>NC_045803.1:20807926-21182926 GCF_009873245.2 Balaenoptera musculus | reverse complement strand
GGCTACTTGAGGTATTCAACCTCTGTGAGCCTCGGTTTTCTCCTTTGTACCCTGGGAATAAGCATAATATGTCCCACCTGATAAATGTTAGCTGCTATCCTGATAGTAATCACGGTCTTTAGCATTCATTTTACCATTAGCTGGTTCATATTTCATCATCATTATTCTTACTTTCTATACATTTATTTTGTCCACCCACGTGCATGTTAAGCTCCTTCAGGGTAAAACTCCCAACCTTTGATCTTCCTCAGTGGAAGTGTCTGTTGCTGTTGGCACAAACTTTGATGTCAACAAGTGCCCTGTGCTTGACTGCAGGAGAGGGAGGCACATGTATGGGGCTCCAGTGATAAACAGAGTGCCTTCCTTGGGCTCAGCCCCATAGCCACAAATCCACGGTGGACGATGTGGGAGTGGATGCCGAAGTGCTTCCTGCCCTTCTGCTGCTTAAAGAAAGTCCCAGAAGTAAAAGAAGAACATTCAGAAGGGGACCCAGTGGAGAATCCTGCACAAGCCAGGGGAGTAAGGGTGGAGAGGAAAAGCAGGTTCCATCGATGTGTGTGCTGTGATCTAATTTCTTGCAGACCAGTGAGGACTAAGGAGAGAACCGGGCCCCTCGCTGCATGATGCAGACGTCCCGGCTTCCTCCTCTGCCATCCGCCGCTGTGCCCCCAGGCAGCCGCCCCGTGGGCCGCCCGGGCTGCTGTGTGGACCGCTGCCCCATCTCCCTACTCCGTGCCCAGCACAGAGCAGGCAGCATTCATATTTGTGGGCTGGATGAATTAATTCACATCCAAGCAAATACTGGGGGCACAAACCAAGCGAGAAATGAGGCCAGAAAGTCCAAGGTGTTTTCAGTCACTTGGTCAGATCTGCCTTTCTCCTTGAAGAAGCCCTGGGAAGAAAGCCCTGGAGGAGATAATAACGGTGTCTTTCACAATGGAAAGGTCAACCGACCTGTGTTTATTGAGTGACTCAGTGGGCCAGCCCTTTGCTCGGCTTTGTAGGAGATTACGAGACAGGCAAACCCACGGGGTACTCTTGGCAAGCAGGCTGGAATCAAAACGCATAAGAAAAATGAGAGAGCAGCCCGGAGCAGCATGTCATTGTGCAGAAACGTCCAGAAAAGGTTCAGAGGATGGGGCTGTGCTGGGGAGGCCCCGGCAGTGGGGCTGGGTGGGAACACCTGAAGAGGCAGAAAGGAGAAGGCTGGGTGCTGCAGACGTGGAGGTCAGAGTGTCACTGGGAGCTCTCCAGGCCAGCTCAGCAGCTGGGGGTGTGTCCGTGTCCCTTTGCTCAGACCAGCAGTGAGCCCTGGACGGGGTCTGTCAATCATGTGGCTCTCCAGCCGCTCCTCTCTGATCACTGCCCTTCCTGCCAAGGCCTCTTTGAAATTTGACTAAGGTTGTGAGTGCATGTTTCAGCATTTCTGGATGCAATTTGGTATCATAGCAAAGAATCAGAGGATATTTTCTGTCACTTGAAGTATGTTTCTCTCCCTCTTCCTCTGAGCACCTGACCCCACAATCACCGCTGGCTTTGAAATAATAGACCCATCGTAATTATGAGAATTAGTCTGGAGGCTTTTGCCTTATTTGCTCAACTGAGGTTATTGAGGCTGTCTTCAGAGGTAGAAAGGGTGTCCGGGACCATCTCGGCAGAGATGGCAAATTCAGAGAGATCTATGCCTGCCGGGTGGGGGCAGCCAGGTGGCGAGGCTGAGGGAAGGGCCTGGGGAAGAGGAAGCCCCCTCTGCCCAACCCAACAGCCGTTGCTCCTTGGGACCCTGGACCCAGCGTTGTGAAAGCACAGTTTCTCAGGAGAAGCTGGAAAGCAAGATGACGTGTGAAATGCCGCTAATTTGTAAATGTTAAAAACAAATTTAGCAATGAAAACCCTGTGTAATGAACGTTTGAGATCTCCATTAGGTGGCTATCCCGACATGCTACAGAAGTGGAAACAGAGGCCCAGGCCTGGAAAATGACATGGGCTAGGTCATTAAGGTAATGGACACTCGTGTCCCCTCTGCCTCCTTGGTCCAAGTCCCGAGGCATAGTGTCCACAAACATCAGGCTAGGAACTTGCCATCAGTATGCTGCCCGCACTACCAGCTCCTTTCCAGAGGCTTCTGCTTGCCCTTGGCCAGGGATGGCTGGCAGCCTCTCTGTGGCCTTGAACCTGTGTTGCAAAGCCTGACTTAGTCAATGCTCTGAACTGGCTCTGTGACTGTGCCTTCCAGGTGGTGAGGCAGTGGCAACGTGGCAGCCCTGGGCAGCATGGAGGGAAGGCCAGGGCTCTTATGGAGGGTGGCTTCAATGTTCTTATAGGGTATGAAAGGAATAGAGTGAGAGTTAATACAGAACTCTTTCTTTGGCTTAATATATTATAATATATGTGGCTAAAATGTAGATCACACTGCTGTTTTGGATCTCCGTTTTGATTCCCAAAATTGCAATCATGATAGGTGGATTATAACCGTGCTTTAACATACAGATGAGGAAATGTATTCCTGTATTTTAAATGTATTCCTGCAATTTTCCCCTAAGGAGAAGTCAGAGGATAAGGGGCAGGAGTTTTGAATAACCTTGCAACATTTAGTTGTCTCTCTCGGTTATGGGATAGAAATTAGCATTATAAGACTATATGTGTTGTGAATGCAGCACTGCTTTGAGTATTAGTGTGGAAGAGCTTCCAAAGGGAACGGAGAAAGCGATTTTCCTTATTAGAAAAAGTCACCACGATCTAATCTAGCAAAGTGGTGTCACCTTGTTAAATTGTTGTAGTTATTTAAAAATATGAAGTGCCAGGCACCTTGCTAGAGGCTGGGGATGCCAAGGTAAACCAGACGGACCAAAGATTTGCTGGGGTAGTGAGCACCAGCAGGAAACATTGGGTGGTGCCCAGCTAGAAGTGAGCTGGGGAGGGGGCAGAGGTGAAGGGACGGGGGGCAGTGAGAACGGCCGGAGGCTCGGGGGTTGCAGGCTGAGGGAGAGGAGCAAGCCTCACACAGATGGGAAGGCAGAGTAGTCCTCATTCTGGCGGTGCACGCAGAGCACGCGTGTGGCGGGATGCCCCCGAGAACATATGTCTGGGCAGACTTTTCCTCAGGGCCAGACATTCAGCAGAAGAACCAAGCAGAACAGCATCCTGATGTGCTGCCCTGGGGCCTGGGCTCTGCTCTGTCCACCAGCAGCGGTCCTTGGCCAGCACCCACTCAGCCTCTCCCTCGCACCCCGAGGTTCTGTTTGTCCAGATCATGCCCACCTGCTGCCCCCACCCCAGAATCTGGGCTGGGGCTCTTGAGAGCTGTCAGTTCTGCAGAACAACACTCAGACTCCCCTTCCCTCCCAGGAGAGCTGGCTGCAGCCTCCGCCCTCACAGCGCAAGCCCTGGACTCGGTGTTACCAGGGAAGGTCAGTGGAGGAGAGTGAAGGTCTTAAAAGAAGAAGGTGGCCTCCCTTGGTTACACTACATGGAATGACCGCCCAGCCTCCCCAGCACCATTCATTCATTCATTCATGTATCCATCAGTCAGTCAGTCACCAGTGTTTACTGAGCACCTACTCTGTGCCAGGATGTTTTAGGGACATAAGATTGAGAAAAATAGACCCCATCCATCCCAGCTTTTACAGAGTAGACAAGCTAGTGGGAGAGATAGAAATTAAGCAGGTATCCCACACACATATGGTAAGTACAACCTCTGATACGTGTCATGAAGGTTATGTTTTGGGGTAATCGGGGCTGACCTGACATAGTCTGGAAGTCCGAGAATATCGCCCAAGGAAACAGCATTGGAGCTGAACCCTCAAGAATGGTGGGATCAACCAGGCAAGATGGAGGTGGTGTTTGGGGTTCGTGTTTCAGGAAGAGGGACCAGCATGTATTGAGATTCCGATGTCCATCAGGGAGAAAGTTCCAACCTCTCTCTTTCTGGAGGGCCAGAAGGGCTTCCTTGGGACTCTTACATGTTCGGGGAATGCCCTGGACAGATGCAGAGCAGGCGGTGGTGGGAGCGCGTGGCCCCCTGAAGCATTGTCGAGGAAAGCTCCCAGCTCACATCACATCACAGTTCCAAGTCACTGCCCAGTGCCTGAAGGATGGCTCTAAAATTCTTTCTCAGTATTGGGGTCAGGGCATTTTCTGGTCAGAGGGCCTCTGGGGTGCAGGACCGAGGGGCCCGGTGACTGTATGTCTGGGCAGATGGGGTGCTCTGCAGAGATGTTTAGAGACAGCCAGCCTGTCGCCCTTTAACACCAGCCATCTCGTGGACGGAGCACAGGATGGAGAGGCCTGAGCTGCCCAGAATGGTGAATGCTCTTCTCTCTCCCCGTCATCCTGGTCTAACACCTTCCCCCAGGTCTTCCTCCTCGCCCCCTAGTTACTCACCTCAAAGGGATGTTTGGAGTAAGTGTGTCTCGTCTAGGAGATGCCTTGGGGGCAGGTGCCAAATAAACTGTAACTTCGGGGTTAGAACACATGGGTGTGAGTGGAGCCTTGTTCGTGGGTTTCCCACCACAGAGGCTGGTGTCACTTTGCACACTGGAATTGATCTTCCCATCGTGGCAATGTGACTCCTACTTGGAATGTACTGGGGGAGGGGGCTGACCGTAGGCGGGGCTCCTGTGATGATGCCATTATGTGAGTCATCACCTCTGGTTTATCCTGGTCATCTGTGTGGTGAGTATTACGGACCTGGGTAGGTCAGGGGAACTGTCAGTTGGAAATCTATCAGATGCCCTTTCCTCATATTATCTCATTTGGTTTTCACAAGGGATTGCAAAGTAGCACCGTTATTTCCACTTTACTGACAGTGTTTGGAGTCTGGGCAAGGTTAGGAGAAGCATTTACAAAGACACAGCTCAGAAGTGGCAGGGCCAGGTTGGAACCCAGAGCTGGCCATCTCAAAGCCAGTGACTTTCCCACTCTGCTGTGATACCAATGCAGGACTTAAGGTATATTAAGGCCTTGCAAACCCCCTATCTCAGGAAACACTCAGATTCCTCTGTACCATTATCCAGTTATACAAATAACAGCGCTAAAGTTCATGAAGCTTTAGCGGTTTGCTCAGGATCACAGAGTTTAAATTTTAACTCAGATCTTGGCATCAAACACATCTTGGTGTTTTGAGGTGACCCCTTCTGCCTTGCAGTCTTTGCACATGGCTGGGGGCCATGGGGACAATTTGCTCTGCTCCCACCACCCGTCCCTCCACAAACAGGGCAGTTTATTCGTGCTCCCTCCTTCCCTGGGGGCTCCTTGGAGAACACACTAATTTTACTTGTCCCTGGTCAAGATTCCTTTGGATTAGTCTATGGGATTTCTAGCGCCTGGAAAGTTACCTTTTAGATACTTTTATCTGCGATCAAAGGAAGAATGAGCAGACTTGACCTTCCTGTTAGAAGCTGCTACCCAGGAAGCTAGTCCCCAGGGGTCAGTTCATTCATTCACGCATCATTCATTCATGCATGTGTTGGTTGAGTGATGGTTGTGTGCCTACTATGTGCCGGATGTGGAGGAGGAGGACTTGCAGGCTGGTCCTCTGCCAGTTGCTGGCTAGAACGAGAAGAGCAAAATCCAGACTCTTCACCTGGCCAGAGAAGCTAGTTGAGGGCCCACTCAGGATGTGAACATGACCGGGAGCTATCTGAGGTTTATAACACAGCCTCATTTGTAGTTGAGAAAGGCCACTCCTGTGGTTATCAGAAAGCAAAATTTGTTTTTCTCTTTTTGACTTACTTCACGCTGTATGACAGTCTCTAGGTCCATCCACCTCACTACAAATAACTCAATTTCGTTTCTTTTTATGGGACTTGAGGACACGGGGAGGGGGAAGGGTAAGCTGGGACAAAGTGAGAGAGTGTCATGGACATATATACACTACCAAATGTAAAATAGATAGCTAGTGGGAAGCAGCCGCATAGCACAGGGAGATCAGCTCGGTGCTTTGTGACCACCTAGAGGGGTGGGATAGGGAGGGTGGGAGGGAGATGCAAGAGGGAGGAGATATGGGGATATGTGTATATGTATGGCTGGTTCACTTTGTTATACAGCAGAAACTAACACACTATTGTAAAGCAATTATACTCCAATAAAGGTGTTAAAAAAAAAAAAAGAAAAGAAAAAAGAAAGCAAAGTTGCCGTCAAGCCAATCTCTATGGGGGAGAAACAGCAAAATCTTCGCTGAACGTGTCACAGTCGTATTGGCTAAAGTCCACTGCCCTACCAGCAGACTGGGGCGGCGTCAGCCTTGCCAGGACACAGACACTGGACCGCTGGATGGGGAGGGCCATTCCCCAGGGCATCGGCTCTAGCTTTGTTTTGCCAACAGGTACCAAGACAATGGTCAGTGGGGTAACCTCGGCTGTCTCCTTGGCTCCTCTGCTTTGTGGCCTGAGCCAAGTCTGAAGGTTTTGTCCTTTGGAGATCTACCAACAGGCAAAAGAGCTCCAGAAAAATCTTTGTGTTGTGATGAGCAGAGCTGGGTAGAATTTTTTTTTTTTTTTTTTTGCTAATTTTTATATGTCAACTAGAGTATTTATTACTACAAGGTATTGAAAGTTTCAGCATTTATTCAAAAAAATTTAAATCTTGATCCATTGATAGTATTCATCTGATAAAGGTTCTCAAATTAAAAGGGCTAGATAAGTGAGTGCGGCTCAAAAATGGCAGTAACTTCAGAGCTGGCAATTGACACTTGTTTTCTGCCACTGTTTACTCTTCAATAAAAAATGCATATTTACCATAGCAACCTCCAGATCACGTGGTGCCCTGTCTTACCCGCTACCCTCTAAAACAGAATAGCTTCTTAAAGAAACACACACATCCTAATATGCATGCTTTCAGATGCAAAACTGTGTTCTTTATAAGGAAGCCCTCTTTCCTGGGATTTAATGCTAATAAACACGTCATCTTTATAGAAATCATTTTGGTCCCATGTCTTAAATTTTAGGGTGTTCACTCTGGAAATCAAAATAGAATTACTCTTGGAAGGGCTTTTGATTATCTTGAGAGTTTGCTGATTATTTATTTTAATACAGTTCTAAAATATATATATATATATATATATATATTTGTTTATACATGCATATATATATATATATATATATATATATAAAATTTTTTTCAAACTGCAGCCATTAGTATCGTTTGGGAGAGGGTTTGGTGTAGATTCTAATGACCTGCCGCTTCATCTGTGATTAAAGATTGTCATCTACACGAAGCTCAATTGCAGCCTGAATTGTTTTTCACTGTTAACTTGGGAGAATTGCCTGGGTTTTCAGAGCTTTGGAGAAACTGCTCCAACCCGGACTTTTCAGGAAGGGAGCACGCCTTCTCATTCTAGACCTTGTGCAGGTGTCAGGCCCCATCGCTTGGGGCTTGTGGAGTGGGGAGAGCACTAAAGCCACAAGTCTCTGCCCTCCCCCCCAAGCCATCCTTGCTTGCAGGGGGTCCCTTTGGCAATATTCATGTTAAAAGCTACTATTAATTGGAGCATATCCTGCACCAGGCACCGTGCTAAATGAATTGTTATGACTATCCCCGTTTTGCAGATAAGGAAACTGAATGAACCTCAGAGAGGTTATGTAATTTGCCCAGGATTACACTCCTAAGAATTGTTGGAACTTGGTTTTAACCTGAAGCCTTTGATTGCAAATCTGTTCCACTTAATCTGTGATCGGAACCTTTCTGTCAGACGTAAGCTGGAAGAACAAGTGGGAATGGGATAAGGGGCGGTGAGCGGTGCCTCCCTTCTCAGAGTGTTCTTGGGAGACGTCGCATGGCCTCAGTATCAGGAGAGTTTTCTGGTCCACTCTTCCCATTCTGGTTTGCACCTGTGCCTGACAGCCACACACTCCTGTGCTGCAGGTCTCCGTGGATGCCACAGCCCTGGGGCGGCAGTGTGGCTCTGTGTGTGATGAGAGCTGTGGTCAGTGCCCCTCTGGGGCACCTCAGCAGGCTGGGGGTGGGGCGCATCTGAACCAGGCCTGGTGGATTTTTTAAATTCCTTTCAGCCACATACAGACCAATCTGAAAAACAAGAACATATTGTGACTCTGTTCTGCTTAGTGGCTTTGGGGGAAAATCCGATTGTGAAGTGAGGCAGGGCTCTCCATGGCGGAGTGGCATTGTGACCCGAACTCGGACAAGGAGAATTGCCCAGACCCCACGGCCCGGCCAGCCAATCTGACTGCAGTGTGTCCACGAGCCATTTCATAATTATCCATCATGAATGCCTCCATGCTGCCTTAATAGATTATTTAAAATGGTGCCTGCGCCTCCCATGCAACCTCTAGTCAGCCCCGAACTGTACATACATACAAGCCGGGAGAGGTAATTGCTTATCATGTATCTTTTTGTTCCAGACACTTTTATAAAAGAGTATGTATTATGTATGGTGTGACCTTCAAATGTCAGGAATGTGTTGTGCAATAAACTGTCAATATTTGTGGTTATAAGGTACTAGATGACTTTTACAATAATTGGAACGGCTATATTAAAAGCTTGGATCACTCAGCTGGTTAAAGAGAAAGACACAGGCCGGTGTTCATCAGGGACTTGCCTTCTGCCAACGATTTAAATGAAAGATATTGCAAGGTGCTTAAGATGTCTTCTTTGTTTAAAAAAGAATATGGCAAAACATGTCTCCAGGGGCAAGCGTTATCTCCAAATCATCCCTTCTCCTTTCAGTGTGCACCATTCCCAAAAGAAAACTCAGCCCCACAAGTTATGGCGACCGACTAAGTGCATTTTAAAAAAGACTGGTCCAGCTTGTTCTCAGTGTCATTTAAGTAAGAATTCCTGAAACATACCCGACAGTCAAAGAGATCTCCTCCAATCTTCCCCCCAGCCCCCTCCCCACCCATAGATGAGGGGGCTGTAAATTACCTTAAGAGGATCTTAAAAGCTATAGTTCTTTTAAGAAAATAAATTATGTAGAAATCTTTTGGGAATTTATGCTTTACTGAAAGTAGAGGCTTCTGTAGTCTGTAGTTTTTTTGTTTTTTGTTTTTTAAAGAAAGGAACATGTAATTTAAATTACGAAGAAGGGAAAGCAAAACAAATATTTTGCAATAATTACAGTAGTAATTGGGGCATGGGTTACTTTTAAAGTATCTGTCTTGTTATACTTTTCTATTGATTAATGTTTCTTTATGCATATGGGAGGCGATTTCTTCCAACGCAATGACATCTTCCTTTTTAGCCAGGGAGTGGGCAGATGAAATAGTGGAAGGTTTCCTCAACAACACGCCCCCATCTTCTCAAAAGCTCACTTGTGACCTTGCTGATTAGAGTGTGTGTGTGGTTCCTTCCACCTGGATGGAGAGAGACCCGGGAGACACCCCGAGGCCACCTCCTTCAGGAAGCCTCCCCAGGCACCCCTGACCTCCTTCCCCCCTGCTGTTATCACACTCCGGCCCCTGATGGTCTGTGCTGAGCACTTTGGGGCATTTCTGGTGTTTGGCTGGTACCCGGGGCCACTTCCTCCCAGGCTACTCAAAACAGCTTCCCTCTTGTAGTCAGGATCTGATCTTAGCCTCTGAATTTCAGTTTGCTTGCCTCCTCTGATTCTTTTATTTATTTTGAAAAAAGTATGTACAGTTTTTTAAAGTATGTATGGTATGGAGCACCTGCTATGAGCTGAGTGCCTACCATGTGCTGGCGGTATAACAGCAAACAGTAGTTAATAGTCCCTGTTTGCGTGGAGCTTGTGTCTGGGGGGAGACAGGTGGTAAGCAGACAAATACATAGGTCAGTTAGCATTTGCAGTAGGTGATAGACAGGTTGCTTGAAGGACCAACCAGAGAAAGAGCGCCCTGGAACCTGGAGTCGGGGAGAATTCCTTCAGACAATATGGTCAGAGACGCCTCTCCCAGAAAGGGCCTGCAGACTAAAGCCTGAGTGAGAGTCTCCGTGTGAATTCTGGGGGAAGAGAATTCCAGGTGGATGAGGCATCAGGAACAAAGCCCTAAGTTGGGTACCAGCCAGGAAGGCTTGAGGAAAACAGAAAGATGGAGGGCTGGAGTAGAGTCAGGAGTTGGGATGAGGTCAGAGCAGCAGCGGGGGCCACTTAGGTGGGGGTTGGAGACCATAGGTGCTGGGGGTTGGAGACCATAGGTGCCGGGGGTTATTCTAAAGAGCAATGGAGCCAGTGGCCTTCCCTCCCCTGCACATAACCAGGCTTTTCCCAGGAGATGGCAGCCCCCTGGGCCGTCCCTCTCCAGACTCATCCTCCTACCTGGTTCTCGTCACCCAGGCCAGTTCATAGGTGACGTTGCTCTGCCCTGGTTCACCTGAACAGTTTCTGGGATGGATCCCTGCCCACCAGGCCAGAGGGAAGAGAGGGGTGTGCAGAACCCAAAGAGACCCATCACACCCAGCTGTCTTGTCAAAGGTTGATTCTGTGAGTCTCAAATCCTGCCTGCTGCGTCCATGGTCACAGTTCCCAGGCTGTGGACTAAAAGTGCCTACCCACAGCTGGCCCTGAGGGCCTTGGGAGAGCTGGCGACCCAAGGATTACACAGGATGTTGTCAAGGGCAGCATCACACAATGCCAAAGGGAAGAGACCCCATGTGTGGCCCAGTCACCAGTGGATGGGTGGGGGGGGGGGAGGGTGGTTCGGAACACTCCCCTGACAGTTAAGAAAGGGCTCTGGGTTTGGTAAAACCAGAAACACATTTGGCCCACAGTGCTTGATTTTGAAGCCCTTGTGTATTTTAAGGGAAATTTAATCCATATGTTTCTGATTCATTTTCACTTAACTCATCAAAATGTTGCTTTAGAGAAGCTATTTGAGATCCTAGTATCTTATATTCTTTTCTCCAAATTTTAGCCTTTTAGTGACCTATTTCCCCAATTCCAGAAATCCTATCTTGCTAACAGCAAATGGAGCTCTACACAGTTTTGAGTTTGGGTCAGAGGTGAGGAAGGCGATGATGGAGGACATTCACCTCTGCTCCCTGAGATGTGTCACGAGCTCGGGCCTTGCCAGTGAGCCCAGCCTGGTCCCCGGTCCTAAGAACCCACAGGGAAGCTGGCTGTTGCCTTCTCACAAGTGGTCATCCTTTTCTAAAATAGCTCTCTATTTAAACAAATACTTTTGCCAATCCATATTAATGCTTAACTGTTTAACATGACTATATATGGCCATCATAAACCAGAGAACTTTGATGAAACAACAGAGACACCAAATTAATACTGACCCAAGGCATGAGTGACGTGTTCCAAGAGTTAAGTACAATTGTTTACAGTAATGTTATAATTTTTATGCATACCATTAATTTAAAATCATTTTTAAAAATAAAGGGAACTCTTCATCAGGAACCTCTACCACAGTAATCATTGTTTTGAGTCTGTTTATTTTAAAGTTTTTAAAATAAGGGAAAGTGTTGTTAAGCTTTTAAGAAGAACTATACATTCCTCTGGATTTTTCCTCCAAGGTCTTATTTTTCCTCCCCTGAAAAGATCTTAAAACACTGGTATATGTGGGCAAAGATATTAATAAAGATGTGATTTTTTGGTGTCATGCTCACACTTTAGACTCCACAAATTGTTTTTTCCTTCATTAATGAAGGGAGATCTGTGCTTTTGAGATGCTCTTTGCACAAGACAGACTTTTAGAATGAACTGCACGACTCATCTGGGAAAATGTGTTTACTGTTATAGTAGGAGTTCCATAGAAATTAAAATACCATGGCCTTTTATGTCGTAAAGTAGTAAATGCTCAGGTATACAGACAGCTCCCTTACCCATCTGAGGTCGCTGGGATAGCTCTCCATTCCCTGCACGGGCTCACCATCATCATCATCATCATCATTATCATCATCATCATCTTCATCATCATCATCATCTCCATCATCATCATCATCATCTTCATCATCATCATCATCATCAACATCATCATCATCATCATCACCATCATCATCATCATCAACATCATCATCATCATCATCATCTCCATCATCATCATCATCATCAACATCATCATCATCATCATCAACATCAACATCATCATCATCATCATCATCAACATCATCATCATCATCATCATCATCATCAACATCATCATGACAATTTTTTTTAAATAAAAATCTTTCCAAAATGTACTTTTGGGCATGTGAAGGGTAAGGCTGCCTGGCAGGATGAGGTGAGTAGTGAGAGTACGTGCACTATTTAAAAAGAAACCTTCTTTGCTTTTTCTCTTTGGTCCCACTCTGCCTCTTTTGGTCTCTCTGGACCTTGTTCTCTGTCTCATTCTGTGAATTAATAAGACTACCTAGAGGATTGGGTATAAACCCAGAAGACCTCACCAGTTGAAGGTTCACAGTTCTTAGTTCCTGAGTCCTCCCACTGTGACAACTCTCCAAATCTCCATGACTTAACAGAACCAAGATCTTCTCATTCACACACAGCCTGGCTCGGGTCAGCCCCCCACCATCTGGTGACGCAGCAATCGAGGCATCCTCTGTTTTGCGATCCTGCCCCCTCGACCTTTGTGTTGCAAGGGTAGGGTGGCCGGGGAGGAGAGGGAGACAGTTGGGGGCACACTGTCTCTCCTCTGCATCGCTTCCAGCCATTGGCTGGACTAGTCAGTGGTCCCAACTTAGCGCAAAGGCAGTTGGGAAAAGTAGGCTCTCGTGGAATACATAGGAGCACGTACTATCCCTTTCATGGTCATTTCCTCCCATATCTCTAAGAGCCATCCCTGTTGCTTATTTGGCTTAGGTTGGGCTAGGGTGGGTGAAGGAAAGGCCACAAATTGGGTGAAGACAGCCTGCAGTGGGCTTGGGGCTCTTCCAGCATCGCGGGACTGCAAGGAGCCGAGGGGAAGGGCCAGTAAGTCCAGCTGGGGTGGGGTGAAAGGATTTGCCTGAGGACAGCCAGACCCCGGGGACCCAGAAGCAAAAGACTCTGCCTCCTGACTCCTGAGGCAGCCTTCTTTGCAAACAAGACTATTTTAAATATGTACCGAGGAAGCTCAGTGTTTAAAGATAACCTGGGGGAAAAGCTACCCTTAAAATACAAAATTATTTCATAAACCAAGTATTTAAATTCCAAACCAATATGTGAGTAAGGTTAAGTATATCATGAGGCACCCATAAATTCAAATCATATTTGTGTACAAGATAGCCGGTCTCAGGGATGCATTCAGACAGCTGCTGATGGTATTGTATGTGTGTCTATGCTTTAACGTTTGAGAAGTTATTTGTCTTTCTAAGCATCTGATTCTTTGTCTATCCAGGACTGCCAGTTTGTGGCGGTTGATGATGAGGGTTCCAGTATGAGGATCTATGACCATTTTTAATCCCCCGGCCCCTCCTTCAGCCCACAGCTATGGAACGTCCCTCCTACCCTCCCTCTGTGAATTCTCAGGGAAGGTAATGAACCTTAATGCCACCTTGGCCTAGACCAACCTTGCTATACACTCAGAGGCTTAGAAGCAGCAAATGGAAATGTCGGAGGCATGGTTTCTGACCTTGAGATGACAAAATTAGGAAGGTCAGTTGTCTGATGTCCCCCACCCCCAAATAATATATCTTTTTTTAATTGAAGTATAGTTGAAGTACAATATTATATAAGTTATATATATTATATATAAGGTGTACAGTATAGTGATTCACAGTTTTTAAAGGTTATGCTCCATTTATAGCAATTACAAAATATTGGCTATATTCCCCGTGTTGTACAATATATCCTTGTAGCTTATTTTATATCTAATAGTTTATACCTCTTAGTTCCCTACCCCTATATCGCCCCTCCTTCTTCCCCTCCCCACTGGTAACCACTGATGTGTTCTTTATATCTGTGAGTCTGTTTCTTTTTCATTTATATGCAGTAGTTTGTTGTATTTTTTAGATTCCGCACGTAAGTGATAACATACAGTATCTGTCTTTCTCTGTCTGACTTATTTCACTTAGCATAATACCCTCCAGGTCCATCCATGTTGTTGCAAATGGCAAAATTTCATTCTTTTTTTATGGCTGAGTAGTATTCCATTATATATGTATATATGTGTGTGTGTGTCACATCTTCTTTACCTATTCATCTGTTGATGGACACTTAGGTTGCTTCCATATCTTGGCAATTGTAAACAATGCTGCTATGAACATTGGGGTGCATGTATCTTTTCCAATTAGTGTTTTTGTTTCTTTTGGATATATACCCAGGAATGCAATTGCTGGGTCATACAGTAGTTCTATTTTTAGTTTTTTGAGAAACCTCCTAAATTCTTGAAACAAAACTTGAAATGATTGGATCCATGTCCTGTTTTTTATCTAACCACTCTCAGCTTGTGGGGACAGGAGAAAGCTTGCAGAGTGTTTGATACCTACTACAATTCACCTGTTCTAGGCTGAAACTTGGGAAGGGTTGCATGTATAGTCTGTGTTCCTCTGGAATATTCTTTGCTGCCACCATATATAAGACATCCATTCCTGAAGAATAGATCCCATATTATTTAGTGGGGTCAAGAAAAGAAACAGGAGTCCCAGGAGTTATTTCTCAGCCCTTTCCCCATCCTATGAGAGCCAGAGCACACCCAGGCTGAGGCTGTGTTGCCTGTAGCCGGATGCCCCAACTCTCAGGGACACCCCAGCCTCTAGGAGCTGGCAGCGCTCCTTCCACAGAGAAGCAAGAGCAGCAGCCAGTGGGTCTGAGGCCGACCTCTGTTCACACGCCCACCTTCAGCGTACTCAACACATTTAGAGAAAGTGTCTGATCAGAGGGAAGAGATACTGCAGATTTTAGGAAAAGGAAATTTGTTTTAAAAGCTCATACCGTCCAAAAACGGCCTGACAAAGGATCACAGGTGTCATTTTCATAATGCTTCTTCCTTTCTGTCGTGTGTTTCCTGGAAGGGCTGGGGAAGGGCTGGTCTGTCCATAAGCAGGACCCGTGGTTCTTCCCTGGCCAGCTGTGTGTGGCCACAGGCAGAGCCTCGGGACTCCATCTGGGGAGCCTTGCAGAAGGACAGCTGCTAGTGCTTTTACACTCTGGGCGGGTAGAGAAGGAATCGGAGACCAGCTTCATCTTCCCCTCTGAGCGAGCCCCTTGAGTTCTCAGCGGGGCTGGGCTCGGTTTAGCACACCTTGTTCCTCGATATCCATCCAGGTGTAGGCAGGGACCCACACACAGGACCTGTGAGTGTGCAGCTCAGCGGGCCTTCCTCTGCCATCACTGACAGACTATACTTGGCTTTCAGCCTCTCCGGACACTTCCTGGGACCACCCACAATTCCCCTTCATCGTCGCTCAAGTTTGTTTTTCTAGTTGGATTAGCCTAAGAGTAAACGCCATAGGCCTTCTGGCCCTCCAAAAAAAAAAAAAACACAAAACAAAACAAAACAAAAACAAAAAAAACATTCTGTGTAAAGTGAAAATTAGACTCTTAAATCTGCAAAGAAAGCTGTTTATCTTACAAATTCATTCTTTTTATGGGGCCACACATATCCAGGATAGAAAGATAAAAGGAAAACAGATACAGGCCATTGCTTAGAGTGACATATAGTGAGACGCTTCTCCTCCTCACCTTCCGTAAAGCCGGCGGGAGCGCAGGGCTGCAGCCTTACCTGTCTATTTATCTATATCGTGCCCTGGGCCAGGGCTCACCAAAAGCTGCAGTGGAAATACGTTCCCCACACTCTCTATTCTCTTCTGTTGGACAGCCCCGCCTTGGACTGCTCCCCAGGGGCTCCGACGGAGGAGGATCTGGGGAAGGTACTCAGCTGCAGACCGTGGGACGTGAGGACTGGCAGGGATGCAACATCAAAAGCCCACACCTGCCTACTCCTGTCCCGGAGTCAACACTTAGTTCAGATCATCATTCAAATGGACAGCTCATGGCCTCCTAACTTAAATAGGGTATCTCAACCCTGTTGCAGGGAGCACTTGGGTGGAATTTTAATCAGGCTCGTTGTTATTTTAAGCTGACCTCATGATCCCACAAAAGGAATGAGTAATGCTGGGAGGGCAAATGCAACAGGTTTGGGGTTGGGGTGGCTCGGGGGTGGTGGAGGGAGATGGGTAAGAGATGGCGTCTCAGCTGTTTATAACTAGGATGCGGTTGACTTGGAATTGGCATCTGGCATCTGGCCATTGTTCTCCTGGGCTCTCGGCAACCTGGCTCTTTAAGACAGAGGTGGTAGCAGCCCTGGTGGACTTGACCTGCGGGCAGGGACTTCCTGCTAGGACTGCATGTGGGACATTTGTTTGCCATGACCTGGCAACACTCTCTTGTGCCTGTTTTCCCTTATCAGCAGCCCAATAGCCATCTTTGGTAGTCTCTCCACAGTCACGTGGACAACCACAAAGCGAGTGCTAGGTCGAGTGAGTTCTAGATGTGGATGAACTGAGTCCCCCTCCCTGTGTAAAATTATGAGGAAAAAAAAAAGCTGGGCAATTAGACCTTTTGAACGGCTCTTCCAAGGATGGTTAGAAGAGCTGTGGAGAATAGGATTAAAAGTGAGCCTTCAAGGAAAATTTCCAGGGTGATGATGCCGTCGTGCACAGTCCAAATTCAGAGAGGATGCTCGAAGCCAAAGGGTTTCCACGGTTGCGCCGAGCAAACATCCAAATAAGAATTAAGTGCGACTGCCTTCATCTTGTTCATGGCCTAGAAGTCTGTCCCTTTTGGCTGTGAGCGGAGAACACCAGGAATGGATGTTGAAGAATAAAAGCAATTTGCATTTTCCATTGCTTGGAAGGTACAAATCTTGGTTTTTTTTTGCTCTCTGCAGAACTCACAGGTCTGCTTATTATCCCAGAAGGTCCCCTTGTTCTCATGGTGAATCTACCAGGAGGCCTAGAGGGTGGGCTGGAAGCTGCGGCCAGGACCCTGCCAGCCTCGGGAGCTTGGGTTCTGTGCCAGGCGGCAGCCTCTAGCCCTGCGGGGAGGCCAGAGGAGAAGGCTTGCCTGCCTCCCCTTCTCGAGATGCAGAGTCTCAGCTCTTGCCCTGCTCCCCTGATGTCGCCTCTTTGACAATGTGATGTCAGGCCTCGGGTGTTGCAATAACATATCCTCCAACCACTAGATATTTTCACAGTTTTATTTACTATTATGTCCCATCATTTCTGTGCAGAAGGCAGCCGTATGTAAATTTTATTCCATTTTCTAATGGTTTGGGTTACATAACAGATAACAGCAGGAAGCAAAATTTGTATTGATACTTTACAGAGGAAGTTCTCAGGTCACTGCACAAAGATTTAACTGCAGTGCTCTAAGTTTATGGGAGTTTTGCAGCTGAGTTTCTGCACATGACTTTGAATATGTCACTATATGTTTATCATGGGCTAATTGTGGAACTGCATTTCCATACTTTTTCTTCTCCCTTTCATGAGATTACACCAGCCAGCGATGGAGGCAAGACTCTACAAGGAAGAAATGATCAGTTTGGGATAATTTTCTTTCCTGTCCCAAAATAGCTGTACGTCTGCATGTCTTGGGGACTCAGCCGAGACACATTTTTTTTTTCATTTGTTGCCTGATATAATGCAAATGTGATTTTGATCCTATAGCAAACTCTCCAGCTAGTCCATATTATAAATTAATCAGACTCAACAACCACCAACATTTTTAAACTTTTGAAAAAAAATATTTAATAGGAGCTAAGCAAAAGAAGAAATCAAACCAGCTGCTGACACAGCTGTTTCTTTTCTTGTTTAATTCAGTTCAATATAAAGGTACCATATGCTGCTTAAAATGATGATAGGAAAGATGAAATAATTTAAGAGAATAACAAGAAAATACGTGAATTGTCAGCATTCTGTCAGATTTAAAGAATGAAATAGACAGGTGTAGTATTGACATGTTTAGCCTTGTGTGGTGTTGGCAGTTTTGGTGCGAACAACTTCTGACATGTGCTGAAGTGATGTGAGAACGTTTCTCCTCCATTGCAGACATTGGCGAGGAGGCTGGGAGATCTGCCGGTGTCCAGCAGCCCGCACTGCTTCGCGACAGGAGCCTGGGCTCAGCCATGAAGGACTGCCCGTACTGTGGGAAAACCTTCCGGACATCCCATCACCTAAAGGTCCACCTGAGGATACACACAGGTGAGGGATCCGGGTGCACAGCTCGGAGGAGGAGGCCCAGGGCTGCCATGCTCCTGTCCTAGGTCTACCCTCTGTGGGCCTATCCGTGCACCATTGTGTGGGTCTGAACTGACCCTAACGACCCAGTTCTCTACTCCATACTCACCCTCTTGAATGACACACGGGCATGTGGACATGGATCTCCCATGGTCCAGGCCTGGGATGCTGATGCTTCGTCCGAGGCCCTGTGACATTTTGCTGATGGCCTCCTTCTGCTGCACTGAAGTAGCACTTCCCACATCCTTGCATGGACCAGGGGTCTTTCAGGTGCAGATGATGAGAACCCAGCTCAAACTCTAAATATACAAGGGCACGTAGGAGGTCTTTGAAGGCAGGCTGGCTTCTGGCCCAGCTGGGGTTACGTGCCCACACCTGGGACTGGATAGATGGAGAGGAGGATGGGTGTCTCCCCACTGGGTCTCCTCAAAAGAAAAATCGAGATGCTCTTAACCAAGCCACTGGACCACTGCGGTCATTTCCCCTGTTATGGCGTTGTCCGAGCCCCTCGAGGTGAGGGCTTCTCTTGGTCTCTCTGTCTTGTCTCTCGGTCATGGTTCTTGTGAGCTTTTCTGCTAGTTGTTTGCACATTGCCAATACAAAAAAAAAAATATCTCTGACATATGGACACCTCCATTTTCTTTGATTTTTCTCCTGACACTTTATCTATTGTAGTGTGAGCTGCTTCAGAGGATAGACAAATATGCCATCTATTTTCAAAAATAATTGTGGTCTATTTCCCAAGGAATCAATAAAGCTTAGGGTTGTGAAGGATATTTAGTGTGTACGGGCCTCATGTGCAGCATGCGGTTAAAGACAAGGAGCCCTCACCTGGGCCCTCACCTGTGCCTGCAAATCTCCCTGACACCCAGAGGAGCCCTGAGGACAGGTGGCAGTGGGATGGGCTGCTGTCTTTATTCTCAGCCTGGGTGCAGTTGGCCATCACCACTGTCCCTCCCTGTCCTGGAGCACTTCTCTCATGGGTTCACCCCAGGGCAAAGAGGGGTCTCCTAAAATTATGCGCCAAGCTTGCTCACTCTCCAGGGTCCATGGGACCCGACCCATCTTGCCCATCTTCACCCTTATCACCACCCTGTGACCCCACTGCCTTCTTCCTGTTCCTCCAATGCAGAGTGCTTGCTTCTGCCACAGGACCTCTGCACCTACGGCCCCCTCCACCTGGAATGTTCTTCCTCCAGGTGGTCACCGGGGGCTTAGCTTCGTGTGATCTCTTCAGAGAGACTGCGTGACTAGCCTGCCTGAAATATCCCTCATGCCCCTGTTTTATTTTCTCCATAGAATTAACACCTTCTGAAATTATCTTGTTCAGTTCAGTTGTTCCTTTCCTTCTGTGTTGTCTGTCTTCCACCAAGTAGAATGTGAAGGTGTAATATTATCCATCTATTTAATTGCTATAGAACCCCGGGGCCTACAAGAGGACCTTGCAGTAAACTGCAGCTTACAGGGGGCATGGTACATTTATTTGAGAGGTTGAATGACAGAACAAATAAGTGAGTGACCCTCCTCCTGCAATGCCTGCCCTGTGATGGGTAACACAGAGGGGACAAGTGCAGTGGGGAAGGTGGACCCTTCCCTAGGGAACCTGTGGTCCTTTGGGAAAGGCACCCTGCACACATGAGCTGGTCAGAAGCCACAGCGTGGCAGCCGGGCTGCAGGTGCTAGATTCCTGGTTATGGATGGAAGACTCTTCCGCAGGAGCTTCGTGAGGAGTCCCTGAGTTCCTGCCTCAGGGCCTTTGCACTTCCCTGTAAGATAGGTCACCGGCTTGCGCCCTCACCTTCAGAGTTTGGCACCAATGTCCCCTTCTCAGTAAGCTCTTCCCAGTGATGGGGCTCAAGGCGAGGCAGCTCAGCTTTCTCAGATCATGGTGATGTCCACTTTCCTCCCCAGGTTGGAGCCGGGTCCACTAGTGTTGTGGTTGGGAGGGACCCACAGACCGTCAGGACATGGGAGACAGTCCACCAGGGCACCCACGGTCTCACTGCCTACAGGAGTGTGGAGACCTGGCCAGGCGGGTGCTGTGGTACTGCCCTTTCATGTGATGTGGATACAGGCTCCTGGGCCAGGTTCCCCAGGTGCGTGATGGCTCACATCGGGTGAGGCCGGCCCTGCCGGGGAGTGTAGGTCTGGAAGGAAAGGGGCAGTGCCTCCCAACCAGGAGCTCTGCCGACCCTAGGGGCCCCCACCCCTATCAGCTTGCCTGTGGTTCAAGTGGAAACGCCACAGAATATTCTTGGTAAATTAGGACTGAAGCTGGCAGAAAGAAGTCTTGCTGAACCTGGGTAGAAACAAATGGATACTGTTTTTAGAAGTTTTAAAGCTTGAGAAAGATTATGTTTTTCCAAACTTCTGCTTCTTTTGCGTCACAAACTTCTGAAGTTTGTAATCAATAGTCTTTGGAGACACAGAGAGAAGCAAGGCAGAGCCACAGACAGAGGCATTCCAGAAACTTCCCAGAATAAGGGTGAAAATGAAAGAAGCCATGGAAACATCACACCACCAGCCCTCCTCGGAAACAGAATTTGCAGTGTTTAAAAGGCAGAATGGTAACCAGATAAAGATCAATTTCCTTTTATCAAAGAACAAAGAAGTTGGAAAATGCTTACACTTGTGCTTCTGAACAGAACAGAAAGTGTTACACGTTATAAATCACCAAAGTAAAACATCCATTATGACAATGTAAAAGTGTAGATTACGTGTGTAATTAAAAATCAAAATCAAGTGATTTGTTAATGAATGAGTTAATAGGGGCCCCAGTTGTGGAGATGTCCTGTACTGCCTTCCCCTTTCTCTTTGCGGTTTTGTATTTCCAAGTGGCATGGCCAGAGGACAGCAGTCTCCAAAATAGAAGAGTTGTTTTCCAAGATGCCATCTTTTGCAGTTTTTTATAATGGACCCATACGAGCACATTAAAAATCCAATGTGTAATAAATATGTTTTAATTGGTCAGGATATGAGGTGGAACATTCTCTTGTGTCTTTCTGTCCTACTCCATCTCCATGGGAAGTTTTGATCGTATAGCATCAACTCTGATAAAAACACTTTCCTTTTTTAACTCCACTACATTAACTCAATTACTGCTCTTCTTCTCCCAACACCTGTTTATTAGAGAGGTTCTGAGCAGATGCACCAGTCAGGTTGCTTTGAACACCTGGGGGCTGGGCAGAGCCTGCAGGGAGCAAGAACGTTTCTGTTGTCCCCCAAGCTCCAGCCAGATCCATGTGTGATGGAGGGGAGGCACCCAGAGGACCGTCACATCCTAGGGCTGCCCCTCTCTGGCTCCTGCAGGGCAGACGTTGATTGCTGCCCACCCAGGGAAGGCTGAACTTCTCTCCTATTTGAAAGTTGGGCTGATTAGGACCCAATCACTGGACGTGTGCGATTTGTCTTCTAGAGCACGCTGCCGGTGATTGGAATTCAGAGCCAGTCAGTAAGGAGACTTTGTCAGTTAGGGTTCTCCAGGGAAACAGTGTGCGTGTGTGTGCGTGTGTGTGTGTGTATACACAGCTATGTACATATACATATATACATATCTATATACATATGCATACATATCTATATACATATATACACATCTATATACAAATATATACACATCTATATACATATATACATATACATATGTAGACACATCAATATACATATATACATCTATATACATCTATAAATATACATATATATACAAATATATATATATACACATCTGTGTACATATACATATATACACATCCATATATATATACATATAGAGAGAGAGACAGAGAGAAAGAGAGAGGTCTTTATTATAAGGAATTGGCTCACTTGATGATGGAGGCTGAGAAGTCCCATGATCTGCAGCCGGTCAGCTGGAGGCCCCAGAGAGTGGATGGTATAAGTTCCAGTCTGAGTCCAAAGACCTGGGAAGCAGGAAGGCTGATGGTATAAGTCCCAGTCTGAGATGGAGTCCCAGCTCAAAGAGAGAGCTCCCTTACTCAGATTTGTTCTATTCAAGCCTTCCACGGATTGGATGAGGCCCACCCACACTGGGGAGGGCAATCTGCTTTCTCAGTCTACTATTCAGATATTACTCTCATCCAGAAACACCCTCACAGACACACCCAGAATTGCGTTTGACCAAATATCTGGGCAACCCTTGGCCCTGTCAAGCTGGTGCATAAAATTAACCATCTCAGAGATGCATCAGCAAACAGTCATACCATGCAACAGGAGGCAGGGATGCCCCCAGGTTGCCCCTGACCGAGGCCAGCCAGTCATTTCTTTATTGGCTGCCTGCAAATGTACTCCATCCGTTCCCTCACTACCCGCTCCCCAGGTGCTACCTTGGGGATACTCTGAAGGGTCCAGCGTGTCTGTTTTGTGCAGGCGGTAGGCAGGTAGTAATCAGTTCCTGAAAGGCTGGAGGGATGTGCATTCCCCACAAGCCCCAGGAGGGTGTAACACCCCATGTGATGGCCCACCTGTGTGTCGGGTTTCCCAGGGGGTGCCTGTTGTCTCAGGAATGACCATTTTAGAGAAATATAATAAGCGACCTCACTCATGAAAACTTGGAGGCACTAAAGTTCAGAGACTAATTAAAAATAAATCTCATTAGTTGTTTTCCCCTCTCAAACTATGCTAGTGGTTTATTAATCTGGTTTTGATTTGCTGCATGTGTTGGTCTGGCCCTGAGTTGGGCACCTCTTTATGGACTAGATTTGTACAGGGAAGCCAGCAGTGGTTCTCCGGGGGTCTCAGGGTGGGCTGAGGGGCATGCCCGGCACAGCCCACCCTTCTGGGTGCTGCCTCAGTGATACAGCAGCTGGGCGCTAGCCAGGTGGGATGCATGGGGTGCCCTCCTCGTCTCTCACCTGCATTCTTGGCACCAGACCCGAGGCTCCTCTGTCCTGATGGAGCCAAAGGGGACTGTGGAGGTGAGAAGACTTCTCTCCTGCAGCCCCTCCAAAGGGTTGTGTGCCCTCCCTGTGGGGAAGGCACAGCCTGGGAGTTTTCTTGCCTCATGACTGAAGCTGTCTACACAGCATGACAGCAACTGGCCGCCCACAGAAAAATTCAGCCAACAAGGATAGTATAACAACAGCAATGACAGTAACTGTAGTCACCGCTTTCTGTGCACTCACGTGTGTAAGCACTGCTTGCTGCTTGTGGATTATTATTATTCGCCCCTTAATCCTCACAGCACTTTGGAGACCAGGTTCCAACTCCCCTCTTATCCCGCCCCATCCCCTTTGCAAGGGGAGGGAACTGAGCCTCAGAGATGTGAAGCTACCCACCCAGAGTTGCCCAGCATTGATTACAGGTCATAATCCAGATCTGCCTACTTTAGAATTCCATTCTATTAACCACTGCACTGTATTGCTATTTTTACTTTTCTGGGTGAATTTTTGGCTTGTTTTAGGGAATTAATGCAACATTTCTTTGACAGTGTGTGTCCACACCATAACCAGCTGGAGGAAAGGAAGTGACTTGTACCCACAAGGTGTGTTGATGCAACCTCCCAGCGATGTAAAAGGGAAGTACTGTGCACCCTGGCTCCTCCTTGCTCCCTAACTCAGACTGGCCTGAGGCCTCCTTGACCCGCTTGCCTCCATTTCCCACCAGCCCAATGAGCTTAGGGAGGCGGTGAGGCAAGGAAACGGCCACTGTGGCTGGTGGAGGCTCCCTGACCCCTGGCATGGAAAGTGGGGTGGAATTAGACGCTGGCATAGTGGAGATGATAAACTCCTGATGCCTTTTTGGAAACTGCCTTTCAACCAAGCAGCGACTGGTCTGCAGATGTGGGTGGAAATGAAAGTTCAGCGGGCCTAACCTAGGTGCCTTAAGCCCGATGCACACACAGCTTACCTTTGATGCTTCTGCATCTCCTCTTCTGGTGAGGTAACCAGGCTGCTTCAACATTTATAAAAGCACATTGAATAAATGTTCAGAAAAGGATTGGTTCAAATGGGCGCTCTTCCCACTTCCTTTTCTGAAAGGAGATCATTGAGTTATTCTTACTGGGGGACAGATACCTGCATAATGATGAGAAAACAAAAAGACCCATTTGCCCTAAAGGAGATGATTCCTTTTTTTCTTTTTGTTTTGAATTAAAATTCTGTCGTTTTTCTAAGATGAACTAAAAGCCCATTTCCTTCTTCCACAGTCCCCCATCCTTGCTTTCCCTGCCTTAATGACATCCCAAACTTTTGTTGAAAATAATTGATTGAATTTAAATTTCCTTAAAAGTTTAAGAGGTAATGTTACAGTATAAATTTCCTACCAAACACTAAGTAGGGAAATATCCATTAGTGAAATTAACTACAGTTTCTAGGTAGCTAACAATGTACCGTATACAGTAGGGCATGGCTAATGAACACTGCAGTGGGTGATATTTCATTATACAAATTAATGCTCACATTTTAATGGGAAAGTCACATAATGAATCTCGGCTTCAGTGACAGCAATTAGAGACACAGATTGTCCCCTTCTGGACAAGGCACTGTTTAGCAATAAGCAGCTGTGTGAAAAGTCTTCAGGTTTACAACATATATATGCTTTGGGGGAATTAGTGTACAATTTATATTAATGTACTGAAGCTTCTCTGCAAAGGCACCACCATATTTATCTCTCCTGGTATTAACTAAGTAAAGACATGTAGAAAGACTAAATAAATATCAAATAGAGGATGCAAATACGGGAAAATATTAGGTTACCCAACTTAAAAGTGAAAACACTTTTGGGGTTTTAACACACACACACATGAGAAAGTTAGAAACATGAAGCCCTTCTTAAAAGCTTGATAAAGGGATTTCCAACGAGAATAAAATGAATCCCCCTGTTATTTTTGGAGACGCGCTATAGGGAACTTGCTCTGAATAGTTCCAGAATAACTCCCCAGAACAGTGAGGTTTCCTTGAATATCAAGTGCAAAGTGAGGCTTAGAATGATGAAAGACATGACCATGTAAAAATAGGTACAATGAACTAATTAAACCACTTGGTCATATATTTCTTAAAATTTATGATACAACGACTTAGAGAAGTTATCAATGATATTCCAAAATTGAATATACGTCTTATGCCATGTGTCAGTGGGTAGCTGGTTTAATGTAAGATGGTTCCAATAATTTCATTAGACCATGGAATGATGAACTGATGATTTTTAAAATTTATTACGCCTTTTCTAGCTAAACTCTCTTTTCTAGAAATGCATTGTTTGGGCCCACTTCTTATTCCTTTAAAATATTGTGAGAAGTTTCCCCACAGAAACCTACTGTTGTCCTTCCCTGCTTCCTTCGGTAGGTGAATGGCTCAGCGCCGGTCATCCTTTTCCCAGACACAAGTTTCATAGGCCAGACCTGGTCTGCAGAATAGGGTCTTTGGCCCTCTCTGTGTTTGAAAAAGTTTTTAAGTACGTGCCAATATTTTAAAACTGGGATATTGCGTGTAGAAACCTGGAAGCAAGGCTTTCCTTAGATAGAGGTCCTTGTGTCCACTGCTGGTGGCATTGGGGGGCGGTGGCCCTCCAGGAGAGGTGGGTGGTCCCCACCCCGCTGTTTCGCACACTCCTATCATCTGCTCAGCTCTGAAAGCATCTGAGTGTATGGCTCCTGAAACAGGCAGAGGCAAAGACACTGAATGCAAACATCGTGGAGGTGACCAGAGGGCTCATGTCACCCTGGAAAGCCTCGGGCGGTCTGTCCGATTCCCCCCAGTAGATTTGGACTCATTTATGGGTCTGAGTGGGCAGTCATTCAACTGGACAGAGCTGCTGGCAGGGTCTGAGGTTGTCTGGGCCACGGGGCCGCACAGAACGTCTTTCCAAGTCTCAGGCAGAGCCTGGCCCGGGTGGGGGCGGGCTGGGCAGCCCACTCACCCGCTCCTTGGCAGAAGCCCGGGGCTTGGTTAGAGCCAGCCCGACGCGCTCGGGCTAGATGGGGTGACGCTGACCAAGAAGCAGCTCTTAGCACAGGACTTGGCATTTGTCAGTCGACGAAATCAAAGAGCAGAACTTGACCGTACCTCAGAGCCCGCTGAATGTGCTGACAGGGTTTTCCCACCCAGGCCAGGCCACTGTTGTGAGACGTTTGCCTCCTGAGAGCTCTGAAATGTGCCCTGCGGGGAGGCTGCTTGGGAAACAGCTGGACTGTTTCCAGTGAAAACGAGACCCTTGGGTGGCCAGGCTTCCCCAGGGGGATGTGCTCACCCCTGGGTCTGCCCACCAGAAACGCACCCCAGCCGGGGCTAGTGGTGGTCTCAAAAGCATTTCCTTGTACCCTTCATAGTGATGAAGCCCAGGAAAGGCTTCAAGGCAGAGGACAATAGTGGTTATCCAAATCATTTAGGGGTTATAGAGAAAGTAAAATCAGGTTTTTGTTCATTTTTAAAATGAAACATCCAAAGCAGGTGGGTTTATCCTATGCAGCTCACTCTGGAGCATTTATCTGGGGAATTGGGTGGTAGGAGGCAGTCACCCAAATAAAGCCTCTCAGGAACTTGGAGGTGGAGCCACGTGGAGAAACCACTGCGAGGGCTGTTCCAGGGTGTGTGCACTGGCGGTGCATGGAAGGCTTTCTAGAGCCTGTGCAGTCAAAATAATCCTTGAGGACTCTCGTTAAGTGGCCCCGAATTTACCAGGGCCTGGATCCTTGGAGGCTCAGACGCTAATAATGAAGCATTCTTGTTTCTCAGATGTGGCATCTTTTCCCTGGAACAGTGGTGGTCAAGGCCAGTTTTGAACTTTAAAAGAACAGTGGGTCAAGTGAAGATATCCTCTCCTGCACTGTGTGATGTGTGGTGTGTGTGTGATGTGTGTGTGTGTGGTGTGTGTGTGATGTGTGGGATGTGTGTGTGTGTATGTGATGGGTGGTGTGTGTGTGATGTGTGGTGTGTGTGTGTGTGTGATGTGTGGTGTGTGTGTGTATGTGATGTGTGGTGTGTGTGTGGTGTGTATGTGATGTGTAGTGTGTGATGTGTGTGTGTGATGCGTGGTGTGTGTGTGTGGTGTGCGTGTGATGTGTGGTGTGCGTGTCATGTGTAGTGTGTGATGTCTGTGTGTGATGTGTGGTGTGTGTGTATGGTGTGTGTGTGATGTGTGGTGTGTATGTGTATGTGTGTGTGGTGTGTGGTGTGTGTGTGTGGTGTGTGTGTGATGTGTGTGTATGTGGTGTGTGTGTGGTGTGTGTGTGGTGTGTGTGTATGTGGTGTGTGTGGTGTGTGTGTGATGTGTGTGTATGTGGTGTGTGTGTGGTGTGTGTGTGGTGTGTGTGTATGTGGTGTGTGTGTGGTGTGTGTGTGATGTGTGTGTATGTGGTGTGTGTGTGTGATGTGTGGTGTGTGTGTATGTGGTGTGTGGTGTGTGTGTGATGTGTGTATATGTGGTGTGTGTGTGTGTGTGATGTGTGGTGTATGTGTGTATGTGGTGTGTGTGTGGCGTGTATGTGATGCGTGGTGTGTGTGTGTATGTGATGGGTGGTGTGTGTGTGTGGTGTGTGTGTGATGTGTGTGTATGTGGTGTGTGTGTGTGATGTGTGGTGTTTGTGTGTATGTGGTGTGTGGTGTGTATGTGATGTGTAGTGTGTGTGATGTGTGGTGTGTGTGTGGTGTGTGTAATGTGTGTGTGTGGTATGTATGTGATGTGTGGTGTGTGTGATGTGTGGTTGTGCGTGTGTATGTGTGTGATGTGTGGTGTGTGTGTGTGGTGAGTATGTGATGTGGGGTGTGTGTGTGATGTGTGGTGTGTGTGTGGTATGTATGTAATGTGTGGTGTGTGTGATGTGTGGTTGTGCGTGTATATGTGTGTGATGTGTGGTGTGTGTGTGATGTGTGGTGTTTGTGTGTATGTGGTGTGTGGTGTGTATGTGATGTGTAGTGTGTGTGATGTGTGGTGTGTGTGTGGTGTGTGTAATGTGTGTGTGTGGTATGTATGTGATGTGTGGTGTGTGTGATGTGTGGTTGTGCGTGTGTATGTGTGTGATGTGTGGTGTGTGTGTGTGGTGAGTATGTGATGTGGGGTGTGTGTGTGATGTGTGGTGTGTGTGTGGTATGTATGTAATGTGTGGTGTGTGTGATGTGTGGTTGTGCGTGTATATGTGTGTGATGTGTGGTGTGTGTGTGATGTGTGGTGTTTGTGTGTATGTGGTGTGTGGTGTGTATGTGATATGTAGTGTGTGTGATGTGTGGTGTGTGTGATGTGTGGTTGTGCATGTGTATGTGTGTGATGTGTGGTGTGTGTGTGTGGTGAGTATGTGATGTGTGGTGTGTGTATGTGTGCGATATGTGGTGTGCGTGTGCGTGGTGTGTATGTGATGTATGGGGTGTGTGTGTGTGATGTGGTGTATGTGTGTGTGTTTGTAATGTATGTTGTGTGTGTGTATGATGTGTGGTATGTGTGAGTGTACGTGTGTGTGGTATGTGTGTGTGTGTGCTTCTTTCTTTAATGATCCTATGACATGTCTCCTCTCAAAGCTGTGAGAGCAGGGGCCTTGTCTCTTCGGTTCTTCACTCAATTCCCAGCACCAAGAACAGTACTTGGGGGGTAGGGGGTGCTCATTCAATAGAGACTGTGTGAATGAATCCGTGTTTCCGGGTGTGTGGGTACATACATGTATGGACACGTATGCCTCTGGCATCATTCAGGAGACTTTGTTTAGCCCTTGACATGACTTTTAGAGTTGACATGATGCCATAGAGAACATGTGCTCCGACTTGCCACATTATAGGTCGGGGAAGCAAAGGTCCCAAGATAGGAATGCCCCGTGGAGCAAAAATAACACAGGTTCTCTGTCCGCAGTCCAGACTCTCCAAATGCCTCCTGGGGTCCAGAGGTCCAGACTAGCTTCCCTGCTACACTGTTCCACAGTATCGACCTAAAAGAGTACTTCCCAGGGAGGCTCTATGTAGTGGTTCCCCACCCAGGCGCCACAGAGGGTCACGTGGGGGCCTTTGAAAGACCCCAGAGCCCAGTCTGTCCCGGGAACTCAGAATTTCTGGAGGTGGAAGTGGGACCAGGTATCAGCACTTTTGAAAGCTCCCCAAGCTGTTCCACTTTGGTTTTTCAAAATGCAATGTTTACACTTTTAGCATCAGAATCATCAGGGGCACTTACTAGAAGCACCCACTTCTGGACCCACCCCAGACCCAGGGAATCAGAACTGCTCTGCCTTAGGTGTCAGAACTGGTGTTTTATACTCTCCTGGGGATTCAATGCCCAGTACAGTCTGACAGCACTGCTCCCGTGAGCATTTCAAGCGTGTGTCCCTCGGAAATCTACGCACACCTTCCGAGCATCCCTGCAGTCAGCCAAGAAAGGCAGTCCCCGCTCCACCCACGCCTGGAGGGAAGGTCTACATTTTCTCTCTGCAGCCCCTGCTGATGGATGCCCATGCATGCCCTACAAACCCTTTGCCAGACGCACTTAATCGTTTCCAGGTGCACTTTTGAAATGCAACACGAGTCTCATCCAGTACCTGTAGGCACATCTGCCAACTCTCACTGCAGGGCCCTCCCCCGGGTTTACATCAACCTGTGGGCCAGGATCTTGAGTTCCTCATCAGGTTCTCCTACCACAAGCCCCACAGACACCCTCTCAGCTTCAGGGGCTGCCTCTTCTCCAACTGGCACTGGACTTCTAGGTCAGCCCAGAAGTACCCTGTCCACAGTGCCCATCCCACTGAGGGTTCCCTAGTCTCCAGTGAGATGTCCAAATAGCAGTGGCTGAAGTGAATCCAAGCCTAACACGGGGATTGACTTCAAAAAGTGGGAAATGGTGCCTGAAGCCATTTGTACCTTTACATCAAAGGGGAGTGAGTCTTCCTCTAGATCCATGTCATTGGTCTAGAGACAAGGTGACCTTTGCATTCAGAGAAAGAGATTCCCAGCTGGGAATCTGACGTGTCCAGAGGAAAACTTCAGCTGCTCGTAGGAGGGAAAGAGGAGCACATAGCCACCATTTGATGAGGTAGGCATAGCTTCTCCCAGGCTGGAGCACGCAGTCTGGAGGTGACCTGGAGTCCTCTGCTCAGAACCTGGGCTGGTGGTCCTCTTATTTACAAAATACATGCATCCCCCCCACCCCACCCCCAACAAGTGTCTTACCCCCAAATGGCCTATGCCTGGAGAACTGGGAGTCACGGCGTCAGCTGAGACTAGACACAGTAAAATGTCTCCAGAATACACCATTCACCCATGACTTGCTGTTGCTTTTAGATCAGTGTGTTTTACAATAGAATAAAGGAAGCGGTGGGGGATGCTTGAATTTCCTCGGAGAATTAATTGTGGATATTGACAGGGAGTTGTTGTGAACGAGCTCGTGGGAACTCTAACAGTCCCATTCCTTCCAGAGAGCTTTTCGATTCCAAAGTCCAGAGAAGACCCTGGATTGCGAACAAATTCTTGGAATATATTTAAATCCGCATTTGTTTACCCTCCCCTTTTCCTGTCTCCTACAATGTAGGCAGGTCTAAGTTGTATGTTATGGTATCTTTCCCATAGTGGAAAGAACAATAGAAGTTGTGTGTTGGATTTAAATAAATATTTAATTCATGAAAATGATCTTATATGTTTTAAAACAGTCTTTAAAGCTATTTTTATTCTCTAGAAAGTGCTTATTATAGGTAAATTACACATTTTACTACCAGAGCATTAGGTTTGCCATTAGTACAAATTTAAGGCACTACAAAGACCAGTAGATAATGTTAATTTCAAATACAGAAACTAAATATATTTTGTGCCTTTTTATTACTCATTTTCTTTTAAGTTTTATTGACTGCTTTTTATCTTAACTATATGTCTTTACATGCTGCAATCATAATGCACTGTAATGGTATTAATATTTTATAGAATCGGTATTTATAGTTCTTTATTTAGAAACAATGCAGTAGGTCTGCGGATATCTGAGCCCGTCTGGAATGGTGCCCTCCAAATAATGATAAATTACTTGTGCAGTATGCCATTTGCTAATTATATCCATGATTTACTGCAGAGCAAGACTTAAATCATTCATTTCAGTCTTGCGTAACAGTGCCATAAAATTTTTAGGTTTAAAAATGGTTTCCATGTGTATAATTTAAACAAATTTTAGAGCTATTGTATACACAAAATATTGCAACCACCCATTTGTTACATACTTTGTCTTTTTAAACTTCTACTTTTAATGATCACTGTGGTTGAAATTATTATGCTTAATTTTCATAATCATAGCTTTTAAATCTACAGCCGTTTTCACATGTTAGATAAAGAAAAAGATAGCTAATTGTGTGTAGATAGTATGTCATTCCTGAATAGTCCCAAATGGTACAAAATCATTAAAAAAGCTTAAGAGTACGAATTATTCTTCTATTAAAAAACAGTTGTTCTCTGACTAATTATTAGTTTGAGCTGCTTTGTTTCCAAGAACAAATGTTGATCCTTCTAGCCTTGTTCAGCACACCAAAATGAGATTAACACTTTTTTTTTTTTTTCTCCTTATACCAAAATCTTGCAGGTGAGAAACCCTACAAATGTCCCCACTGTGATTATGCCGGCACCCAATCAGCCTCCTTAAAATACCACCTAGAGCGGCACCACCGGGAGCGGCAGAACGGAGCTGGGCCACTGTCTGGGCAGCCCCTGAACCAAGACCACAGGGACGAGCTGTCCAGCAAAGCTGCTTTGTTTATCAGGCCAGACATCCTGAGGGGCGCCTTTAAGGGTCTCCCCGGAATCGACTTCAGAGGTGGCCCTGCATCTCAGCAGTGGACATCAGGGGTGTTCTCATCTGGAGATCACTCAGGGCAGGCCACTGGCTTGTCTTCTGAGGCTCCTTCAGACACTCCGAAAGGTACCGACCTTCCTTCCAAAAGCACCCACTTCTCCGAAATCGGGAGAGCTTATCAGAGTATCGTGAACAACGGTGTGAATTTCCAAGGGTCCTTGCAAGCGTTCATGGACAGCTTTGTCCTAAGCTCCTTGAAGAAGGAGAAGGACATGAAGGACAAAGCCCTATCTGACCCTCCTTCCATGAAGGTCCACGGGGCAGACGGCGGCGAGGAGAAGGTGGGCGGCAAGGCGGCCCCCAGGAAGTCTGAGAAGTCTCAGTACGAGCCCCTGGACTTGTCCGTGCGGCCGGACGCCGCCTCCCTCCCAGGATCCTCGGTGACTGTACAAGACAGCATCGCGTGGCATGGCTGCTTGTTTTGTGCTTTCACAACGTCCTCTATGGAGCTGATGGCCCTTCATCTCCAGGCCAACCACCTGGGCAAATCGAAACGCAAAGATAGCGCCGTCGGGGTGACGGTCAATTGCAAAGACCAAGCCCGGGAGGCCAGTAAAGTGGCCCTGTTGCCCTCGGTACAATCAAGCAAAGAGATGGCGCTTTCCAACATGATGGGGCCTCTAGACTCGGCTTCTGAAAAGATGGCCCAAGGACAGGTCAAAGAGACTCTGGGGGAACAGAAGGGTGGCCCATGGCCCGGCCACATGGACCCTGCGTTCTGTAACTTCCCGTCAGACTTCTACAAGCAGTTCGGTGTTTACCCAGGTCTGCTGGGCTTGGGGGCCTCCAGTGCCTGCCCCAACAGGGAGCCCGACGGGAAGGCCCACTTGGAAGATGATGCCCTGATCCTGATCCCTGAAACCACAAATAGGAACACTACTGATGACCTCTCGGACATTGCCTCCTCAGAGGACATGGACTCGTCCAAAGGAGAAAACAACGAGGAAGAGGATATCGACACGGAGCCGGAGGTGACGAGCAAGCCGCCTGCCCTGAACAAGGACGGGGGCAGCGACGGTGGGGATGGCCTGCTGCCCGCAGGCGCCCCACAGCCCATCCAGGGACTGGTCTCCCCTCTACCCCAGGCATCGGAGAAGCAGTGGCACAGCCCGGGCCTTCTTCCAGCCCAGGACCCCGTGGCGAGCCTGCCCAAGCCAGAGCGGGGGCCCCAGGGCCTGGAGAAGCCGATGAATGTGCTGTCGGTCCTCAGGGCCTACAGCGCCGATGGCTTAGCAGCCTTTAACGGACTTGCAAGTAGCACAGCAAATTCTGGATGTGTCAAGAGGCCAGACTTGTGTGGTAAGTTTTAGAATCCTCTTCCTTTAGTTCATTTCCCAAAACATCAGTGCTGATTTGTGCATTTTTAAAAAATGGGGTAGACTTATCCATGAGCAGATTTTGAACTACGCATAAAAAAATACCCCGACTATGCTGTATATGCAATATAGACAATCATGAGAGTCAACTTCATTTAGAAGTGTTGGACCTCGTACTTTTGTGTTTCAGTTTGCATCATTGTGATCTGAAATGCCTGTACGGAAGGCATGGAAAAGGGGGCGGGGTCTCACAGTGTGCACTACTCCTGTTTTTAACCCATAACTTGAGGGGGAAAGGAAAAATTTCAAAAAACAAAAAGAGAAAGAGACATGGTAACTTGCAAACTTTTCAGTCTTTTCAACTTGTGCATAAGATGCCTAAAGACAATCCCTTACTGCTTTGCTAAGCCAAATCTGCTTTCTGAAACTTTTCTTTATAATGACTTGAGGATACTAAAATCATATCACACTAACCACAATGCAGAAATAAAATGACCCTCTCTCCAAACAGGGAGATGGTTTGGGGTGTTTGTGATTCATCTTCAGACATATCAAATGGCAGTTACTGTGACTTTGGCCTTCTATTATTGCCCTCTGTCTGTCTGTTTCTTCACCTGTTGTTCGAACAAGAATGTACACTATGAAGTCCCTGGTTAGCAGTGTTGTGATCCTGTGTGTCTTGGATTTATGCCTGTCTGATCTTGTTAGCAAACTGGCACTTCTTTACCTCCTTAAAGAATATGGTTACTCCAAAGTAATTCCAGATCTTAAAAAGTAATGCTAGATTTGAAGCCTAGAACTGCATCAAATCAATGTCGGCGTGGGCAGGGAGGATCAAAGTCATTCTCTTGTCACCCAGATATTCTTATTCGAAAGCCTTTCTCCGAATCGAAGCTCAGGATGTTATTCCCAGCCCCAAATATCCTCACTAGAGACAAATGACCACGGTACCTTTCCATCTGTAATCTATGAATTAATTTCTGTGACTTTACTTCACTTGTTGAAAAAAGGAAAGAAAGAAGGAAGGAAGGAAAGAAGGGAGGAAGGAAAGGAGAGAAGAAGGAAGGAAAATGGATGGAAGGGAGTAGTGTTTAACTTCTGAATCCTGACATTCCTTTTAGCACAGAGTGGGATTCAGCAAGCTGGACTCAGTTCATAATTTAAATTGATGTATTTCTTTTTCCCTCTCCTTCCCTAATTCACTAAGAACTTGATCAAGCAGTCAGAAATATTTTTTGAATTGTCAAAAATCACTAAATGGATTTCTGACAGCTCAAAAAAATATTGACAATTCCTTATGCTGAATGATTCATAAGGCCCCATTAACCAGCACCCCCAGATCTATTTTTAGCCACATACAATTCATTACTTTTGAAGCTGTTAAAAACAATATTTAAAAGAAAGAGAAAAGAGTTTTATGTCAGTCCAATTTTTTTTGATCTTTTTTTTTTATTGTTGTTTTTAAGTTTGTGATTGGAGTGCTTTCTTTTTTATTGTTGTTTGGGTTTTTTTTTTTTTTAAGTCTATTTTCAGTTCTTTCAAATACCTACGTAGGACCCATAGTTCCTGCCAGGAATCCATGCATCAGAAAAGATCAAAACCTGGCATGTTTATAAGCTCATTATTATTGAAATGAGCTCATATTACCCCTATTAATTTTCCCATCGTCCTATCAATGCCGAAGGAAGGCTGCCCGCCTTTGAGGAAGCGTGCCCACTTGTGTCCTTTTGCACCAGGCGAGGGTGGAGGGAGGGGAAGGCAGCACCAGGAAGCACTTTCCTCCGAGCTGCAGCTCTTAGGCCCTTTTACCCCCTCCCAGAATAGCAGCTCACCACACTTCCCTGACATTTCCAGGGTACGTGCAAAAAAACTTGCTTAGTCAACCTTTCAGCCATTGGGCAAAAGAGCCTGAGATGTAAGTCGTGGCCTCTCTCCCAAAAGGGGAGTGAAGACCCTCAGGCCAGCCAGGCTCCAAGGCACCTGGTCGCTTCCCAGTGGACGGTCCAGGTCTCACTGCTCCACCTTGAACTCATGGTGAGATGCCAAAACTAACTCCGGCCAAAAAAATGCCTATTTTTAGAGTGTACAAGTTCTGCATTTCATTTATGCTAATTTCTTCTGCATCCTCCCTCTTGCTTTAGCTTGGGAGCAGGCAAGGAAGGCCCTTCTCTGGCTTTTGTGTTTGCTTGGTTGGGGTGGAAGCCCTGTCCTTTCGCCTCCAGGATGGCCTGACTCTGTCCAGTTCTCATTCCCCCGTCCCATACCTGGCCCACCATAATCAAAATCCTCTTCTTGTTTTCTTACTGGCTGCTCTGACCCAGGAGGGCCAGGCATATTCATCCTTCCTAAGAGTTGATACCTGTGAGGAAAACTTAAACCCACTGAGCTACAAAGGGGGCATTTGAGGACATTTTTTCTTACTGCCTTTCTAGCAGTGCAAAAAGCACAAACGATAGTTGAAAACTTCAAACTCCCATTGGCTTGACTTTGCCAGGGTGGAAATGATATTGGCACAAGGAATCAAATATTCCTAATGTTTATTCTCTCCTCTCTGCTCCACTCAGAGTAGATATGGATTTCCAAACCAGCCCACCGGCTTAATAGCTGGTTTCCTCAAGAAGCTGGGCTTTGCCTAACCAAAGAATTATTCTGATAGTTCTCAACTTAAGAGAGTTTGGGGTCTGATTTTATCTGGTTAGTAAACCCAAATCCCCACTTTGATGCCCTTAGAAACAGGCTTGTGGGAGGAGCTAATGTCTGTCTGTTTCTATTCTCATGGGTGTAGAAGTGTTAGAAGAAGCATCAGTAAAGACGTTGTTCGAATCACATAGACCCCCCCCCACCCCCCCCACTAGAGCTCAGTGGGTCTGCTGACACGTGCTGGTGAGTGGAGAAGGTGTCTTCTAACCCTCGGTCTGTGGGTGATCTTCATGCTATAGGCTCTACTTCTGGATGCTTCCTTAATTCTGCATGCCTGCTTTCTGACTTTTAAAACTCTGGTCTTTCATTCCTTGATGTCATGGACCTGGGGTCCTGGACAATATGCACCGCCCACTGCTAGGCAACCCAGCCAGCCGGGTAGGGGAGGTATGTAGCATGTGCCAACGTTGAGAGCTTGAGCATGAATTTTCAAAAGATCAGAGGCACGCTACAGATGATCCCGAGGAGGAGATTGAGCCGTCTTGGATTAAGCTGAAGGACATGCACTGTTGCTTCTAGAGTGAGTCAGTTCCTACTCTGGGCCTGATTGATCTCCTTACAAGAAATCCTGCTCCAATCAAAGTCCCCATTTCATGAGGTGGTTTCCAGACTCCAGGCATGGCCCTACCTTTCTTTATTCTGTTGAAGAGCATAATGTACAAGGGTACTCCCGGCCATTGGAGAACTCGGATGTGCCCTCGGTTTTTTTGGGAATGCGTTTGACCTTGGTTTTGTAATGGGACAAGATCCACATGAGTATTTAATAAGGGGGGGCAAGGGCAGACCAGGGCAGCATCACATCCACTGACAAGACAAGGCAGGCAGCCCCTTTGTCCAGCCTGAGAAATCTGACGAACTATTGGGACAGCCAGTAGCTCGGAGATCTGAGAGTGCTCTGGTGGGCCCTAGTCGCACAGAGGCTGGGCTGTACAGCACCTGGGTGGCTGGCTGCATGGCCCAGGTACAGAGCTTGCTTCACTCCAGAGTTGGTGGATTTAGAAAGCAACCCTTACTTTTGCTTTTGAACCTGAGACAGATGTCTGGGAACCATCGTGTATTGAGTCTTGCAAGCAGAGTTTGCTCTGTGTTCTTTGGTGAGCCCAGGGGTAGGGTTGATGGGGAAGAACTAAAATCAAATTAAGGGAACATGAGTGAGAAGAGTGCAACCCCCTTACTCTTCGAAGCTCTGCTCTGGAGTTACCGCCACTCAGGGAAGCCCGGCTGAGTGAGGAGAATCTATCAGCTTGTCTATTGTGGGCATGAGGCCCTTGTGTCGTGGCTGTCAGACCAAGCGGCCCACCAGACCGGGGAGGAAGCCTGTGAGAAGGCAGGGTCATTACCAGCAATAGCCCCAGTATTCCCAGTTGGGGGGAAACTGGCTTCCCTGACCCAAATTATGCCTGCGACCCTGGATTCTCTCATAGCAACGAGAAAATTAGGACTCCCTTCCTGAAAAAAATGATGGGGCCCATTTAAACCTCTGTACCTCATGTGTTCTAAAATGTGTGATGAAATGAACCAGGATAACAAAGCTGAACTCTTTTAAAATGTGACTCTGTCCTCCAGAAACCTTGTGGATTTCTCAGCATAGGCAGTCTGAAAACATTCAGGGGTGGGCAACTGTTTTCTTAGAAGGCCAGAGAGCCCTTAGGCTTGTAGACCCTGTGGTCTCTGCTGGGCAGCACAAAGCAGACAATAAGCAATAAGGAAGCGAATGGGCATGGCTGCGTTCCAATAAACTTCATTTACTAACACAGACAGTGGGCTAGATTTGGCCCACAGATCCCAGTTTGCTGGCCCCCGCTCTAGTATAAAGAAGGTTGTGTTGATGTGGTCACCCTAGAGAAGACATGTGAAAACTGTCCTCTGCTACCCCACTGGCCAGTGAGATGATGCAGGCAGGACCCAGGTCAGCAGCTACGACGTTCCATCTATTGCCATTTAATGCCAGACATGTGAGAGATTTTCCAGAGAGAGAGAGAGAGAGGACTTGTAGACCCAGGTGGGCTGGAGTGGCTATTTCTGGAAGGTCACATCTCTACCTATGCATCAGAGACTTCCAGGGCTCTGAAAGGCTGCCCCCCATCATGGCCAATGCGGGCAGAGGAGGAAGACACAGGACCTCTTTCTTGGCTCTGAGGTGAGCTTGATGGACAGAAGTGTAAGGATAAAAAGAGGCAATGGATGTATAAGAGCTTGGATAAATGGTTCTCAGTTGAGCTGGTATTTTCTGGAAGAGGTGAACATCGCATGAGGCTATCACAAGGAGATGATGTCACTGCCCAAATGTCTTTTGGTTGCAGTCATCCCTTTAGCACTGAGCGGAACAAATCTTACTTTCCATCAAGGTTATGGAGACACATCTTACTTCCTTGGGTCTGCCTTGCCAAGTCATTGATAGCTATTTCTTGGTATGTGGGAACATTAGCTTAGAAGACTGTTCTGGCAATTTTGTGTTGACATCTCATTGCCATGGTCTCACCGTTTCAGTTTCTACCCAATTCTTCTCCTGTTAGAAGGCAAGTGCTTTGGAGTAGGAAATAAGTCCTGCCTCCTCAGTCTTTGGCCAATAAATGGCTAAGGTCTGTGGTCAGCTAGGGATTTCCAAGGGAGCCGTGGCGGAGTATGTGAAAACACTGTGAGCACTGCATATGTGTGTATGAAGACACCGGAGCATGGGCTACTGGTGCACGGTCTATGACAGTTGGTACATTTTTGCGGATGATCTTAAGTTCTAAAGTGTGGCCCTGAAGCCAGCAGGTTCTAATGGAGAAAGGAGGTTAAATTAGTTAAATGGCAGAGGAAGAGAACCACAAAATCCAAATTTGCCAAGCGGACAGGTGCCCAGGCTCAGCCAACACGTGTGAAGGCAGTGAGCCTAGGAGGCCCAGGGAATCTCTGTTGTAAGGTCTTGTCTCTAGAGCTGCCGTGCTTTATTTAAAGCCAGATGAGCAATCATCCTCCTCTTCCTCTTCTTCATGAGATGATTCTCCTATGTGTTGGCTTGCAGAGACTGTGGATAAAGCACAACTTTCGCACTCGCTTTCTTTGCCCGATTTTATCAGTTACAGGTTGGTCTTTGACTTCCATAGTCCAGCCTGCTCCCAGTAATAGTGTGTGTACAGGGCCTGATGTCAGGCCTCAGTAGGGAGGACCACTTGGCTTGTCCTGAAGTCCAAGGGCAGATCCTTTCAATTAATGCAAATCACCACCCCTCCTGCCTGCTCTGCCCAGGCTGGCTGCATCACAACTGGCTGCAGAGCCTTTCCCTTTAACTCTGGTGGGACAAGGCACAGGTGTTGTCCCCCAGGGTCTCCCACAGAAACCAGCACCCTGGGCAGGCTCTCCCCTGCCCTCATCCAGAGGCTCTCCGTGCGCACCATGTTGACGAAGAGGCATTCTCTTCGGATGGCAGCCCTCTCCAAACTCTTTCGGCATTCTACCCCTCCTCCCCTTCCCTCTTTTTAAGTTAAATGAGAATGCCACTGACATGATGTCGTTTGCACTGCAGGATGACAGAACTGTTGTGTGAATACCATTGTATTTGCCAAATGGTCCACTCGTCATTTCAGAACAAACAAATGGATGGTGTCTGTAAGTCGGCAAACACTGGTGACATTTAGCCTTGTTTATGTTCCTTTCCTTTTGCTGCATATTTTTGGCTCCAAAAGCTACCGTCTGAATCAACAGTGCCTCCAAAGCAGGAGAAAAGTCTGGTAGCTTTCATTTTGGTTGCCGTGTCCATGTTCTCTTTGGATCGCGTGATACCTACTGCCCAGGATCAAGCCTGAGGTGGGAGAAGAGACCAACCAAGCTCTTTGGTTCAAAACATATATACAATGTTTCTCCTCCCTGATGATGACTTCAAATTGGGAGGGAGGAAGAGAATGCTGGGAGAAGAGAGTGTTGTCAGAACGGACACCCACATCCCTGGGGAAATGCAAACTCTCCAGGCAGGCCCAGCCACCGCCATATGCAATAGGAGCGCTGTGACCCCATGGCTGTCTTGAGCTGTGTGTGGGTACTCTTGGGCTTAAGTTCTGGGGTCTACCTTCTTAGGCTACTGAATCAAAGTGGTGGTTGGCACGGGCAGCCATCTAGCTGCCACATGTGCCACGGACCACATCTTAACTGCTGAAGGAACCAGGTTCTTTGTTTTTTATTTTCAGATGCTATGTGCCAAGCCCAGGTTTCAAATAAGCAGTAATTTTCTCCTATTACTTAGCGCTGATCAACGACACCTCTACATCTAATTGCCAACCTGCTCTAATCACATGGGTGGGCTCTTCTTGCTTTAGCCAGAGACAGAAGGACCAAATTTTATAAATATTGCTTTATTGTCATTACCCCATTAAACAGTTAGGGAATGTGGCCCTGCCCTTGCTTTCAAATGCCTCTAGCCCACGTGGTTTCTGGATTGTTTAATGAATCTGCACATTTTCTTGCAGGTAAGTGACACCCCCTGTTCTAGTCGGTCTAGCTGGACTTGCCCTTGTCTGTTCGTGCTCCTCGGTGGCTATCTGCAGCTTGTTAATCGTGTAAAGTCAAGAGAAGAATGTATACACATATGTGTGTTGAATAAATAATTACTATTGGCATAGGTATGTGTATACACATGGCACACCAACCTACGGTATATATAGCAAAGAATCAGGGAGGCTAAAAATACTGCCCCATATGTTCCACTATTAGCGGAGGATGGTGAAGGCTTAGTAACTTGAACGGGAGAGAAAATTCCCTCCGAGTCATGAATTCTGCATGACACACGCTGGTGGATTCGAGGTCCCTTCACCTGTGGAAACCCTGATGGGGGGCCTGCTCAGCACAGCTTCTAGAGGCGGGCCCTGCGATGGTCTCGTTGGCATTACTGCTTGTGTCTGATTGTCCTGTATTTTGTAACACTTTAGAAGAATCCAGAAAAGTGCAGTAATTATCTTTCTCCATAGTATTTAAGCAGTAATATTGCTAGTTTAATATTGTGTCAGGTCGTCATGTTAACCAGGAACAGATGACAGTAAAATTCCAGTGAATAGCACCTTGATATCCACTCCTTAAAAATGGTGATTGAAGCAAAATGTGTAAACTTGTACCAGGTTATCGTGTGCTTTGGAATAGAGTATTGTTGAAGTAATTAGAAGATATATGAAGGTGTTCCTGGTAATGAAGGCATGTAAGTTATAATAATTGTAGCTTTCTGAATAAGTGTCAAACTATATCTTTAAGTGTGCTGTATGCTGAGTTACAAGTTAGGTCATTTATGAATGGAATGTAAAACAATACTAAAAATGCTTCAATAACTTATCTTGGTATTGCTAATAAAAAAAAGCTGTGAAACATTAGTGCAGTTTTGAGTCATTATGTTAATTCACTCCACAACACCCTCCACCCTTTGACATCCCTCTGTCGGGAGCCCCAGCAGGACATTCAGGGAAACTAGTGATGCTGCCCCATGGTTTGTTTTCTGGGCCACCTACCGCATTTTCCACCCATCTTTAGGTGGACCCAGGAGTTACAATTCCTAAACATACAAATGTCAAGGCACCTCCTGATTTGGGTGGGGTGACCGTGGCGGGTCCAGGGAGTGCATCTCTCTGTACAAGTGTCTCTCGGGTGCGTGTCTAGACCGCACGATGGCTCACAGGCCCTGTGGGGGTCTGTGCAGGCCGCTGTCCCTCATCCCTGGTGTGGAGGACTACATCTGCCTGGCCTTCCTGCAGCAAATCATAACATTTTCTTTTCATCCTGTGAAGAGTAGTTTTACATGGAAAGGTACTTGGAATTGTTGGAGTGTGGAGTATTTTTGTCCACTGAGATTTTTTGGTTGTGCCCTGGTCTGTCGTAACAGGCTTCTGCCCGCCCCGCCCTCAACCCCATCATGGCAGGAAGGGTGCAGGAAGGAAGGATTTCACTTTTCTTTTGTATTGCTTAGTTTTTTTGTCCATGGGCTGGACTTCAGGCCCCTGCCACTTCAACGGTGTTTTCAAGCTTCTCTGATTGGGTCTGTTTTGTAAACTTCTAAATCCCATGCTCACTCTGTTCCCTGGCTAACTGCTCCGGGCGGGGGGAAAGGTATCATCGTCGTTTGACAGAATCCCAAGCCCCAAGCTTGGTCCCCACACTCCAGATAAACAAAGTGTCCTGGGTACAAGGGGCTGGAAGCCCAGAACTGTCCATTTGAACAAGCCTGGCCTTAGCAGCAGGACAACTGTATCACCTTGACTGCTGGAAGCATTCCCTCCAGTATTTCTCATGAAAGCTGTTCATGTGATCCCCACCCCAAAAACCATATAGTACAGGATTAGATTGTCTGTTATTTGGGGGAAGAGGTGAGAAGTGAGAGGTTCTGCGTCTGAGAATATGATTCTGTTTACGTGAAGCTGAGAACACGGACTGTGGGTTCTTATGGAAAACGTGATGGACCCCCAAATGCCCAGCCAAGGTAAAGCGAAGTGATCCCAGCCACCAGGTCCTGGTCCATGACCACATCGACCTGAGCTAGCTTTCACCAGCAGTGGGTAGGCACAGCCTGAACCAAAAGAAAGACTCCGGTGGAATTTCATCTTTGTTTCCAATGACCCCCGAGTCTGGGGAACTGCCCCAGGGACGAGAATTCATCTCTGCCCTTTCCTGGGTCCCCGCCTCCTGCTGGCCCCCCGTGGCCTGCATCACTTCCCCACGCACACCAAGCCTCTGTGAGGGGTGCTGTGTGCTCCCTCCTTCAGGGCCTGAAACCACGTTGGGTTTTAGATGCCACATTTGCGGCTCCCAAGGAGGGGTCGCCACCATCCAACTCTGTGAAGGCAAGGGGCACCCTCTGCACCCCCCAGACCCATGCCTCCAGCCTGGAGATGTGGCCAGGACCAGAGGGCTCTGTTGAAGGGCTCAGGGTTGAACACATTGCCCCTGGCTCTGTTCTCCATTTACAGCCACGCGAATCCTTGCTGACACCGCAGCACTGGCCTTGCCAGTCCGGCAGGAATGGGGCTGGGGGTCCAGTGCAGCGTGAGTGGCCGGGCCTTGGCAACAGAGGCAGAACCGCCGCAGGGAACAGGTCACCCTGGCTTCTCACCCGGACTGCAGGAAGGCTCCCTCGAGCCCCTTATTCAGGCGCCTGTGTTCCCTGTTCCCTCCACGAGGGCCCAATCCCCCTAAGGGGGTCTCCATGCATTTCCACCTCAAAAGCAGGGGGTGTTTCCTGGGCTGCTCCCCCGGGGGGACTTCTCAAGCTCAGAGGAGACCTTTGTGGATTCTCTTCTCCTGTTTTTTATGAGCCTCCTCTCCGCTCTCATTGCATGACCCTCCCTCGCCCTGCTCTCCCCATTCCCACCCACCTCCCCCTCATTCCCCTCATTCCTGCTGCCTCTGGGGAAGAACTCCCTTCTCACCAGTTGAGTGTTCTTGGGAACATCCTGTCTGTGGCTGTGAGGGAGCTGGGTGCATCCAGGCCTCTGGGGTGAGCTGACCTCATTCACAGCTCAACGTGGGGGCCGGCTGTCCTGTTTCTGGAAGCCTGCCACCCCACCCCCGCCAATCCCCACGTGGCACTATAACAAGCCCGACCTGTTGGGACTCAGATTTGGGGCAGCCCCAAGCATCTCCTATTTACTCTGCCCTTGGCCCTACAGCCTAAACCCCTCTAAGCAGCGATGGCCCACTGGTCTGAGGTGGAAAGAGGCCCCCTTTGTAGAGGAGAGTGGAGTTTCAAGGAGGTAACTGTGCCGTGAGATGGGATAGGCCGAGGGAGGAGAAGGCGCTGTGCAGCTCATGGTGAAACCCGGTCTTCAAGTCCACGTCTTCAATTACTTGTGCTGCGAAATGTGTTTGCTTTGATGAAATTCAAAGGCTCTGGTGCAGGGAAAAAGAATTTAAACTTTGGGAGACGATTACTGCCCACCTATAGTCACTTTTTCTCAAAGACACATCACTATGATTATACTACATCCCTAAACATGCAGCCGCACATGGACAGTGTTGTCTCTGCATGAGCAGAATCTGCTTCTTGAGCAAACAGTGTGCATTTTCAAGGTTAAAGTTGGGGAACTCTGCACAGCTATTTCATTAGCAAAAATGTCCATTTGTGCACCCAGAAATTGGCTGGCTTATGAGGAGTTTGTCTTTCATGCTCTTTGTGGAGTTGTTCAGACACACCCATCTAATGGTAACCCACAGCTCACAAGGTTAAGTTTTCTTTTTGAACTTCTGTTGTTGTCGTCAAATTAATATAATATGCTCTCAATTATCCACATAAAAGGAGAAAGGCAACCAAGCGGGGAAAGAAAATTTGCAATTAATTTACCAAATTATTGCTCTTTTTATATGATGGACAAGTCGCTTTTCTCTTTTGACTCAAGTATTTTGTACGTCCTCGGGGGAGGGCTAGGGCAAACACAATGACGAGCCATCCAAGGTGTCCCTGCACCTGGGGCCGGGATGGAGGCTGGTGTCTTCTGGGGTGCAGAGGCCTTGGTGTTGATCGGGGGTTCACAGAATGTGGGACTCTTTCTTGTCAAGGAGAGTCCATCTATCTTCTCAGTCTTCTAGGAACCCATTGCTCACCTAGTTGTGGTCTCCCAAGAGCAGACCTGAGATAAGGACCTGGGTGCAGGTCGTTTATATGGGAGGCGATCCAGGGAGGCACGGGTGAGGGGCCTAACAACAGGGTTGCCACTGCTCAGGGACTGGGCTTTGTCCCCTGGGGGTCCTCTAGGACACTATGTGAAGTTCATCTCCGAATCACCCCTGAGGGCTGAAGAAGCTCTGCGGCTCTCAGTCAGTAGTCAAGGGTCACTGCAGCTCACCCAACAGCCAAGCAGTCTTCTCATGGTCAGAGAGAAACAAGAGGCCATTGCGTCCCGGGGAACCAGAGGGGAAGGGGTGGGGCACTGACAGCATCCACCACAAGTGGGAAGCCCTTGGCCTGAAGGTTTTTACACCCCGGTGCACTGCAGAGGGCCACCAATCTTCCAGAGCCCAGGATGAGGGCAGATACACACTCCAAGATGCCTTGTGGGAAGGGAACTGCAGATTTTAAATATTGAGACGTGCACTCAGCTTAGGACCAGGCTTCCTGGAGGCTGGAGGGAGGGCAGTGTCTACAGCACTTGAGCTCCAAGGAGCTTGGACAAGTCCCCTCAGTACCCTCGTGTGTCTCAAATTCTATGGCTTTCAGGATCCCTTGTAGCTTTTACTTTTCAGGTGACCCTCTAGGACCTGGTCAGTCCTCGAGTCCTCATGAGCACTCACTCCTGCAGGGCCCCAGATGTGGGTGCCCAACTGGTCTTTCCACAAGCACATGAACATGTGGGGTTTCAGTTTGGGCATGGGGCATGTGAATACTTGCTTCATCATCAAGACATTTTTATTAACTCATAAGAAGAGCATCAAGGCATTTCTCTTTTAATTCTGGAAGTCAATCAAGATATTTTTTTTTAAAGAGGGAGTCAATAAAGCTGAATCTTTGGGTTCATAGTAGTGCAAGAAAAACCTGATTATTTGACTTTTTTTCTTTGCCATTTTCCAACCTCTTGTATTCACAACCGAGCTTGAGAAGATAGCATTTTTCATGATGATTAAGGTTTCCTCAAGTGCTTTACGGATATCAGTTTTATAATCTATTGTGTCCCTCTTTGGAAAGTATGTAGGCCCTCTTGGGAGCCCCCCACTCCCACCCAACACTCCAACCCAGTAACACTTAGAGGGAGAGGAAGGAGGTATGGAGAGATGAGGGGTCATGCCGTACTCCATGCATGGGGCACAAGGAACAGGTCACATCCTCCTCCATACCTGTGACCTTTCCACTCTTCCATCCTCAGAGTTCCTTTGGCCACTCAAAGTGGCAAGCTGTTGGCTAGCAAGCCCCCCTAGTTTGGGGCAGTGTGTCCTATCTCCAACTTTGAGCCCCTCAAGTCCTTGGCTCTTTGCTTTAGATTGAACGTAACTTGATTGCCTCTAGTTTTTCATCCATCCAAGGATACACTTGTGTACCCTTGTACATCCTCAAGACAATAAAATGAATATGAATAAGTTGGAAGTTGGCAAGTCGCCCACATTTTAGTTATTTTAGGATTTCTGCTGCCGTGCAGGTCTCAGGCAGGGCTCCCATGAGGACTCATACCCCCTAAGACCTTGCCAAGTGGGTGGAGAATCTGGGTAGGGTACTGCAAAGCAGGGAGCCCCTCATCCTTGCCAACCTGTACTCCCCACATGAAGGCCTTTGTCTAGACAGCCTCACTGGGATTCTTTTCCATCCTCAGCGTGAACACCTCCACAGAGGAAGCTGTGCTATGTCTCAGGGATCCCATTCCTGGGATGTGCAGACATCACCCCTGTTCGCTCCAACTGAGCTCTTTGTCCTCTTTTCTAACGCTGCAAAGGATTGACAATTAGGAGATTTTTAAAAATTTTCTAGTGGTCAACTAGTAGGAATAGGATTCTTGTACCATGGCTTTTTGCTTTACATGGAAACTTTGGGAGTGCTGTCTCAAAATCACACTCAGGCAATTAATTTTAAGTCACAGGGGAATTTTCTTGAGGGCTTTGGGATACACGCCCTCACAAAGTGAGTAATCCTCTCTCCTTTGAGCAGGCGAACACCTGGATTTCCCTCAAGTTGGGTGGTTTTGTGAAGCCCCAGCTCTGTTTCATGACACTGGGTTTTTCTACAGGAGAGGCCTGAGCGCAGAGGCATCTGCGGAGAGGTCAGAGGCCTGACCACGGCATCCTGGAACACATGGGAGGGAGAGGGTCTTTGGATTCGGGGTGGGGCATGAGGGGCTTCCCAGTGGTGGGAAGAGACGTTCCTGTGGTCACAGTGCTCCCAGTCGGCCTTGCCCAGGCCCGACAGCCTGAGAGCCGGGGAGCAGGTGGGGCCTGTAGGCCTCGGAATCCCCAGCCTGGACGTTCTCCAGCCACCTGTCCCAGGGACAGTCTGGAGGGGTGGGCAAGCCCCAGGGGCCTGGGATGGGAGGAAGGGAGGAGAGAGAGCGCCACAGTGGGACCAAGAGCAGAAAAGACCAGACAATGAGAGAGGCGTGAAGAGAAGGAGACAGAGATGTGGATGGAGAGAGAAAGGAGAGAGGAGGAGGTGAGGTCAAAGAGGAGAGTAGGGAAAAGGCGTGAGAAGGAGACCTGGGAAGATAAAAGGGCAGGAAAGGAGACAGTAAGGGGAGAGAAAATCAGTATGAACAGAGTAAAAGAAACGTGGTAAAGGTGGCCTCTGGAGGAGTGAGGAGAGTGGGAAATAGAGTGAGAAGGAGGAAGAAGAGAAAAGCCAGCGGAAAGGAGAGGATGGAGGCAGGGAGGAACCTTCCGGAAGCCGCCCGGGGTTTGCAGGTGCTGCTCGGAAGGCCTGCTTGTGTGGGCAGCGCCAGGGTGCTCACCGCCTGGGTGAGGAGGTTGAGTGGCTGGGCCCCGGGAGAGGCCTGAGAGCAGAACCTGGTGGCCCAGGCCGGCTTCCCAGCAGCACCCTCCGCCTGCTGCCCGACCTCCAGCTTCAGGAGGAAGCGCTGCTGCAGCTCAATCAGAATTATTTACAAGATAATGGTCCATTGTTTGCACTAAGACAGATGTTGACTGTGGGAACTTTGTGTTTTATGCTCCTTTCCCTGCTCTGCCTTCACTGGGTGCAGATGGGATCGAAGTAATGTGAGTTATTATTCCCAGAATTGGAAATTCAGAGGCGCCTTCCCCCCCAGCCTAGGCTTGGCTGGGCAGCCGAGCTGGGCCGGCACCAGTCAGGCAGGCAGTGTGTGTGGGGGGAACAGTTGCTGCTGGTGGAGGGGTCAGCCCCCAGGGCCTGTGGTCCCCCTTCCAGCCCCTTGAGGCAGCCTGTGATTAAGAAGGTCTTGTTTCCTTGAGGGGCGGGTCGGTGCAATCGCCTTTTCTGGCGGACAGGAAGGGCACTCTCTGATTAAGATGCACTTGCTGTTTGTTGAGTCAGGAGGTCACCGTTGACATCTCAAAAGGAAGGTGGCCATCTGGCCCTCTTCTTGCCAAAAGGAAAGAGCAGTCCCTCTGGGGTGGGGGCTTTGTAGCCCCCCTTTATTTAAACTTACGAGAAGGCTTCCTCTCGTCTTCTGGCGTCACTTGGAGGGCCAGATCTGGACTTGTGACTCCCTCCTTCCTCCCCCACGGGTGGGGTTGGCCAGATGAATGCCTGTCCACCGACTGACCCAGAGAGAGCCTGTCCTGCAGGAGGAAAGATGGGGCAGCGTGGAAAGATGTCCCTGTTACTTATGGACTCGGTCCTAGCCTCGCCCTCCAGGTAGGTGGGCCACCCCAGTGTCGGCCCATCTTCACGGGAAGGCCCCCACACCGGCTGGTCCTTCTGCAGCCTTTCTGGTTCCCAGTCACTTCTGCATAACCAAACTCACCTGGTCAGCAGAACCCATCTTATGAATGAGGAAACTGAGGCCACCACATGTCAGGTGACTTGCCCAGTGTTATTTTTCTACTCAGTGGAAAAGCCTTCCAACTTCTCAAGTCGTGAGCATTCGATTAAAGAGCCTCCCTGAGCCCCAGCTTAGTCAGTGCACACGGGCACCAGCTGACTGCCCTGCAGCATCAGGGACAGCAATTTACGGAGACACACGTGTCTGGTGCTGCGCTCCGAGCCCGGCAAAGAGCACATGCTACATGATAGCGATTGGTATTATCAGCTATATTATACCTCTTCTATAATATGTAGTTGACCCTTGACCAATGCAGGGGTTTGGGGTGCTGACCCCCACACAGCTGACAATCTGTGTATAACTTTTCACTCCCTACAAAACTTAACTACTAATAGCCTACTGTTGACTGGAAGCCTTACCCATAACATAAATATTTAACACATATTTTGTACATTATATGTATTATATACTGTATTCTTACAATGAAGTGAGCTAAAGAAAAGGAAATGTCATTAAGAAAATCATAAGGAAGAGAAAATACATTTACAGTGCATACATATATTTATTGCAAAATATCTGCGTGTAAGTGGACCCGAGCCGCTCAAATCCATGTTGTTCAAAGGTCAACTGTATTGCATTTCCAATGTCAGGCTCTGACAAAAAAAAAAAAAAAAAAAGAGTCAAAGTAATACAATATCATAGAGTCACATTTGGATGCTAAAACCAACCAGTAGTGGAAACGAGAAAGCCACTTTCATGGCAGCTGAGTGGAATCAGGCCTGCCATTTGGAGAGGCTGAGGAAGTCTGATGGCCATCACTCCTAACGCTGCCCCTGCCCCCTGGATGTCTTGAGAAGTTACCAGAAAGCAGTTATAACCTGGAGGTTTTGTCCCATTCCAAACCTAGCATCTTGGCTCTGGTGTTTAAGGACAATGACAGTTTCCCCCTTGATCTCTTCATGCCCAAGGAATGATCCCCTTACCTTCACCTGCAGGATCGGGACTTCTGAGCTATCTGTCCCTCCATCTACCAAGTTTGGTTTTAAATAATAAATACTTAACTATGTGCCAGGGCCAACTCCCATTCTAAATACCTTACATATATAATGCAAACGCTATTCTTTCGTTTAATCCTTATAAAAATCGTGTGAGGTAGATGTAATTTTTATTCTTCCAATTTTACATATGGGGAAATGGAGGCACAGAGAAGCCACTTACCTTACCCAAGGTGACTCAGCAAGTAGGTGAGGAGGCTGAGATTCAGCTAGGCAGTGGAGATCCCTGAGGGTGACATTTTGCTGCCTCACCTTGTGGTGCTTTCCTGTGCCTTTCACCCTTGTTTGGGATGTGTCAAAAATGAATAAACCAACCAACAAATACATAAAAATCGCCTGTTCTTGCCATCTTGTAGCTCTGGGTCCCAGGAGAAGATGCGGCAATTTCAAGCAGAGATTCCAGTCACAGACAGAACCTGGGGCTTGTCATCCAGGAGTAAACAGGATGGGGCACTGGGTGTGGTCAGGTGTGCTCCATGTGACCAAGCTGGCCTAGAACTTGCCTGTGACCCTGAGCAGGTCTCTTCCCATCCCCACGGTGTCCTCACCTCCTCATCCACTGGATCATCCCAAGATTCCTTCCATCTCCCAGTCGGTGAAGTAATTATTCTTAGGACTGTATTTATTATACTTCTCAGCCTCAGGGAAAAAACTGTGTCTCCCTCGCCCTCCCCAAAGTGAGAGGGCCTCAAGGAAACCTGACCCCTCACCTTGCAATTGTTCCCTGAGGTCCAGGTGGGGGAGAGTGGAGAGTGGGTGGCCCAAGGCACCAGTGGACCCTCCAGACGGGGGCTGCCATGGGCCCAGCCCCCAGCTGTGAAAGCAGCAGAGGTCAGACTAGGATAATATTTACCAACCCTCTACTCACCGTGTCAGGCTCTGACCAAACCCCAGCGTCACTGGAGATCACAGATCCTGTCTTTTAAGGTCCCACAGAGCCGCTTCACATGCGACCAATTACCTCTGTCAAGCAGGAGAAGGCGGTCCTGCCTGGTGGGTGGGATCTGAACTTGAGCTTCCAGAGGTCGATGACGGGGATCTTAGGCCTTTGAGCCTGTCACTCCCCTATAGCCAGACCTTTTCTGTTAAAACTGTTTAAATTACAAACCAGTAATAAAAGGATCATATGTGTTTCCCACCGAACAGGTTCTTTAGGGCTATTATGATAATTAAAAACATATGGTGCCTGTGCCAGTCAGAGGGAAACCGCAGATGTACAAATTAGGTATTATATACGGGTTTTCTGCTTCTGCCCTTTTAAAAACGTCAACTGGAGAAGTTTAAAGAGATAAAATGGCAATTGTGCAGATAGTAGGTAGCATTTTGGTCTTAGAATCATTAAATACGTAAACCCTTTTCTTTAGACCGAATAGGAATAAATGGCTCCTCATCCGGGAAGGAGAGGAGAAAAGCACTGAGGGCCGGAGTTTACGGGGAAAAGGCCACGTCTCCACCACACAAGGTCCTGGATACCATGGAATCGTTCACATTTTTTATGATGTTGTTCTGCACAGACAAAGAGGGTTATATGTATTAAATATTGAATTATATTAAATTGGATTGATGGGAGCAAAGATAAGGATTTCTTTACATTCAACTTTTTACTTCTTGAAAGGCAAAGATGCAAGTATTGATTAATCTAGAAACAGTCATTTGTTTTAATTTAAAATATGCAATTGATTTTGAGAAGGTGATAAATACTGCTAAAAACAAAAAAAACATTGGGAGGGTTTTTGTGGCTCCCTGTCAATGGCTTTCCAACGCAGATGTACAGTACAAGTCAGGTTCTGCTGAGTTGTTCGTGTTGAAAGGATGTTGGGCTGTCTGGGGACCCTGGCAACATCCAGCCATGCTCTGGGGCGGCAAAGAGGATGCACTGGGCCCGGGTCCTGATGCCTTGGGACCTGGGCTCAATGGCCAAGAATTTAGCACTTTGTCACTGTATGTCTCTGCTACAGAAACCCAACTGGACTGCTGTAAAGAAGGAGGTGATGGGTGAACAGGTCAGAGGAGCATGGTCCCTACCAGCTCTGCTCCTCAGGGCCTCCATTCTTCCTCCTCCCAAAAATATGTCCTTCCTGAGACAATCCCATCCAGAACCAGGATGGCCTCATCCCTCACCTGTACCCCTTCCTCCATGTGATGTGGTAGTATCTACCTAGGGAAGTTGAGTAAAAAGCCAAATGTCGAATCAATACACATAAATGAGCAGAGGGGAGGTTCTACTTATCTGCCCAGCTGCCGGAACATTCAGATAACCAGAATTTTTCGAATCCTGGTGTGTAATTATTGAAATTCATAATGATGAGTGGAGACAAGTTATGTTCAACATATTTTTGTGTTGAGGCATTTATTATATTCTACATATCTGAAGACCCTGATGAGGGTGGAAGGCCCTATTACCAGAAAGTGCCTTTTCTTAGTCACCCTGGCTGAAGGGAAGTCTGGGCTCCTTAGGAAAAATGTCCTTTGAAATTGCTGCTTGAGTCTCTCTAACCCACTGCTCTCCTTTGCCCACACCCTCTCAATGGTACAAAAGGCCAACTGTGCTCCTGTGCCCTTTTCTTTGGGGAGCTGTGACCCGAACCTGCCTCTGGGTCAGGTGGGCTCAGAGAGCTTGATAAGTCAGAGGAGGGTTCTTGAACCTTCTATCTACTGTACAAAAACAGTCTGGAGAGCTAGGTACAGCAGTGGTTTTCAACCAAGCATGCTTTTCCCCCCAGGGGACATTTGGCAATATCTGGAGATATTGGAGACATTGGGGGATGCTCCTGGTAACCTAGTGGGTAAGGGCCAGGGTGGTTAGCAGTATCCTGCAATGCAGAGGACAGGCCTGCAAAGAATTATCAGGCCCAGAATGTCAATAGTACAGGATTTGAGAAATCCTGGTGTACAGGTGGGAGTACCCAGCCTTCAAGTGAAATTCCAAGCTGGATAAATGGTGACAAGTCAAGTGACAAGATTTACCACCCAACTCACGTCGTGGCATTCGGCTCGCTCCCCAGACACTCTCCCTCCAAGTCATGTCAACTTTGGACCTTATGCCTTTGTGAAAACTTTGCAAGAGACCCGGGGCGGGGCGGGGGGGTGGGAAACAGAAACTTCCAGCACATTCTTCCCAGCTCAAACTGGGCGTGCCGGTGTGGGGAGGGGGCAGCTGAGCAGACAGCTGGAGTCGGTCGGTCTTTTCTTCTCCCCCGTGAGGGAGAGCAAGCCTGCAGCTTTACTGCACATGTAGGTATTACCACTTTAACTTTTACTGAGGTAAAATAACACCTTGTCACTCAGCGCAAGTACCAATCACAAAATGAATTAATTGTAATAACTGTTGTCAACGGAACAAAGAACTTGTTGCTTTCCTAAGCAGATTTCAGCACCACTGAGAACTATATACAAACGTTCCCATTGGGCAGGCTGGCAGAAACTAGTCGGAACATAATTGTATCTGTCTATCTCTTTACTTTGTTTTTAAGGGCTGAGGAATGGAGTTAAAAACCTATATTTTAACCATATCAATAAATATACCCCTTTTTGTGTCCATGACGTCTCCTCAAAAACATGGACTCTTTAATAAATTGGCCATGAAAAAAAGCATTTGCTGCTGATGGTCCCAAATAAGGGCCAGCTGTAGAGGCTGCCTGTAGACTGGAAGTCATGAAGGGAATTATGCCCAATTACCCTCCCATAAAACACCCTCTCATTTCTGGGAGTTATCAAAGCACATCCCGTGGACAAGCGGTCAGCTGTTCCCTGCTCCTCAAAAGGAGACAAGTGGGCCCCATGCTGGGCCCGCGGCGCTCCTAACTGCCCCCCCCCTTCCCCCGACACCAGCGGCTTGTTTGCACTCGGCCTCTTTTTACAGTCGCCCTTCCCATTTTTTTGGTTCTGGCTTTTTCACATCTTAGCACGTTTCCCGCTTTAAGAGGCCCCGCAGGTACTCTTCTAAGAAAAGACTTGCTTCCTGGAGAGGGGAGGGCAGGAGTGGGCCGGGGGCTGGTGGCTCAGGAACCTGCAACCAGCAGGCCTCGTCCCTGGCAGGGTTGTGTGCACTTCCACGGCAGGGGCGGTCCTCTGGAGCTCGGGAGTCACTGACAGGCTGAGGGCAGCGTACCTCTGTGGGTCTGCTCCCGGCTTTGCTGAGGTCCAAAGTTAGGGACCTCCCAAAGAGGAAACCCACGGAAGCTGCATCAGACGCACAGGCAAAGACCCTTCAGTGAGGAGCACAAATGACAGTGCCCACTTTTTTCAACAGGAATACAGACTCTCTCCAGTCTACACCACCTTACTCCTTTCTCCATGCCTCCTTCTCCTGCTGCCTCCCCAGGCTCTTTGACCTGTGTGCCCGCAGCATCCAGCTCCATCCCAGGGTCTCAAATGCATGCCCCCCCCCACAGCATCTCTGATGCCCCTCAGGCAGCCTGCTTTGTTTGTAGGGCTCATTGAGGCCAAAACTAGTCCCTCCATAATGAAATGGAAGATTCTTAGACTATGAGAGCTAGCAGTCACCTTAGAGGTCATTTTCCAGATGCAGATTAGGGAGAGGACTTGCCTTGCTTGTTGAACCAGAGACAACAGTTGCTGCTTCCAGGTGTCTAGGCAGATCCCTGTGACTGGCCCTCATTCCACCAGCTGGGGCAGCCGTAGGCAGCCTCTGCCTCTTGGGGATCAGAACCTAAGCAGGGGAGGTGTTCCTGTGACTTGTCCCTGCAGTGTTGGGGCAAGTTTTACTACGCCCCTCCCCCTGCAGAGGGCCAGGCCACTTGGGAAGCAAGGGTAAGAGGTGGGCTTCTTAGGTTAATGTAGCCCTGGATCAAATGCGCAATGAGTTCGCATTTGTATAGTCATCTCTGGCTGGGACAAGCTGCCACTTGCAAAAAACGCTGAGAAGAGCCCTGATCTGAAAAGAGAAATCTCTCCTTCTTCTGAGGCTGCTCTTCTCTGCAGGGACCCAGGTATGCAGCCTGCATTGGGAAGGCTGGTTCCTGGTGCAACCCTGGGAGCGGGGACTCGTGGACTAATGGTCACATAAGGGTGCCAGGCTCCAGTGCTAAGAGGAGGCTGTGAAGTGGGACAAAGAAGCACGGAAGGGGAACAGCTGTGGGGTGTGGGGAAGGAGGTGGAAGGAGGAAGATCTTCTGCCGTGTGGGGAGCATGCTGGGGGTTCCTGTGGCCTCCACCCCTGGACCCCACCCTCCACTCCACTGGCTTTGGGCTGGAGAAGAAAGAAATAGCATTTTCTCCAAATCTTTTAGAAAGGAGAAGAATCTGCAACAGGAAATGAATTTGGCCATTCATTTATTTAGCACACATCAAATTGTTCCAGAGAGTTGGGAGATGGTCACCAACAAAACAGTCGAGATTCCAGCCTTCATGGAGCTTACATTCCGTGGGGGAACACTGACCATAAAAAAAGACAAATATAAGTTCAGCTTATGATAAATGATGCGAAGATGATGAAGTGGCAGAGGCTTAGAGAGTAACATGGGAAGGTCAGAATCACATATCGCGAAGGTTAGGGAGAACTCTCTGAGGAGGTGACACTGGAGGGAGCTGTGCAAAGATTAGGGGATGCATGTTCCAAGAGTGGGGAGAGTGAAGAGAAAGACTCTGGCATGGGAAAGGAACAGACATCTGGGGCTCTTAGCTCTCAGGCCTGTGCACCCTGTGTGTGTGACCAGCGTTTCCACAGGCTTTCCCAGACAATGAGATTTCATTGAGCTTCTCTATGGCCCTGCGTGGTCAACAGAGTTGGGACTGGGACTCTTCCCCGTTTTTGCAGAGGGGGGAAGATGAAGGTCCAGAAGAAAACAATGACTTGCCCTGTTTGTTAGTGGCAGTGAAAGTCAGGGTAGGTGCCCAGGCCTCCTGACTCCCAACGCTGGGCTCCTTCTGCTGCCCTGAAAACCTCTGCGCATTCGTGGGACTCAGGGTCTTCCTGTAAGCCTGACCTACCATGTTGGAGGACTGCTGGGTCTCGGAGAGGCACCATGACTGACTCTTTGCACAGTAACCCCACTCTTGAAAACAACACCTGAAACTAAGAGAATTGGTCACTTGACCTTGGGAACATGGCATCCTCCCATGAAAAACATGAGAAACACAGCCATCCCCCCAGATCCCCCAAGATGAGGGTCCCTCATCTCCACAGACCAAGACTGCCCCTGGCAGAGTCAATTCTTTTGACGACAGCCTACAGTTTTCCTCTTAGGGATCCCATGGGTAGAGAGCTGGAGCTAGTCAGGACCCTTAATGGCCACATCCAACAAGTCACCTGGAAAACATGGACCAAAGCCTTGGAAATCTGAGTCAAGTTTCCTTGGAGAAAGGCAGACGACTTTCCACTAAGGACTGCTGCTCAGACCAGCCTGTGGCTGTGAAGTTCCACCCCACACTGACCTTGGCCGGCACTAAGTTCAGCCTCTCCTTGATGCCTTCTGACAGTGGCCTGATGATAGATGCTGCTACTCTGAGATGCAGGGGGACCCATTGTCAAGACTCACTGCCCCGTTCTCTTTTCAGGATCCCTGTTCTTGTCTGGGCAAACTGCTTTCAAATGAATGGCTATTTCTGGATAATTTTTTTTAGTGTTTCTTCTCCCATCTGGTTGCTATATTATTTGCATCTCATGCCATCCTGGCCTCTGTGGGAGACAAGAGGTAGCCCACCTTTTGTATTAGCTGCGACACTATTTGTTTCCCAATACTAATAGGTGAAATAAGGAACAATAAGGAACAACCTTAAAACACCCTATCTGCTCTCAAAGTGAGACAGTTCAGTGGAAAGACTGCTTTTTTCCCCCAGCACTATTTGTGATGTTCTACGCACATAAGGGAGGATTTGCAGTGGGGCCAGAGGACTGGGATAAGCATGAACTAAGGCTGGGGGAGGAGACTCCTTGAGGAGAGGTGCAAGGCCGCTAGGTGCGTTCCTCTTCAGAGGACAGCCCGGGGATACGGCCTCCCACTGTTTCCTTGGGGAGGCTGGCTTGCAGGTGCCCCCAGGAAGTACATGACTAGTGCAGACGGCTGGTCCTAATATCAGGGACCTGCTCCTTTCACTGCTGCCAAAGGTCAGGCACAGACAATGGGCTTGCATAGCAACACAGGAGGGTTCAGGTGGGACAGGTGTGGACGCCAAGCCTTCCTGGTTTCTAGTAGATACAGAGCTCTTCTTACAAGGGTGCTTATGTGGAAGCAGGTGATTCTGGTGCCGTGTTGGGGAGAACTCATGACAGGCCAGAGCTTAGTGTGTTAACAAAAGTGAGTGTAGGCACTTCACCAGGATCAAGTAAATGTAAGCATATATACACACACACACACATATATACACATATATACAATGTAATAAATAAATATAAAAATAATACAAATATATTTTTAGTCAATGAATTTCCCCTCCCGGCCTCTGCTTCATCCTGTTGGAGTTATTTCATAGGTGGGACATGAAGTCATAGCATGGTTTGAATTTAGTCAAGTGCAGCCCTTCATGGAAGAGTGATAGCTGGAAGGACGAGGGCTGAGGTTCGACACCTGGGCTTGGCATTGCGCAGACACCTCTACATCGACACAGGTTGACACTGGCTTGCCTCCACCTGGGCAGCCCCTACCCCTCACCCCTTAAGTCTGAGCAGGGCATTCCTGAGTTTGCAGGAAACAAAGTCAGGAGGTACTATGCAGCCGTCACTCATTCTCTCACTCATTCATTCATTATTTCATTCACCAGTATTTATGGACCATCTCTCATATGCCAGTCACTCCTCCAAGCATCCGGGCACAGGGATGAACAACGCGGCCATAGACCCCAGGACCCTGTTTCCCCTCTGCGCTGGTCCTTTTCTAGGCACTGGAGACCCAGCAGTCAAGAAAAGCTCCTTCAGGGAGCTCACGTCCTTGGGGTGGGGTGGTGCCCAGTCAACCAATGAAGTAACTAGTCGGTTAAGGGGTTCTAAGGTTCTAGAGAAAAATAAGGTAAAGAAGAATTGGGTGAGCGCCTGGGCGGGGCTGCTACTTTACATGGGGGGATAGAGACACGGCCTGAGAGGTGACATTCCAGCAAAGTCACGAAGGAGGCCAGCGCAGGAGGGTCTGGGGAGTAGGCTGCACACAGGGACAGCGTGGCCGCAGGCCCGAGGCCACGAGCCGCTTGTACCGCTGGGGACACTGAGGGGAGAATCTGTAGAAGAGGGTCAGGCAAGGGCCACGGGGACAGTCTACAGTCTGGTGGACCATTCTGAGGCCTCCAGCCATGGGGTCCTGCAGGCCCTGAGCGCAGAAGGGCCCTGCTCTTGGGAGAATGCTCTGCTGTCACCATCTTAAAATTCTCAGTAATGTTTGAACCTGGGCCCTGCGTTTTCATTATGTGGTGGGCCCCACAGATCATGAGGTGGCCCGACCTCAGCTCTACATCTGCTGGGTGTAAGCAGCCAGCACTGGGGAGGGGCCCACGGTGTGGACAGGAGGCTGGGCAGGGGTGCAGTGAGTGACAGCGGCTTCGCAGATGCCGGTTTTAGTGGTGACGTGAGCCCAGAGGCTGAAACGGTTCACTCCCTGAGCCCGGGCGCGTGGCCCCCGTGCTCTTCCAGCGCCTCCCCTCTACCTCCGCTATGCCCACTGCAGTCTTAGGCCTGAGCTGGGCCCTCCCTCTCCCCACCCCCATGCCCCTCGCCCACACATCCTGGGAGTGCCAGGCTCACTGTTGAACTTCGCTTTCCTTCCCGTGTGCTCTTTTTGCCTCCCTCTTCCTTACCTCCTGGGGGCGGCTAGGTAGCTGTCTGGTAGACACAGGTGGTCTTGCTCTTGTCTCAGAAGGAAGTGTCGACACTGGCCATTTTCATACCTGGTACTGTGGGCTAGAGAGCCAGGTTCTGGTCACAGGAGTGGGGACCTGCCGCACGGCACCATCCACTCTCTCCTCCTTGCTTCCTCCTGTGCCCCACGGGGTACATTTCTGGGCTCGGCTACCCTGGGAGGACTGCGGGTTCTGCTTCTTGCTGAGCTTCCGGATGTGCGTGGGGCTTGGGTCTGTTTCTCGCCCTAGGAAGTGCTCTGAGCAACTCAGCCGTCCTCCTAGGTGAGCGGTCAGGTGAGAGGAGCTGGCCCTTTCTGGAGCGGTTCTTTGGGAAAGCTCACCCAAGCCTGCACATCGCGGCCTGTTTCCCTGATGCACGCTCCTCAGAGCCGCACTTTAAATATGCCTCTGTGCCTGGTTTTATTTCCTTGGGATGTGAAGTCTATTTATTTCGTATGCTTTGCAGAGTATATGTTGAAAAATAGCCTTCTGATTTAAATAAGAAATGAAAAAAAAATCAACTCTTCAACTTTTACTTATTGTTTTTTTTTTTTTCTCCATTTCAACACCCCATCTCTTCAATCCCAAAATATCACACATAGAAAGACTTAAAAAATCAGATGGGGGTGGAGTGGTGATTGTAGCGTAAATTTGCTTTCTGGTTGAGGCCTTGTATGCCAAGTTTTAGTCTGAATTACATATTTACAGCTGAGTTATAAACCCCTGAAAAACAGGATTTATTATGGAAATAGTGACACCACCTCACCCAGTCTGGTGTTCTTGGGGACTGTGGTAATATAACTGCGCAGAGAAATCAGTCCATTAGTTAGTTATAAACAAAGGACAGAGATAGTAAATTAGAGTAGGTATTTCAGCAGTTTTCTGTGTATTTATGACACCAAAATATGCAGCTGCATTTTATTCCTTGAGATAGTATTTAAGTATTTTAGATTTAAAGCACATTTTTAGATATGGCCGTGGTGCATTTTTAGCCTTGGTCGTTCTTGTTCTTCTGTAGTTTTATTCGTGGTATTTTCTTCCTTCTCTGTTGCTCATTAGAAAAATGTTAAAAATCCATTTTCGTCTGATTAATAATAAAGCTGATCACATGTAACCTAATTTTCATTCCGTGCTGCCCCTGTCTGTGGAGTCATATACAAAGTGACCTTTGAATCGCCAGTGGACTCATAAAGTACAATAAGCACCATTGTCCTGTCAAAAATTGAAGATGTTTTACATCATTACAAAATTTAATGTTCCATCTTTTCAAATGCACTACTTTTCAAAGGCCACATTCCAATTGAAGCTCATTAAAATCAGACTCAAGTTTCCTGTGGTGGGGATGAAGAGAGTTTCGCAGGCAATGGGAGGAAAATGAATCACTCTTTTAAAACAGATATGGTTACATATTAGTTTTGAAAGGTACAGGGACGGCGGAGCCTTGGCTGCCAGCAACAGTGCAGCTTTTGTGCTGATAGATCCAATAACCGCCTCCTGGTCCCTTTGCCTTCACCCACACTGTGTCCTATTTACTTGGGATAAATCAGCTCTCTAAATAAAATTGTTGTTTTAAAGTTCCGAGGTGGAATGTGAAGGGATTTTGGAGGAAAGCTGTAACATCTGCCCTGCAATTTCAGATTTTTAAAAAAATGTTCATCTGACTCGGAGATGTGAAAGTTTGGAAACTGAGTCACTGGAGGGGTTTTCCTGCGGGTGAGGGGGGAGTCGACCAGTAAAATGCCATGATGCTTCCAGAAATGGAGATGCCCGTTTGACTTAAGACTCAGCTGTACCATGTATTAGGGATGTGTCACAGCACAGGACCTGGGGGTTCTGAGCCTGGCTTGCAAAGAGAACGTGTTCAGGTTTTCTGCTCAGATTCTCTCTCGGTCATAGTCTTGGTCTTCTGCTTGTTTCTTGGCCACGTCAGAGCGCTGAGGACGTAGCTTGGTCTCACCTCGGTTTTTCTGGTGGATCCCACTGCTGTGAAGGTGTTGGCGTGTGTGACATAAGGAAAGCTCTCTCCTCACATGGGGCTCTGCTATTCAAAAGTTCCTGTTTTACAGAACATGAATGCATATACCCTTCAGCTGCTGAAATACCGGTCTCTTCCAGAACGATCTCGGTTGGAAAGGTGTCCACTTCCTGGTGCAGTAATGATGTCTCAAGGCTGACACTGCTCACTTTAGGCATGGCCCTCAAAGGACTCTTCTTACCAGATCTTTCCTAAAATGGGGCTTTAGTTCCTCATTGATTAGGGTTTGGCATTTAGTCGAATGAGGGTCATCCAGGTTCTGGACAGACTCTTTTCTACCGTAGTGCCCTATTTACAAGGACAAGCTTTAGTATCAACTAGAATTGAGTTTGTGTCCCAGTTTTGCCTCTTGTAGTTGTGTGACCTTAGACAGGTTGCTCTGCTTTGCTGAGCTTCAGATTCCTCATGGGGATAATGCAAGTATCTACCCAAAATGACTGTATAATGTCATGTATGCAAAGGACCTAGCACTGCATTTGGGGCTGAGTTATTGATCATTAGGTGTGAGCTACTGGCTATGAGGGTGGCAATATTAGCTGTTTTAATTATATCTAGAAAATCACTGCTAAGATCCTTGGAGTGTAAGAGAGTTTAGGGAGCTAAAACAAGGAGAGGCAAAATGTTTTGTCCCTGGTCACAAGGCCAAATGTGGTTTTTTCCACTACAGTTGTAGCAGTTAGCTACTGCTGTGTAATAAACCACCCCGATACTTAGTGGTTAAAATGACAACAATGCATTTTCTCTCACTGGTCTTTGGATCAGCTAAGTGATTCTGCTGATCCAGGCCAGTCTCAACTGATCTTAGCCAGACTTGCTCATGCCTCTGTTCCTGGCTAGCAGGCTGGCTGGTCTAGGGTGGGCTTGGCTGGGGTTACTTGGTTCTGTCCCATGTGTCTCTCCTCCTCCAGCAGGCTGGTCTGGACTTGTTCTCATGTCAGAGGCAGGGGTGCAAGAGAGCAAACAGAAATGCAACAAGCACTTTTGCTTGACTCTACCTGCATCAAGTTACTGTTGTCCCTTTGACCAAAGCATGCCACCTGGCTGAGCCCACAGTCAGTGTAGAAGGAGGCCAGCAAAGGGCAGGATGCGAGGAGGCATAAGCTTGCAGCCACTAGCGAGACCAGTCAATCTCTTTCTGTCCCTAAATCCCCAACAGACACATCGAGTGGTGTGAACAGGATGGAATCAAATGTCTTAGAAGAGAGTTTAAATCTTCTGACCTCAGGACACCACTAACAGTGAGATGTTCCGTTATATTGTTCTAGTGTGTTCTGTGGTCCTGTCTGCAATGGCCTGCGTTGCCACCGCTAGACACATCCTTTCCATAATGGAAACCTGCTTTTTTTTTTTTTCTTTCTGCTGGTAGACTCTCTCTTTTTGAGAACACAGTCTTGGTTAGATATTCTGGCTTCTTGACTTCTACAGGCGCATGGTTGGAATTGGGCAGATGTGATCGCTGAGTGTGAAAGCCCCATCCTCCCTCTCCCCTCACCCCTTCCCGGCTACCTCCCTTCCCCTCCGTCCCTCTCTTGCCGTCTTGCCCTCAGGAAGACCCACATTCACCCAGTGGTTCTGGAGTGGAGGATGCATTCTAGCTTCCCTGGTGGCCGACATTCCCACAGGCCACTCAATCCTCTCCCTTCTACACCCCCATCTGAGCTCTGATTCTACTTATACTGTTGGGGTATGAACTGCAGTAAAGGGCCGGCTCTTAAGAGAGCTGGAATCTCTGTAGCAAGTCCCTAGAATGCACCTCCTACCCCTGATGCCTAGAAGATGGTGTCTCCAGGGCACCAGCATCCAGAATCTGACCCCATGAGTGTGGGTGCGCTGAGGGCAGTGGGGTCAGACGCCTGAGAAGCAGTCATGAGTGTGGCCCACCTGAGCTTACACAAGCAAGGCTACACGTGTGCACCTATGGCATGTGGGGAGGAGCTAGGAACTAAACCACCATCTGCTTCTCCAAAGAAGGGCTGGGGTGGGGCCCAGGAGCCAGACAAGCTGCTGTTTCTCAGCCAGAAGATTCTCTGGCCGGGAAGTAGCCGTCACAAAGTCTTCTGTGTTCTGATTCCTGGGACCTGTGGGGAGCCCTGAAACAATGGGGCTCAAGGAAATCCCAGCTCATCCCCAGGCCTCAGATGACTTGAGGCTTCTTGCACTTTTCTTCCTCCCCTGGGGACTCTTTCTCACCTGGGCATCCTTGGTGGTCAGGCAATCCCAGCTCCTGGCTTCCAGGTGCCCTTTGCAAACCCTCTCTGCTGTGTGACCCCACAGATGCCGTGCTCGGAGCCCTGGGTCATAGGTCTCTGCAGATGAGATGGGACAGAAGTTGTGCCCACAGGAAGTGGGCAGCTGTGGTCGCAGGTGGGTTCAGCATTTTCCAAGACCTGTGTGAGTCCATCAGTCCTCATTTAATCTAGAAATGGTTTCCCCTGAAGAATTTGTATTTGCTTCGGGAATTATGAGCATTGACGGTTTGCTTTAGAACCTCCAAAATCTGAGATTCCATCTGCAAGCAGATCTTATAAAAGCCACCATACAGGTTCTTTAGGAAAAGAAATGGTAACCAACTGATAAGTTCAACTAACTCCCTCTGCCTCTAAACTTATAATAGAAAGTTACGGTTGCTCATCATGGTGGAAGACTTGTTTTGAAGACCAGAGACGGTTCTTGCAGGGAACAGAGAGAGGCGGAGACTGGCTGACAGGGCTGTGTTCCTCGTTTGGAGTATTTTCTGGGCCTCTTGAGACTAGAAGCAGGATGGTAAAATAATGAATAATATAATGTAAAATAATGAATAATATAATGTAAAATAATATCCGAGAGACAGGTACCAAAGAACCCAAAGTAACTGGATTTCCGAAGGGTTCGAAGTGCACTTCTGGGAGGGAGAGAGGATGGGGAAGAGGCTAAGAGCCCCCAGCAGGGTTTCACCAGCTATCAGGCAGCTCCAGAAGCTCTGGCTCACAACTGGGAAAACCTGAGGGTTGGGAAAACAATGCAATCTGGCAGCTCAGGGAAACTGAGGCAGTGAATCACAATGGGTAGAGCATACACCAAGCAAAAAGGAGGGAACCTGAACTCTTTAGGTCATCTACTGCTGAGGGAGTGTGTTGGAAGGGAGATTTTGCTGCCAAAACAGTTGAAAACAATTTATTTACACTCTGGGGCTTCCAAAGTTACAATGTCTGATGATCTGAGTACTGGTACTCATTCCTTGATTGACCTTGGGTGAGTCTCAAACCCTCTTTAGGCCTCAGGTACCACATCTGTGCCAAGAAGGGTGGATCCCCAAGGGCCCCAGTAACACCAATAGTCATGGGGCTCGTTGGAAGGAAACCCTAGCCACTGAGTGGCTTTTCTAAGGCCAGTGGAGGAGTGACAAGAGTAGGGTCTCCAGGCAAGCCAGGGCCGTACTGGGCGATGTTACAGGGAGAAAGAGGCTCAGAATCTTTGGCCCTTCTCTGGGCTAGTGGGGAGATGCCACTAGGGGCCCCAGCAGTGGTCCTTCTGCCTGGTCACAGGGCCTGGAGTGATGTCTTTGAGATGAGGAGAGGCCATTATCAGGCCAGGCTGGCAGGCAGGTGCTACACCTTACTTTGCTTCCGCAAAGGGCTTCCTGAAGGAAGGGGTATGGTTTGGGGTGTGAGTGTGTATGGTACCCTACATGCAACTCAGCCCAGATGCTCCAGGGCACTCACACCTGGAGCTTGCTTAGTGCGAACACATGCTTCCTTCCAGATTCAGGGCTCTGGCCAGGGTGGCCCTGAGGCTGGGCTCCAACATGCAGTGTCCTGCTGCCAGCGCTTCCAGCATGTGGAGGGGTTCCCTCTCCTCTGCTCCTTGTGGGACTCAGGCAGATAACACCTCTTAGCTTCCACAGTATTTACATTCTCAATCCCCCTAGCAGCAGGAGGAAGGGATCAGTGGGAAGAAAGCTGTTGGTGAAGGTGCAGTGTGTTTAGTCTGGGTGTTGTAGAACATGTGGCTTCCCCTGTGGCCCTGCCATGTGATCTCTCTCCCCGAGGTGTGGCAGCACTCCTGATTAAATACAAGTGTGAATATCTCTACCTGTGAATATATATCTCTACAAAGCACAGCTCAGACAGTGTTTGAAGACACTGGAGACTCAACCTGGAACACTTTCTAGCTCCTCCCTACCAATCCATGACCAGCCTTCAGGATGAACCCTCTTTTTCTGTTCTTTAATAAAGCCTTTCAGAACCACACAGGTCTGTCTCTCTCCTGCCTGATTCCTTCTAATGTCTCAAATCTGCACCTTGGAGAACTTGCACCTTTGTTTGTATGTCTTCCTTTCACCGATTGTAGCCTTGAAGTTTATCTTTTCTCTGCAATCAAATCTACCTTAAATACAGAGTCTTAAGCACACTGAGAATGCCCAAGAAAGATGCTGAAATTATCCATTGGAGCAATCCTGGTGTTGGCAGGAATAGAAAGTGCTGTTCCCTGTGCACAGCATCTTGGAGGGGCCGTAATCACCATGAGGACAACAGTCAATGCATTCCTAGCTCCCAGCACAGTGCCTGGTGGAGGGAAGACCCTCAAAAATCATTGTAGAGTAATGAATGGCACAGTAAGTGTCAGGGTGGGTGCTGTTGCTTGGTATCACCCAGTTTTTGTGCATCTAGAATCGAGTCAGCCCAAGTTATCCTCAAGCCCTCCATTGCAAGCAGCCCACTCTCATCCCCGCCACCACACACATCTTTTATATCTTCACTTCTGCAATCTCCTATCTCCCCTGTGATGCATCCCACCTGGAATGCCCTCCCCTCTCACCACCTACCCAATATTCAAGGCCTGCATCACGTCTCACATTCTCTAGTAGCCTGTCCTGTTGACCCCAGGCAACACATGTCTTCTCCCACTTGATGACCACAGAACATTCTCTCATTGTCTGTACCACATAGCTTGACATTTGAAACATCAGCTTCAGCATTTGTCACACTGCAGCGGAAAGTGCTGGAGCTAATTTCTTCATTTATTCAAGAAATATGCATTGAGTCCTACTCTGTGCCAGGCACTGTTCCAGCCACTTGAACTATACCAGTCAACAAGATAACCCCCCAGACTCCCCCAGCCCCACAAATCCATCCTGGAGCTTACACATAGTCAGTTTGTATCCCAGCTCTACCACTTAGTAGCAATGTGTCTTTAGGCAAGTTATAAGACGGTTCAAAGGCTGAGTTTTATTAGCTATGGCAGGGAGCTGAGAGGGTGAATTTGTGGAGCTAGAGGAGTGGCCAGCACGGGAGCACCTTTGAAAACCAGCCCAGAAAGCCACGGAGTTTCTTTCCTTCCTCTCTTCCTCCCTTCCTTTCTTTCTCCTTCTGGTGCTGGGTGTCAATTCCAATACCGAATATCATTTTTAAAAAGGCTTTCCCGGCTAGCCAGCTTCTTGAGGATGATCATCAACTGGTAAATTATTTGCAATCACTTCTTGAGGCAATTGTACCTTCTGGAAATTAATTACATTTGTAACACATTTAGCCGGCTTTTGGCCTACCTGGAAAATACTGTGTGGGTTGAGAGTACCATGAGGATTGTAAAGTATTTAAAATGCAGTATTGTAGTCCAACAAACATTTGTCAACATTATATAATAATCTATGATCAAAGCACTAAAACTTGTCAACTCTTGGAGTCAGTTGCATTCTCACTCTACGACTGAAACTCATTTAAAAGCAAATGAAAGTCCAGAGGATGAGATTCAATTAAAATTAATTTCAAGTACGGAAAAAACGATTCGCAATGATATAAATCAGCACACTGTTATTGCCCATTTTATCTTATCCTATAAGGGACACTCTAAAAACAACCAAAAAAGATTCCTAAATGAGTGAAGGGCAAATTGTGTGCAAATAACATGACTTTGGCCACACATGTCTTGGGAAAAGATTTGAAAGGAGTTAAGATGCCCTTTCCCTCCTAGATCCTCATCTAGCCATTTCCACCATTGCTACTTTTCTGGACTGAGGCGTAGCAGGAATCCAATTAAAAATCTTTCTTTTTTTTCTTCAGTTTTTGAGTATGCATGCAATGTCACTGATAGCAGGATCTCAGCAGAGAAATTAACTTCAATAATCTATGGATTACAAGACATATCAAACCTTCAAAGCAACCCAATTTAGATCTATTCTCAGAAGGGTTTAAATGACTTTAATAGTTGACAACAAATGATAGAATGCATTTTTCCAGCTAAATCAAGACCAGTTGGCATTACTCTCCCATTCTCCAAGTCTGTTAACTATGGCAAGCACATTTTCCACCGCTCATCGGAAAGCTCTTGAGGTGCTTGCCCCCGAGGGGTGCCTGCCGTCTGCCTCTGGGAGTAGCAGGCATGGCAGGCTCAAGGCTCTGGATAAGACTGTCCAGGCAGCCTCCGCAGGCTGTGGTCACTCACATCCTTTATTGTCAATTGAGCTATTGATCTTCAGCTTCACAGCCTGGAGAATTCATTCCCTGAATGAATTAACAGGTCGTGTTTCAGGTGGCAGCATCCTGGAAGGGAACCCCATCTGCCAGAGGGATGGCTGTGGGCGTGGCGTCTGCACCGCTGCAAGGATGGAGGCTCCCTTTAGGTGAGAGAGTGGAGAAGCCTAGAGCATGCACGGCTGCAAACCCTTTCTGACCTGCGTAGTCACCATTCAATTTGCAGCAGCCAGCAGAAGTGCTGACTCTGCGGTTCACAAGGTCGAGTTGAAGTTGCTTCTGGAACTGGTGCATTAAAAAGGTACTTCTGTTTGCTAACTTACTGCAATTGGTCCATGCATGGCCTTGCCACTTGTGGCACTCTGCCTCCTCCTATGAGAATCTCACTAGATCTCATAGGCCCCAGCTGCAAAGTGCATTCAATCTTCATCCGGTAGCAACATGTGGCTTCCCAGGGAGCTCCCTCGGGTGGCAGCTGTGCCTTGAATTGCAGATGCACCTGCCAGGCTGGAGGTCAAATTGAGGCCTATCTTTACTAGCTCAGGCGGCCATCTGGGGCCGTTCTGGAGGGCAGCACCCTTGCAGAACAAGCAGGATGTTCTGGCGCCTGACCTTGGTACCCCTGCAGCAGTGAGAGGTCGGGCCCAACCCTGAGCCCATGACACTGATGCGGTCATGCCTGCATCAATAGATGCTGCGTGTCCTGACCACAGTGGTCAGCGATAGATCCAGGGCGATACCTGTGTGGACCCAGATACCCCGTTTAGGGAGGAGGTCGACAAACTGGAGGTCAGGCAAAGGAGAGGAGCCACATGCAGTGTGTCCTGTGTGGGCACATGCCACTCACCGAGGACTCGGTAATAGTTTCAGATGACCCACAGCCTACAGAAATGTCAGGGGAGATGAATTCCCTTTTCAGTTCTCTCTGACCTTTCTGATTCAAACCAAGAAGAAAATATGGGTTTGGTGCTGCTCTGTCTTTAATGTCTCCCCAACATTTACTAATTACAGTTTTTAACCCAGAAAGAGAGTGTCTTAGTCCCAGAGCCTTTTGAGCAATTGATTCTAGCTGCAATTGAGTAACGTGCTCCTGTTTTCATTGTTTCATTAGTGTGACTATTTCCTAATTACGTCAAGTACTCCTGGGTTTCCATTTATGGTTCTGATAGAAAGCTTCCTTTTAGAATAAAGGTAAAGAGTAAAAAGGGCCAGTTTTTTTTTTTTTTTTTTAATAAGTAAGGAAATGCTAGTACAAGGGATAGGAGAATATGGCTAGAGTCGCAGAGGCATCGTGACAACAGGTGCAGTTTAGGAGCCGTGATGGGGGGTGCCGCTGTAGGAACAGGGCTATTCAAGAACCCGCTGAGGTGCTTAGCTTGGTGGTGGGCGCGGGGTTGTTTCTGGACGTGCTGGAGTCCCCAGGAGACCTCAGAACGGGGCCGGGGGGAAGTTGGAGGACACCGTACATAGGTTCAGAATAGGAAGGGACCTCCTGGTGCTTAGCAGTTCCCACTCGGAAGGATGCTTCGATGCCGCTGTGTGGAGGGCTGTCTGCAGTGGCAGCACTGCCTGGAGGGAGGGCTCAGCCCCACCCCAGGACCCTGCTGAGCCCGGGGTTCTGTGCACTTCTGTTCTGTTGCTCTTGCAGACCAGGAGGCGTCGTGATGCTGACTCTTCCCGTGGGAGATGGCAATTAGATTGGCACCTCCACTAAATAGGTCGCTTGAGCAATGAGACGTTTCCGTGACTTTCTTGTGAACTTGAGGGGCCCCAACCACAGCTCTTGTTTTGCTTTGACTGTCGTTGCTGTTGAAAGAACTGGTTCTGCTATCAAATATCTCCTTCTAGGGACCGTCCCCAGGTTGTGGATGTCTGAGAGTTTAGTACCAGTGGTTTATTTGGGATGATCTCAGGAAGAACAGGTACGGGTGTGGGGAAGTGAGGCAAGGAAGGGAAGGGAATAAAAAAGGGCACCCCAGGACCACTCCCAATTTTCTCAAGCCGGTTACTATGGTGGCCAACTGGAGTTCCACTGGGGGACAGCAAAGGACAATGAGAGTATGCCTCAGAGTTTTCCCAGTTGAAAAGCCAGGAAACTGGGGCATTTAACCCCTGACTCCCCATTCCCCATTAGTTGGGGGTTTCTTCAAGGGGAATGAACCCTCTGGCACTTCCAGCCAGCCCTGAATGTAGGCTACACATGTTTCCATGTCCTGAAAAATGCCTTCTGACAGCAATTCCTGGGCGTCCCTCCCAGCAGCCTTTGGTGGCAGAGGTGCGTGTGGAGTGGAGTCTGGGTAGGGTGCTGTCAGCAGCTGCCACAAAGGATCTTCTTTTAAGATAGTGAAAAGTTGACTGTATTTAGAGCCAGCCCTCTGGATCCATCCAGGTGACCCACTTTTGCTGGCTGGGAGAGTCAACCCTGCCTCTTCTTCTCTTCACCCGGTCGGTGCTGACTTGGGGCATGCCCATGCCCTGGACCTTCTTCACGGGCCCTTTGATCTGCTGCTTGCAGACTGTGACACCCTCAATGGATGCTGGAGTGTTGTCCTCTCTTCCTGGTGACTCGTGGTAGGGGTGAGCTTGACAGTGTCCTCATAGTCAAGCTTGTTCCTCTGGAGCCCTCTTCCCAGGACTCTTGGTCCCTGATGTCTTGGGACACAGAGAATGGGTGACATGCAAATCTTTCTGTGGTGCCAATTGCCTTTCAGTATGGCTCTTTTGGACTTCAAAGCCTTTGCTTTGCCTCTGGTTTCAGGAAGATAAGCGCTCTTATGTTTTCTTTTCCTATCATCTCCCTGAAAATGGTCCTATAGTGGATTTTAAACCTTCCCTGCCCTGTCCATGCAGTCGGTTTGTACTACAGTCTACAATCCACTTGTAGAGCTGGAATAAGCACCACTCTTTCTCCTGGATATTGCAACCCCAGAAAGAGTGGAAACATGGCCCAGAAGACTTGGGCTTAGGTGTCACTGTATCAGCTACCTCCAGATCCCCTTTATCCTCTAAGGCCAGTTTCCCCAGCTGCAGAGTGAGTGGTGTGTACGTGAGTGTCTCAGAGGACCCTTCCACGTCTAGGGTTTGTTTTCTGTAGTTCTTACTAAGCCAGCACTTACAATAAAACCTCTCTGATGGCCAGCTCTTTGAGGGAAGGCTGGCCATAGGGAAGAATGGCTGAAAACCTTCCCAGGTAGCAGGGAACTGGCAAGTGGCAAGGGGCCGCCTGCAGGAGGATGGAAAAGACCCAGGGCTTCTGGTGTCTCCTGAGCCACACTGCTCTGTGCAGGTCCCAGCTGTGCACAGAGGGGAGAGCCTGGCACAACTAGTTCTGCTTCCCAGTTAGTGGGATCAGTGCTGACAGACAACTGATAATTCACGGAGGAAAGGCAAAGACAGTTGCCCCCGCCCATCTGGTGGCAGAGAGTTCAGAGCAGATGCAGGTAACACCAGAGGAGAAATGGCCATTCCCCTTGCAAAAGCAGCAGTCAGGTTTGCGATGTCAGGGCAGGTGTCTGGGGTGTTCTCATTGCTCACGCTCTGCAGAATCGCCACTTCCTTCTCCCCTGAACCCCCTCAGCCACCCCATTCAACTGTCCCATACCGACTCACCCCTCCAAGTCACAGCCAGCTTTGATTGGTCACTGGAGCAACTTGGGAAGGGATGATAGGCTGTCCTGAGCTTTCCAACACAAACCGTAATTTTACTAAAAATATAAGAGAAACACATCCCTTGGAGAGGGGCCCTGCCCTTCAGAATTTGTTTTCAACATTCACAAGGTGGCCTTGGAAAAGTTTCCCAGCACGGTTTGGAAAGCTTAGTACTTCCTGAGCAGGTATGGTGCGGTGCATTTTCCTGCACTTTGGAAATCATTTGCATATTTATAAATTTAAGTATTTATTTTCATATTAAAATTAAAGCTCTATTGTCTTGCAACTAACCTGCCTTGTTCTGCCACTCCAAAACAAAACCTTCTCTGGTGTGATAACCTTTATTTATAGACGGCAATAAGCATATTTAGCAATATTATTATTCATGACCCTTGCACTAAATATCATAATCAGAATACAGATGTGCAGGGTAATTTCCATGCACAAGTCACTATGCATCAAATTCTTGCAAAGCAAAAATAGCATTCATTTTGGGATAAATTATCCACTGGTGTTGCATCGAGGTGTCAAGGGGGCACAAAAGATTTCAAGGAGTAGAACTTGGAAAGACTGTTTAAGCCAAGGGGTGCCAAACACCTGGGGAATGCGGTGGGATTTTCCTATTCCCCCCTTCTGGTGACTTGTTTGATTGCCTCCTTTTCTTGGGCCCATTTTTAGGATGTGGAATGAAAGTGGGTCAGGCAAGTGGGTGGCTGGATACGAAGTGTGGCGGAATCAAGGCATCCCTCAACCCATTCCCTGTCTCTTTGAATATCTTCCTTACTTTTGTCAGACTAAAGATGCAGATTATCGGATAAGCAGCACACCCAGGTTCAGCTCACTAATTGACTGAACAAGACGCGGTCACACTTTACACACCATTCCATAATGGATTTTCATGTTTGTGAATCCTAACTGGCTGTGGAAATGAAAAGCAAATGTCTCATAATCACAAATACCTCCTGTTCTTTTTTTTCTAAACCCAAAGATTAAATCAACTTTACCCCTCATTTGCCAGCAAGTTCATGGTCATAGAAGGATGATAAATGATTGGGTGATGGACACATCCGTTGTGCTACTGTTTAGCAAATTCATATAAGTGATTGCTAGATAGAACACATTTCTCAGTTAGGTGTTACATGAATAATTGGTATATTAAAGAAAGTGTGAAATAAACAGGTATAAAGCTTGAAATGCGCTTATTATTTGCTGAGGTTTTTCACATTCATACCACTTAGAAGCCATCGTCAGGTTCAGTATCTTCTCCCATATCTCTGGAGCAGAACCCTTCATTAAACCTGTTGTGAAAAGATCCTTTCGTGCAAATGTTATCAAGTATTTATAACTACAGCCTGGTGGATCAGAGAGAAGATGCTGTGTGAAAACCACGTGGCATAAAACCACTCAGAATACCTGCATCTGTCAGTCTGAGGGTGGGAACAAGTGGATGGTTGTCCAAAAGGATCCGTGGGGCCTCCCTGCTCTCCTCCCCTTTCCCGGTGCTTGCTGGGCTTCTGTTTCTTGGTGTTGGATCCAGTTCCAGGCCAATCCCAGTTTTACTGGACTCTCCCTTGGAGTAAAAGCCACTTCCTTGAAAACTCCAGGGAGGATCCTGCTGGTTCGTTAGGCAGCCAGGAAGGATCGTCATGAGGAGAACTCCTGTGAAAGGCCATCTGCTGCCCTGTAGCTGAGTCACCCAATATTCCAGATGGGCGGAGACCTGGGACAGGTTCCCCAAACCTTCTGTATGGATGGCCCCGTGAGCTCTTGTCCGTGCTGCTGCAGACAGCCCAGCCCTGGCCAGCATCCCAAAGGTACCATCTCTCATGAATGGTTTCCATTTTCTGAAATGGAGCATTTCCTGAAAAGGTAGGCAGGCAGAGCAAATATGGCTGTGACTCTTTGGCAAAGCAAAACGCTTCTAGTCTTTGGCAAGGCCGGTCTTGGCTCTGACCCCAGCTGGCAGGCTTGCAGGCAATGGAGTTTTGCTGTCCTTTGTCTTTCCCATCACTCCCCCACCCTCACTTGAGACTCCAAGACTCTAAGAAGGGAGATTAGCTGTCAGTCAAGGGTCAACCATTTGCCCACCTTGCAGTGACCTCCCAGGTAGCTTTGGGCTTGAGATCTGGGTCTGCTGGCCTGGCAAGACTTCAGAGCATTTGGAGGGCATGAGATAGCTGGATAGAGTGAACCTTTCAAAGTAGAGCCCTGCAGTTTCCGAGAAGAAAAAGAGAAAAAGGCTAGACTTAAAGATATCGACTGCCCCATGGCCCCATCTTTCAGTCTCATCCTCTCAGCCTTACAAGCTGTGTCTATACCAAATGCAGCATCTTCCATGGGGCTACCACGCACTAAAATTGTCCAAGACCAAAGCCCAATCAGTGATCCAGAGCCCTTTCTCTAAGTTTCTCCCGATGGGCAATGAATATGGAGGAGTGTTCAGAGGACAGCTTGCTGTGGACCTCATCTTTCCCCACGGCTGTCCATGCCCAGCACATGAGCCTGTTTGACCCAGCCTCCCAGCCTGACCCAGGATCTGTTCACACAACGCTAGCAGCTGTGCTCCTTAATGCACCTATGGGTACCCCATGGGGGCCTCTGCAGAAAGGCAGGGGTCAGGCCTCAGGGCCCATCCCAGCCTGGTCTCCAAGGTTGCCTTCCGGGCCATGGCCTGGGCAGACATCTGTGAGCCGGGCTAGGTCGCCACCCTTTCCTTGCCTTCTCAGGCTGGGCCCAGGTCTCAGGATGAACCCCGAGGCCTGCCTGCCACCTTCCTCCTCAGCTCCCTCCATCACTGGTTGCTGCCTCTTTTGCATAACTGGTAACAAATTGTTTGACTTACTACGTGACACTGACTGTGACAGCTTAAACAGCTGCCTTGACCAGATCTTTAGGCCCTTATCCCCAGGATGCCCAGTGCAGCCTGCTAGAGGTTTGCTCAGGCGGTCCCTGGTTGGGGTCCCGCCCCAGTCCCTGTGGCCGTGAGCTGGCCTGCCCTGCTTCTTCACCTCCCTATTTCCTCTTCCTCGTCTGTCTTTCTCAGGAGAGAGACTTGCATTCAATTTAGCGAACACTGAAGCCAATATCTGAGTCAGCCTGGCCCAGAGGAGCAGTCTAGATGGACCTGGGTATGGATTTGAGCGGTGGGATTTGAGGCACCCAGGACCACTTCCAATTTTCCCCAGGAGACCTCTCTCCCCCGGTGCCCTGAAGCCCACGCCGACGAGACTCAAGTGTGTGCTCAGGGTTGCCCACGGTAGGCGGGCTCCTGCAGGGCTGGTCTCCTGTGTCACACGCTTCCCGCTAGGGCCCTGGGTGCAGGCGGTGTGGCGGACACAGCAGAGAAACGGTTCCCCAAGCAGGGCCAGGGAACCACAGAGGCAAAATGCAGTTGGGCCGGCCCGGCCTGAGGAGTTGGGTTGGTCTCAACTGCAGGCGTGACCTCTGCTTTCTGACTGCGATCTGAGGGCTGGGTTTCCCCACATGTGATGAGGCAATGGGCACGGCCCTCTACGCGGCCATCCCTCAGGACCTGGTGATGGTGGCAGGACCCCTATTCTTGATGGACTGCGTGTGTTTGTCCCTCCGACTGCCTTCTCCAGGTGGTTTTTGTGAATCAGATCTTCTCTCTGGCTCTTTCAAAATCCCAAATCTGCAGGTCGTCGTCGACTTCTGTGGTCCTGCCGGAGGTGCCTGCCTAGGGCCTTCCCCGACTGGCTGCTGTCCTTTCCGGGCAACTGCCCACGTTACTGGGCGGGAGGAGACCTGTCTTCTTTGGGGTTCAGTGTTCCCTGGGGCAAACGTCGGGGGGAAGGAGACAGGAGAGAGGGGAAAGGAAGCACGGGGTCCTGGAGGATGATGAGAGAGGACCTCTGGGGGGGAGGATCCTCTCCGGGGATCACACTTTCAAGGAAGTCCCAGCGACCCCTCACTTTCAGGGCGCAGAGCCTCGGGGAAGATTTGTTCTTTGCCTTCTTTACCACGGGCTAACTCCCACCAGGACCGGAGCAAAGACCCTCTGTGGGACATACTGTTCTTTCTTCTTATAGTCCTAATGTGGCTGGGCTATTTTGGGCAACCATTTAAATAAAAGCCAATTTGACTAAAGAGCAAAATATATTCCACCGAATGACGGCAAAAGGGCAGAGCTTGGAAAGGGAAAGGAAAAAAAAAAAAAATAATAACAGAGAGAGGGAGAGGGAAAAAAAAAGAAAATGCAAGGCATTCATTTTTCCTTTGTACTTTTTAATAAAAGAAATTCTCTGGCTGCTTGAAGTGACACATTAAAAGATGTAAGTATCGTGGCTTTTAAAAACACAATTAGATAACACCTTGTCAAATACTTATATTCTCTGTTGACAGCCTAGAGCAGAGGCACAGCCATTGGGGCAGGTGTCTCCCCTGACACGCTGGCAGCCGAGTCAGCCATTTTACAGAAATGTTACTGTTTACCACTTTAATCATCAATCCACATCTAGTCACAACAATAAGTCAGAAGGAGCAGTAAATTATACTTGTTCAGCCCTGATGAGTTTGAACTGTTTTGCTGAAATTAACTGAAGTAATTATCTATTTTTCTAAAGCTGCAAAAAGAAAAAAAAAAAAAAAAGTAACGTTCCGTGGGGGAAAGAGGCTCTGCAAGTCGTCCGTCGTGCAATATTTAAGGAAACTTTTTTTTTTTTGGTCTGATGACCACATAGGTTTGATGAGGCTGTGAAATGAGGCAGATTTCATATGCTATATTCTCTCTCTTTTTTTTAAGCTTAAAAAAAAATCTCCCTGCCAAAGAAGACTCTCCCATTACTGGACTGACTTCTCCATCCACCTGATTTGGCCTCTTTGATGAGCCCATTACATTTTGGGGCTGTTTCCTCTTGTAATGCAAAGAGTAAATCCTCAAGAGCAGAAGCTTTCTGCTTTCTGTGATCTTATGTAAAAGAGGCGGGGACATTTGCATGGTGACTTGATCCCCTAAATTTCCTCATCCAGTCAGTCTGGGCCTTTAGTCTTGGAAGACCCCTGTCCCTGGACCAGTCACATGGGTGGTGGAGCCCGCCAGGGTCAGAGAGCAATCCCTGCATGCCCCAACCCAGAGCTTGGAGTTCACGGTCTGGCTGACTTTCGTAATGTGGTCTCCCTTGGTCCTGAGCTGCTTCTCTTTCTTCGGTCTCTTCTCCTTTAAGTTCACCACAGGACGCACAGGGCTTTTGTCCACTCGTGGTACGAGCAGCACACACTTTGGAAACAGATGGAGTGCACGGCCTTGACAAGCTTGGGTTTCTCCTTCTAGAAAACGGGGCCAATAGCACCAACCTGGCAGGGTTATTTCAAGGGTTACATGGGGTTTTATGAGATGATGGGAGTGAAGGCGACAATGCAAGGCTTGGTCCCTGGGTGACGCTCAATAACTCTGAATTTACCTTGTCTTTGGTTATGCGAGGGAAGGTAGCATAGGGTAGTGGTTTAGAGCACAGGTGCTGGGGTCAGGCACCCGCACCTGACACCTGGCTCCTCTGTGATCTTGGGTGACGTTGCTCGCTGCTGTCTCTGTTTCTAAATTAGAGATAGTAGTTACCTTCGTGAGTTGAATGAAACCACATATGTAAAATACACAGTAATGCTCAATAATGTTGCTACTGCAGTTGTTGTTATCGTGGTTTACTTGTGCATGCAATACTCAGAACTGGTACGGATACATAGTAGGCATGCATCACTGATAGAGCTGGTGAAATTCCCACTAGTTTTCTGCAGTTTAGCTGTAACATGACTCAGGTCAGGAAGACATGGGTGCCCAAGTACCCATCCTGGGAGAATCACTACAGAGACCCCTGGGACCATGCAAACACCTCCATTCAGAGCCCCATGAGGACTTTTGAAAACCCCTGTTAAAGCCACACCAGATATATATCCTTGTCTAGATTATTCCAAAACCTAGGGACTCCACTTTCTTCTTAATTTCCTGGGTAATGAAGACAAAATGAAAGGAAAGCAAATGGTTAGGTGTGGCGGAGGGAGAATGAAGTGTAATTATCCACTCCATCTAGCCAGGCAACTCCCAGCCACAGAAAGATTGTTCACTCTACCATGTTTTGATCTGGGTAAACATGATGATTACCCAGTGGAACGTTATTTTCTATGACTCATTGTGATATACCAGCAAAACTCTAATCTGAAGTTCTAATTTAAAAATACTATATTTTCTATTTAAACTTAGGGATAGCAGTGGTTTGTCTTCTTAGTTTACTAGTCAATTTTCTTGGAAAAGAGGTCCCTCCCTCCCTCCCTCCCTCCCTTCCTTCCTTCCTTCTGACTTTGCTTATTCATTCCTTTATCCACTCAGTAAACTTTTGCCGATTTACCCTGGCCCGCAGACCGTAACCTAGAAAATGGACTGATCCAGTTCTTCACACTTGGGCCATTTGCATCCCTTCACAGGACAAGGCAGAAATTGTATATTCTTTTCTAATTGTATGAAAAATGAGAGTTACAAGTGAAGCATTGAATTTGGACAACAATGGCAGGACAGACGAGGACCTGATGAGGCTCTGTAAGTTTCACAAAGCATATTTGTCTTCCTTTTCCCTGGCAACCTTGAGGCATTTTGCCCTATTCACGGGCTGTTTTGTGGACTAATGGGACTTTCATCTTTTGGTTTCCCTAAAAGCCATTGGGTTCCCTTAAAAATTGTGACAAATCCCCACTCTGGATTTTATTCTTGGCCTTGTGCGTGTCATGTTTATAATGTAACAATTTTCACCAAGTGTCACTGGAAGAAAAGTGACCCGGGGCCCGTATTCTACTCCAAAATGTTCCGAGCTGTTTACTGATCTTAGTTTTTACAAACTGCAAACCTAAATGTGATCTGAGGTGCTGTCTGAGGCCAGAGCTGAGGAAACAGGAGCAGAGCCCCATCATTCCTTGAATGCATCTAGGATGGTTTTTTGGGTCCAGGCATTGCTCATCCAGCCCCCATTTGTCCTTCCCCACATACTGAGCATGCACTGGTGAAGTTCATAAGAGGAGGAAGAAGGTCCAGCACGTTGCAAGTCGGCAAGCAGAGCCCTGGATGAGGACACAGCCTGGCCGGCAGACCCAGCAGGCTGAGGTGCCGAGTGTCCTGGGTGCTCGAAACTTCTGGTGTGTGTCCCGTTCCGAATCCCCACTGTCCCTCCATAGCTAGTAACAGACTCGGAAGGGATTGACTTTGCAGAGGCCTTCTCCAAAAAGACGGACACCAGACACTTCAGCTTGAAGTTTGTCCACCACATTGAGTGTGGACCTATGAAAAAGAGCTCTTTTGTAAAGTGAAATGTTGTTTTATTTGTTGTTTTTGTTGCTGATTGAGCGACTACTTTCTGACTTTTATTTATGGAGTTTTCTTGAAGTTGGGTGCAGATGGTAGTTAGACCCTGTTTTCTGGGGAAAGTCTTTGGCTAAAAAGTCAGACCAGGCTGAGGGAATGGTTGAGCCAGAAGAGGGCTCTTGCCCAGATTTTCCATGTTCCTTGGGTGAGGACACTGGAACCCAAAATATAAGCTTTGGGAGCTGGAATTTACCAGAGAGCTCATCTAAACCTAAGCTTTTATTTGACATATAGGGAAACTGAGGCGTGAGAGATAAAGTGATCTACCTGTGACTGTATTCTCCACTCATTCCAGCAATATTTTCTGAGTTTCTATCGGGTGCCAGGCATCATTCTAGGTGCTGGGAATTTGGCAGTGAACATACGAACCCATGGCTCTTTGCAAGATTACATTGGGGTTGCAGTCTGCAAAGTCACATGCCAGGGTATGTGGGCAGAAGATCGATGGTACAATAGGACCCTCTTCCTCAGCTTGTTGGACACAACCCCTTGGAAGACGACCGGGTCAAGGTATCTGAACCACCTGAAGAAGGCCCATGCCCAGTTTCAGGGACTGCAGGAACCCCTCAATTGAAGCCATATTGGAACATGGGCATCTCTGTAATGAGAAAGAAACCACAGATGCCGTCGGGTCCTCAGATGGACCCGTGACTCCCAAAAGGAGTTCAGACTACTTCCTGGCATCCATCCCTGAGAAACACAAAGCAATGTGGGAACCTTGTTCTCTGAGTGAGAGGGGCAGCCATGGGTATAAGTACAGGAGACCCAGAAGGCTGTGGTCAAGCTGCCTTGGTGGGAAAGGGTCTGGGGCAGGGAGTGTTTGCTGAAGGAACTTGTTCTCCCAAGTTCTGCAGTTTGGTTGTGTGATGCTGAGAGGAGGTGGTGATGCAGTGAAGTGGAGAGAGGGTGGTAAGACTCTGAAGAGCTCAGAAACTCCACTCTAGAGCTCTCTAGCCAGGGGTGAGAACTTCCTTGGCCCAAAGAAGGAAAATGGAGGGTGTTGAAAATATCATGCCTCTGTGGTCATCAGGAAGTGGAGTCCATTCATCCCCAGCTCACCTTGGAGCACGTGATTAAAGCTTTATGCATGCAAAGTGCTGTTGGAAAGCTTCAGTCCACCCACAACTTTTATCTGCAATGGTTACAGGATTGGGGTGGAGGGTGGGGCCCTGGGTGCCCACGTATGCGACGATGAGGTGCAGGAAGACCAGTGGATATTAACAAACGCTCACGGGTTTAGTGTTTATATTCATTCTTTCCTCAAAGATGTGGAGTGTCTGCTATATGCCAGGCTCTGTTCACGTCAGTGGAGACAAAATGAGGAGCAAGGCAGATGAAGTCCCTGCTCTTGTGCAGCACCATTCTTGGGTGCCGTGTGGCACACTGATACAGTGTAAATACACTTCTTCATCCTCAGAGCTACATTTAGAGCCCTTGGCAACCAAATTCCCCTGGATGTCAGAAGTCATGACTGGGTGGGTGTTAGTTGTTCTCCCTGTGAAAATTAGCTTGTGCAAAGATGTTCAGTCAGTGATGGTGAAAGCTCAGGGGCCCCATGGTGCCACCAAGCCTGTGTACATACCTTCATCTTGCTTGAATTCAGGGACTTGGTCCAAAGGAGCCAGGCTACTGACTGAACAGTCCCAGGGTCCCCAGAGCAGGTTGGTAGAGGAGCCCAGGTAGGAGCACCCTAATCAATACACAGTTCTGTGCCACATGGGGAGGCGTCCTCTGCATGGGCTGGGGCTGCTGTGACCTGGGTCCAGGGTGCAAGCTGCTGGCTGGGTGCTCTCGCGAGATTTTAATCCTGCCTTTGAAAAGCGGCTTAAAAATAATACTGCTAAATAAATCTTCGCAGTGGATGGAACAAGCTAGGCAACCATCCCTTACCCCAGACAAGCAAAGAGCGGCTGGAAGCAGTGGTCAGACGTGGTGTTAGGTGGCATCGGCAGTGCGGCCTGCCAGCTGTGCCTGGGCCACTCCTCCTGCTCTCGGCTCTCCTGCCGTCCTGGCATTCTGCTCTCACTCGCACCCTCAGGCATCATCGTGATCACACAGGTGTTTGTGGTACAGACACGTTTGATGTCTGCCAAGTGCTCTAGACTGGAGGCTGCAGGAGGACGGCCTGTGCCCGCTTTGGTCATCCCTGGACCCCAGGGCCCAGCACAGTGCCTGAAATAGAGGAGAGGCATTCAACGGACACTTGCTGAGAACAATAGATGGATGGATGGATGGATGGATGGATGGATGGAGGGATGGATGGATGGATGGATGGATGAAAGAAAGCATGGTTGGATGGATGGACAAACAGCTGAATTTTGTGACTATAGGGACTGTCAGACCTTCTGGTGCTCAACCTGTCTTCTCTAACTCCACAGGCCCTGTAGAGGTAGCACAGATGGCCTGCACTTATCAAGTCATTTTAAATGAACAAATAAAAGCCATGTGCTTACCTATAAAAATACTGTGGATTCTGTTTTTTGAGCCAGGTGAAGAGTATCTAGATATTCATTTTATTGCTATCATAATCTTATTAACCACCTTGGATATTATTTTGTATATATTAAATATATAATTTAAAAATGAATTGAAAAAAGAAGAACAAGGAGATGCCACTAATCTTGTACGCTGATGACGGGAGTAGAGTTTGGTATATTATTTAAAAAGGGCGATTTCATAAGATCGTATTGCACATAGTAAAATCTCTTTTTAAAAAAAGTACATGTGATTGGAAGCATCAATTTCATTTCTAGAACTGAAAACTAAGTAAATAATTAAATACGTGCCCAGAGTAAGCCACAGGGATGTTCAACACACTGCTGGGTGCAAGAGCAGAAGAATGGAAACAGCCCAGACGTGCAGGGATAGCAGCGTGTTGAATAATTGGTAAAGCACTAAAATGATAAAATACATTTCTGTGGATAAACATGAAAGTCTGCCAATAATATGTTATTAAGTTTCTTAAAAAGTTACAGAAAATATGCATCATAAAGTTCACTTTTGTAAAACTATGTACATTTATCACATTTATATATGCATGGAAACATTTTGAAGTCTATATTCCACATCTATCGTATATACTTGAGTATTATTTTATATTTTTATAATGAGCATATATTAAATTTATAAGAAGAAGAATATTTTTGTAATTTGGAAAATATAAAATAAACTAACAATGTAACTTTAAAAAGAAGGCTGCTGAACTTCACTAAAATGTCAAATGTTTTTGGTGAGAATTCTATCAGCTCCACTGGTTTCTTCTTTCTTATCACAGGCACTCACCGGTCACCACAACTGCCTTTGATGAGTTAGCATGGGAAAATGAACTAGTTATTACACAATAGGTTAACTTTTTCTTGGTAGATAACAATCTATCAACAAACTGATTTTGTGGGGCTTGGGGAATGAATCAAAGGCAATGTTGCTAATTTAAAAGTAGCAAATTGGGGACTTCCTTGGTGGCACAGTGGTTAAGAATCCGCCTGCCAACGCAGGGGACACAGGTTTGATCCCCGGTCTGGGAGGATCCCACATGCCACACAACTACTGAGCCTGAAAGATAAAAAAAAAGTAGCAAATTGCTAAGGTAATTAAATCAACACTTCATTATCATATGCAGGAACTGAGGTTCAGAGAGCGTGAGTGACTGGCCTGAGGTTGCTCAGCTAGCCTGGGGCAGAGCTAGGAATCCTGGTCCCCAGCCCTCCATGTGAGAATGGATTTGCCCAGTGGGACTTCTGGACAAGGAATTCAACCAGAGACAGCGGGCTCCCAAGGCAGGAGTCCACGCATTCAGAGCAGCTCATGGTGCTGGAGCACTTTATGCTCATTATCTTATTTAATCTTCACTGTCGCTCTGTTGGGTAAGGACTCTGATTATCCCCATTTTACAGATGAGGAAACTTACTCTTTACTGGGGGGTAGTGACACGGCCTGGCTGTTGATGCTGTGGGATGCCTGGAGGATGCTTTTGGACATCAGAGTCCCTAGCCGACCGGTGGGACAGACTGCTTCTATCACCCGACAGCTTCCTCTCCTACTTCTATGGCTGGAACACCCCCCCACCCCCACCACCACGACTCCATCCTCTCTTTTTTTCCCCATAAGAGGACAAGTATAAAATGATTTCATACAGACCCTGGTGGCTTCGTGTTTCAATGGAGTCAAATTGCTACTCAAGAGGAAGAAGAAGTTGGCTGTTTGAAAAGCCGTGAGTTGGGGGAAAGGAACGAAGTCTCTGAGTAACAGGCCTTCTCTGGGATCCAGAGCTGAGATCATGTCCAGGTTGCCAGCAAACTGAAAGAGCATATGTTGCTAGGAAAATGTGCCTACAAGGACGCACATATCTCTTGGGGCCTTTAAAATGTGTCCTCTTCTTTTCAAGCGCCAAATGCGTTCTTCTCGGGCCGCTGGGTCTTCGTGGCCACACGGTGTGGGCCCTGGGCTGCCGAGGGCTGCCTGGCTGGAGTGGAAGGTTTGCCCTGAGGGCATGGGTGGTGCTGAGACCCCTGCAGTCGGCAGTGTTTACCCCACTGTCAAGAGGCCACATCTTCCTGCCTCTCCCAACGCCTGGTCTAGGGTGGGGGACACCTCACCTGGCAGAATTTCGGTCAAGACTATCTGAAGGCAAGGTGGTTGTCTCCTTTTTCACATAGATCCTCGAGGGAATGGCAAGACTCAGTGAAGACACTGGGAGGAATTGACCCGAGTGTGAATGGAATTGAAGCCCGTGCACATGGGGAGGGTGGAAGCAGCTTGGGCTCTGCAGGCCAACATTGTGGATTCCCATCCAGTTAGAACCCTCTCCAACTCTGTGATTTTGAGAAAGTCAGCCTCTCCACACCTCAGTTTCCTCTTCTGTAAAAAGAGGGTTGCGTGATTACCTGCATGGAAGAAGTGGCTGGGTGGGAGGAGGGTCTGTATAAAGTCCTGGCCGGCTCTGCCAGTCTAGCCAGTGCATCACACACTGGGGGTAGCTGTCGGTGAAAGGCCCAGAAACAACTGGGGGAGGTGCCAGAGTGGAGCCACTGGCTGGAACAGAAAAGTGAAAGGAAAATGGGTGTCGGAGTGGGTGCTTAGGCTGACTCAGGTGTCCCCCAGGGTGACACAGGGCACGCTGGCCAGGGCATGGGGCACACCGGACCCAGGCCAAGCCATCGCCCCGCTCTCTGCACAACGCTTAACCTCCTGGACCAAGTTTCTCCTTCATCTGCAAACTGAGTAACTTACATCAAATGATCCTTTCGCTTCCTTGAAGCTCTGCAATAGAATGATATTTTTCAAATTTATTTACCAAAGATTCCTGAGTTGAAGACACTGCAAAACACCATTAGATCCTTTTCCATACTTTTTTTGTGTGACTGAGTGCAGCTATAACCTGCTCTCAAATGATTTTTAAAAGTTATGTGCCATTTGCTTTGTTTTAGAAAGTACAAAATGAAGCTTTTTTATTGATACTTTGTGAGGAAGTTTTTTATGATTATTTTCATTGTGAATTTTAGTTAAGCTCTCCTTTGTTCATTAAAACTTTCTTTCCCATCCCCTCTTTACTTAAATAATTATATTTAAAAAATATAAAAGTAACATATGCTATCAGAAAAAATTTTTCCTATGCATATGTATATAATACAGTAGAAATACATACGTTTTGTATTACTGTATAGTTTTACTCCTTTTTTGTAAATACAATCATACAATAATCATAAAAATAGCTATTTTCTACCATTTGCTTTTTTCACTTAAAAAGAATGAGGTAGATGTAGAAGTATTGACTTTAGTTTCAAGTTATATTGTTACCAGTTGCCTAGTATTCTATTATATTATGTGCAATAATTTATTTAACCAGCCCTGTACTGATGCCCATTCACACAGGATATTAGCTTGTTGTGCATATCTGTTATTTCAAATAATACCACACCAAGCATCTTTTGTGTACTTTTGTATTTGTACAATAAATTCATAGAAGAGAAATTACAATTGAGTTTTTAAATGGATTTGTTTGGAATAATATTTACAAAATCTTAACTGGTACAATTCACATGAAAATGGACTTTTTCATCAAGTGCTAGACCAGAAGGAAACTTGAAATCTGACAAAGGTAATTATGAGCAGACAAAATGGATTTCTAGGAAGTGGTTACCTGGGCCATTTTTTGCAGGTAAATATTTCCTGGAGGAATGAGGAGGTGAACGCTTGGCTTGGGCATCTGCAGGTGCGGGAGACCCAGGAGGGTTGCATGGGGTGATCTGATGTGCATTAGAATGAGAGTTTGCTGGAGAGAAATCAACTCTGGACCTTCAAAAGAGTCAGTCAGGACGCTGGTCCTGCTGGAGCATTTACAAGATGTGAACTGTTTACCCAGCTGTAGGCTAGGTGACTGCAAAATGTGATTTAGAGTGAGCCATGCTGGGTAGTGGTCCACGGGGCTTTAGAAGACGCTGATGCAGTACATAGTCAAGTCAGGTGTGGTTTCTGGCTCTTAGGAACTGGGTCCTGGCAGCTTGGGGACCAGGAATCTTGATCACCACAGTTCTCTCTGTGGCTTTCTGAGGGGCCTGAACAGATGGTTTGACTGAGCTTCTGTTATGGAAAGGCCCCTGTGATCCTCTCTAAAGAAGGTGTGGGACCTTCGATGCCCTGACATCATGACCAGTTTCCTTGATGCCTAAGGAATGTGCATCCCAGTCAGAATGTGGCCTCGGAACTGTGAACAGAGAGTAAAACTGTTGTGTGGCCGTGGGAGATGCGTTGATGCTCATCCCAAAGCCAGGAGGCAGCCCCAGGAGTGGAGAGGGCCAGGTGATAAAAGGCCCTGTCCACACCTGGCCTCCTCTTGGCTTGCTCACTGCAGCATGGTGGCTGATTGCTGAGTTTGATGGGTAGGGCAACCAGGAAAGAGGTCGCTTCTGGACAATAAGAGTGTAATTGCATTTTTACTTTTCTCTTCCGTTGCTTCCCTCCTCACACATCATAACCCCCTGCTTCATCCCAGCTCTAAGAAAAGAATTAAGGCAGCTTACAAAATTAAAACAAGATGTTTTGCCCTCCAAGAGGTAGGCTACCGATCAGGAACTGAGTCTTCTAGCAGTCAATGTAAAAATGGAAATATTATCAAGTATATGAGTCACCAAGACCCAACAAAATACATCTTGTCCTCTTCCTATGCGCTTCCTAATTACTTTTTATGGGTTCGCATGTAAGGAGCTTCAAATGTATTTTTGTGTATCTAAGTTCTATTCCTGACTGCATCTTAAGATCTGTGTGACTAGGCCTTAACATATTTGAATCTCAGCTTTCACAGCCATCAAAGGGCATAACAATTCTTGCCAAGCGTCTCTAACAGAGCTATTGTGAGCACCCGAAGAGATGCAGTCAAGGAAAGTGTTTTCTTAATTATAAAGCTTTTGAAAATGATTAAGAGGTTCATAGTCGTGGCCTGAAATGAGGCTTGTAGATTTAGTTTGGCCAATAGCTATGATAACTGTAGAACTGGTTTTGCTACACTGCCAGGTAACTCGGGCCTCAAGGTGTTCATTCATTCATTCACTCATTCATTCATTTATTCATTCATTCATCCACCCATTCATTCATTCATCCATTCATCCACCTATTCATGCCACAGATATTTACTGAACACCTACTATGTGCTAGGCATTGTGGATACAAAGATGAAAGACAGAGCACACTCCCAGCCCCTCTGAGGCGTCTTTCTAGTGCAGAGACAAACAAATAGAGTGGACATTTACAACACATTTTCCCCTTTTTTAACTAAAAAGAAAAAACTACGTTTCTAATTTATGTAGATCTGAAAAAATGGACCTAAATAATTTTGGGGGACAGGCAACCATATTTATTCCCACCTGGCAGGGCAGTTCCAAGAGGCTGGGGAGGCTGGTCCTCCCTCACCCCTGGGTCTGGGCTGGCGCCCTCCCTCACAGAGACCCCTTCAGTGGCCTGCTGGGCCACCCATCACTGTGAGTCTCTCCACCTCAGGGGCAGGGAAGTGGGGGTGTCTATAGGTGGCTGCTCTGTCACCCCTCGGCTGATCTGGAGGATGAAGTATTTCTGTGTAGTTTCTCTCTGAACGAGGAGCAGAGTGGAAGCTTGGTTGTTGAAACAAAAGGAAACAGAGCTTGGTTGTTGAAACAAAAGGAAACAAAAAGAAACAGGTCAGTTTCTGGACCTGCTTCCCTTACGACACCCCTTCTCCAGTGGCCACCTGTTTAGTTTGCCTCTTTGAAGGCTGGATGTTTTCCGTGAACCAAGGGAAGGTCTGTCTGCCCGCTGTCATTGTTGCAGTGGGTGGAGAGGCTGAAGAGGGCTCACCCATGCAAGGCCACACCCAGAGGGAGCTGCGCCCAGCTCTGAGAAGGAACAGCACGCCTAAATTGTTGTATTCGAAATTTATCAAAAATTAGGCTCTATGAAATGCAGCATCATTTCTTGAAAAGGCTCTATTATTTATTCTCACTGTATTTGCCGACCTGGAAGAGATTGGCAATCATTCATCCATTTACTGTATCTTTATTGAGGGCCTACTCTATGCATCCCATGCTCTGCCTCTCTGCCTTTTAAGGCATAGGCCACTCACGCAAAATAGAACGATCATTGCTAGGACAGGGTTAGGAGAAGGGGAGGGCCAGGGGACCCCTGGAGTCACTGGGAGCCATTCCAAACTCTTGTTGGGTGGAATAAGCTACCTGGCCATTTGACACTGCAAGAAATCTATCCTCCAAGGTGATGGGAAGCAGCATTAGCTCCTGGGGGCGCCTCTGCTCCCCCTCCCCTTACACTCAGGCAACTGCCACTAAGGTAGTAGCAACGTATTCAAGCGCAGCAGAAATCTGAAGTGTGGGGAGCATGGACTCGGAGGACCTCAAGGCCATTCAGTTTACAAACAGGCATCACAGAGAAGCTGCCCTTGGGCCCATCTTACACTTCTCATTACAGTTCATTAGAACCTCTGCTCTGTTTAGTTGATAAAGACAGAAATAAAAAGGGTCCATTCTAAAACGCAGTCATATAAACCATGTTTGTATACTTACCACATAATCCTTAATTACTTCCATACTTTTATGTATAAAGAGCTTTGACTGCATTTCTGGATACTTAGTAAACTGAATAAATCAGAAATTATTCCTCTGTCTAAATTTGGGCAATCTGTGTAGGGGAGGTTTAGCTTTAAGGTTGGTGGCATGGTGTGTATTATTTCTGAATAAATTTCCTTGGAGTCATTGATCCACTGAGTGTCAAATAAAATGTGATACCCACAAAATTCATGTATGACCCTGACATTTTTCCAGTACTTAAAGTAATTGCCCTTCTGTTTAATAACAGTGTTTATAAAATTACTTTCTGATTGGCTAGGTCTATGGCACGCTCGTGTCAATAATCTGCTGCAAATATATGCCCGTGGCCTTTGGCCTTGGTTTTCAAAATAATTTTCATCTCTTAAGCGTGAACCGGTGGCAGCCCTGGGAGCTAGGAGTCAAGGCTCCAATGCACCAACCTTCTTTTGCTCTTTGGTGCTGGGCATTTTGGAATGCTCATTTCAGATTCCTGGCTTTGCACACTGAATTGAGGATGGATCTCGTGTCCTCAGTGATTGCTGTAGCCTCCGAAAGGGATTTGAGATCATGAAACGAGCATCCCATCTTAAGGATTCAGTGCTTTCAGGAGCATTCCTCTAAGCTTTTATTCTCCAGATTTTACAGATTGAGAAATGGGAAACTGTGAATGGCTGATTTACTTTCCAAGACTGCTGAAGTAGGAAGGAGATGGTTTTAGAATCTTCCCTGTTCTCCAAACCCAACAGGATATTGAAACCCATGCCTACGAGTATGTAGATTTAAGGCAAGGGCTCAAACAGACCCTTGAGGCTACACACCCAACATTTCTATTCCCAAGGGACTTGACTAATATTTTTTTTTTTTTCCAAGGGACCAATTGTCTCTTTGTCAACCAGAGAAAAGGGGCCCCTCCTTTCACCCCACTGAGCTATCTGGGTATGGCCTTCTCATCTGACAGTGAGGCCCAACTAGTCCCAGGATTTTCCATTGTGATTTAATGACATTGACTGTCAACTATCTTGTATCTTTCATTGCTCATCCCAGTGGGACTTCCAGAAAGAATTTTGTTTAAACTATTTTTAAAATTTTTTATCTTCAAATAATTTCAGACCTACAAAAAGAATTGTAAAAATAGTATAGAGTTCTCTAAATGTTAACATCTTATATTTCCTTGGTTTGATTATCAAAACCAGGAAATTAACTTCAATACAATATTATTAACTAATCTACAGACCTTATTCAAATCTCCCCGATGTCCCACTGATATCCTTTTCCTGGGCCAGGATCCAATCCAAGACCCCACATTGCATGTAGTTGTCATGTGTCTCCTCCAGTCTGGGACGGTTCCTCAGTCATGGTTTGTCTTTTGTGACCTGAATACTTCTAAAGAGTGCTGGCCATCTATTTTGTAGAACATCCCTCAATTTGGGTTTGTCTGCTATTTTGTCATGATTAGATGGACCTTATGCATTTTAGACAAGAATGTCATGGGGGCGATATTGTGTGCCCTCAGCGCATCATATCAGGAGGGCTGTGAGCCCCACATACCTATTTGCTAGTGATGTTAACTTCTGATCACTTAGTTAAGTTGGTATCTCCTTAGCTGTAGAATTATTATTTTTTCCTTTGTAATGAAAAAGCATCACATGGGAATACTTTGAGACAAAGCAAATATCATTTTTATTTTCATGCTTTTACCCACTAATTTTTTTTTTTAACATCTTTATTGGAGTATAATTGCTTTACAATGGTGTGTTAGTTTCTGCTTTATAACAAAGTGAATCAGTTATACATATACATATGTTCCCATATCTCTTCCCTCTTGCATCTCCCTCCCTCCCACCCTCCCTATCCCACCCCTACTAATTTTTATATCCATTAGTGAATCTTGCCTATAACAATTATTGCTATGATGTTCTAATTATGATTTTTTAAATTTCCGTCACTCCTCCTACATTTCTTAAATTGGAATTATTTTATAAGGTAAAGCTATTCCTTCTCTCCCATTGAATTGCTTTTTATCATATGGACTCAGTGATATTTATTTTATTCTATGGGTTATAAATCCATTACTATTATTATTTTGTTGTTCAAGTTGTCGGAGCTTTGGCCATTGGGAGCACCCTCAAATTGACCCCTGTGTCCTTTTGACTCCATCATTTTTTGAGTACTCAAGAAGGGCTTTTTATTTGTTTTAATACATGTACATAAAACTCAAACTGTACCAAAGAATATACCTGTATAATGAGAAGTGAATTTTCCCCTTACCCCCAACTCTTAGCCTAACTCCATTGATAACCACCATAAATAGTTAATGTATATATTTTAACATATTGTCTATGCAAATGTATATGAGTACATGTATTAATTTTTAAACACAACTTGAAACATACTATGTACACTATTTTATGCCTTGCTTTGTTCCTTAATCAATATATCACACATATTTTTCCACATCTTCCATATTTTTGTTAATGATTGCAGAGTTCCTAGTTCTTTTATAGAGATTTACCATAATTTACATAAATAGTCCCCTGTTGATGAATAATTATATACATACGTGTGTATATATATGTCTAATATATAATATATATCTACCTAAAATCTATGTCTGTCTATCTATCTATCTATCTATCTATCTATCTAATTTTTGTTTTATAACTGGTCACCTTAGATGAGAAAGAGAGAATGAATGAGAGATTTCTATAAGACAAATTCTAAGAAGTAGAACTGCTCAAGTCAAAGATGCAAACCTTTGCCCATCTGATAGGTTTCCCACTGTTTTTATTTGCATGTCTTTAATTATTAGTGACAATGAACATCTTTCCATATGTTTATAAGTCATTTATATTTCTTCCTCTGTGAATTGGTTTTTCATATCATTTTCCCCATTTTTTTTCTATTGAATGATTGATATATTTCTCACTGATGTGCAAGAGCTTATTATATGTTAAGGGAATTAGCCCTTTTCTGTCATTTGTGTTATAAATATTTTTCCCACTTTGTCATGTGTCTTTTGATTTTGTTTATAATTTTTTATCTTAGTGAGGTTTTAGATTTTTTATACTTAGATTTATCTGTCATATTACAGCTTCTGTGACTTACTAACTCTTAGATTTTATATTAAGCTCCATGTTATCTTTGATAATCATTATTATTTTTTGCCTTTAAATCCTTAATCATCTTGATTTTATTTTGGTGTAGGAAGAGAATTAGTTCCAGTGTTACTTTTTTATCTTCCCCCAGTCCAGTGGCCAGCCAGTTGACTAAATATCATTTATTAAATAATTCTTCTTTCTTTCACTGATTAAAAAAGGCACCTTTATCATTTACTAAATTCTCAAGTGCATTTACGTCCATTTCTGTACTCTCCATTTACTCAATTGACCAGCCTACTATTTCTGCACCTGTTCCAAATTGTATTAATGACTATATGTATAATTTAATGTAGTATCTGGTAAGGCTTTCTCCTTTTCAAAATTTCACCGTACAGTTTCATGTTTGTTTTACATGAGTTTTAGTCTTAAAATACTCAGGAGAATTTTTTTTTTAGAAGGGGGGATGAGGAAATACAATAAACATATAAATGTATAGGGAGAATTACCATTGTTAGCACTTAGAGTCTTATACCCAAGAGAAAACTGGGGCTTTCCATTTGTGTTGCTCAGTCATTGGAAACAATTGTTTGTTTTTATTTATTTATATAGGCCCTAAAATTTATATTTAGGTTTATTTCTAGGTATTCTCTCTCCTCTCTCTTTCTCTTCCTCACTTTGCATTGCATTGTAAATCAAATCTTTTCTTCAATTATGTTTTTCTAACTGATTATTGTTTGAGTTAATCGAAAAATCTGATATTTGAATATTCATTTTACAACCAGCCACCTTGCTGAATTGTCCTATTGTTTCTAATATTTTTTTTTAGCAGTTTCTCTTAAGTATTCTTATATGGCATCATATTACCTACAAATGATAATAATCTTTCCTTTTTTAAACAAATTTAAAACCTCATACTTCTTTTTCCTTCTCCATTGCAATGACTAACGTGTTTGAGAAAAATGTTCATTAATGGTGTGCAGTGGACAGCCTGTTCCTATTGCAGAGTGCATGATTTGAGCATTTCAGCATCAAGCATCTTGTTATATGTATGTTCCAAAAACACCCTGTATGACTATTTGTTGACTATTTATTTTAATCAGGGATTTGTGTTTAAATTCATAAATACCTCTTATGGATTTGTGGAGATGATAAAACATTTTTTCTCTGTTTGATAGAATATTAAAATATTAAAATAGTGGGTCATATTAATTGATTCCCTAATAGTTAAACACCTTTTAATTTATGGAATCAACTCTATTTGATTGAGGCCTGTTGTCCTTTTTAATGTACTACTGCAGAAATCTACTTTTAAAAACATTATTTAGGATTTCTTGCATTGCTATTGAAAGGTATGATTGATTTATGGTTTTCTTGGTTTTTATATCTTTGTCAGGTTTTGATGTCCATGTTATGACACTTTTGAAAAAGAATTAGGAGATTTTCCTTCTCTCTTTAAGCCCTTAAACAGTTAAAATAGCATCGGTATCGTTTGTTTTTCGAGGGCTTGATAGAATTAACCTGTGAAAACATCTGGGCCTCTTGCAGTTTTGAGATAGCGCTCTGACAATTCTCTCAATGTTTTTCCTCATGGAAATTGACCTAAGTTTTTTTTCTCTTCTGTTGTTAAGTTTGGTAATTTCTACTTTCATAAAAATATATTTATTTTATCTACTTAAAATTATTTGCACAAAATGAAATAATGTATTATTTTCTATATGGTTTAGTACTTCTTTTTTCCTGTGTTTATATCCATATTTTTATTTCTAATTTTGCGAATTTGTGCTTTCCTTCCTTTGTCTTTATTAAGATAGCTCAGAGTTTTTCAACCTCAGCATCATTGACATGTTAGCGGTAATTCTTCGCCGTTGGACTGTCCTGGGCACTATAGGATGTTTAGCAGCATCCCTGGCCTCTACCCATGAGGTGCCCAAGCAGCTCCCTAACTGTGACAACCAAAAATATCTCCAGACATTGCCAAATGTCACTTGGGGGAACAGATCTTTCCTAGTTGAGAATCACTGAGATAGCTAGAGATTTATCTATTTTATTGTGTTTTCCCTTACAAAGATATATATATATTCATTAGATGTTTTTCATTAATGTCTTCTGTCACTCTAATAATTCTTTTTGCTTTAGTAAGATATATTTAGTTCCTCTTTTTCTTCATTGTAAATTGAATGTTTGGTTCACTTATTTCCTTGCTTTCTTACTGAATAACCTAGGTTTTAAAGGTTATGATTTCCCTCCTATTATATCTTTAACTCCCTTGATATGCAATAATTTTTTTTTAACCAGAGATTCTGCAATTTTCCTTTTAACTTTTACTTTATCCCAAGTAACTTTCATCTTTAAAAGGCTTTCAATGTACTTTTTTTGTTGTTGTTTTGCTATGTTTTCTGTTTTAGGTATTAATATCTAGATTCATATACATACTGCTCAGACACTGTGATCTATCTCAGGTTTTGGTGATGCATCAAATTTCCCTGTCACCGATTGTTCTGTTCATGTTCTATAGACATTTGGAAAGAGTGTACGTTTTCTATTTTAAGAGAATGGAGTTTGACAGATGTCTATTAGATTTACTGTGTCAGTTATGCTACTTATATTTTTTACATACTTCCTAATTTTTATCTACCTGACGTGTGATGGATGAGTTAAAGTTTTCTATTACTATTCTGTTTTGGTAATTTTTGCTTTTTTAAAAAATTCTTTTGTTGTTATTCTGTTTTTTGGTTTTTGCTTTGTGAATATTTTGGAGCACAATGACCTAACTAGATCTTTGTGTGTCTTCTTCAACTGATCGTTATGAAGTGCTTCACTGGTCTGGTTAAATACTTTTACTTTAAACTTAAACTTACCTGATAAAATTATCAAAATCCTACTTTCTTTTACAGTATGTGTTCATATTATATCTTTACCAATCATCATAATTTTAATCTTTCTGAGTCACTTTGCTTCAGATGAGTCAAATATGCAGCATGATATTTTGTTTTCCTTTTCTGAAAGTTTGTTTTCTCTTAATAGGTAAGATTAGCCCATTTATACTTATTGATGCAAACAGTATATTTGGTTGTAGTACTATGATTTTACTTTAACTTTTCTTCTGTCTTTATTTTGTTTCCTGTTTTCTGCTGTATTATCTGAGCTTTCTTTGTTTTGTTGTGTGCGTGATTGTATATTTTTTCACCAATAGTATGGAAAAGAAATGTTTTAAATATTGTAATGGTTTTACCTTTATATAATTTTATATATCTTAATAATATCCTCAAACCTTTTTGTTGATTTATTATTTTTGTTTTATTTGTTTGTTTACTTGTTATTGTTTTAATATGGAATATATAGGGTTCCTTTTTTAAATTCTTGAAATCTAAAATGCATCAGGACTTCCTAAGACTTGAGTGCTATTTCCAGCCAAAGATTCCATTCCTTTATTTGAGGAGAGTTTTCTTTTATTATATCTCTGATTTGGGTGTTACTTTAAAAATGTTCTTTTCCTCACTTACACCAGTTATACACATGCTGAATTTCCTTTGTCTTGCCTATCATTTTTTTCTATCGTTAATTTTAGTTCTTGATTTTTTGAACTTTATTTTGCTTGATTTTCTCAAGCCCTTACATATCTCTGTGTTGCCAGCAGTGTCGACTTAACTTATTCTGCTTCTAATGAGACTTTTATTTCTAAAGAATGGCTTTATTTTATTTTTTATTTTGGAAAAGTGGCTTTTTTTTTTTTTTTTCCATCCCTATCTAAGTCCTTCTCCTGTTTGATCATCTACATTTTGATTCTTTGTATCTCTTCTTTATACTCTGTTTCAAAGGCCTTCTATTTCAATTATTGTACATGCAAGTTGAGCATTATTGCATGTTATGTTCCAACATGTTCTTATCCTTTCCTGGAGAAATTTCTCTCTTGATATATATTCTCTCTCTCTCTCTTTTTTTTTTTTCTTTTCTTTATGGTTATGGTTATGGTTCTGATGCCTTTTTTTTTTTCTGGGGTCAGCATTAGCAGAGGCATTTGCTGAGGTGACTGACTGGAGGAAATGGAATAGGGGATATTGGGTTGGAAAGAGGCTGAGGCCTTGAATGAAGAATGAGGAGCCTTGACTGCATCTTGCTGAGTGTGAGTCAAGGACAGGAGCTGAGTGGAGCAGTGAAGAAACGGGGGGACCACCAGTGCACCTCACATTCTGGTTGCAGGTAATGACTTCCCCTCTGAACTTCGGGTACCACTTTTTTTCAACCTCTTTTATGATGCTCAGTACTTTTTACTTTTATGAGAGTAGTTTATATACTTGCCTCATCCCCAGATTAGATTCAGCTCGTGGATGGCAGGGACTCCACTTCCCCCATGGTACCAAGTGGAGGACCCAGGTCCCTGAAGCAGCTCAATGTATATTCTTCATTAGGACCAGTGTGCATGGCCTTTAGTCAGCGCTATTGTCTACCAGAGAAGTTAGAGGTAGGTATGGGAGAAGGTGGTCACAGAAGACTTCCTGCAGGAGGTTTGGTAGGGGTCACAGAGGCAGAAAGAGCAAAGCCCAGAGCTCACAAACTCAAATGCATGTTCAAAGTTGTTATCCACTCCACACACTTCCAGTATTCTTTTTCTACTCCATTTTTGCTCTTCAGCATTTATCACTTTGAATCCTTTATTTCTCATGTCTATGTACTTTTTAATTTCCCGCCCTTCCCTGCAGTGAGGCAAGCTCCATGAGGAAGAAAGTTTTGTTTGTTTTGTTAGCTGATATCCCTGGTATCTAGAGCAGTGCCTGGCACCTAGTAGGTGCTCAATAAATATTTGTTGAATGAATAAACGCCCAGAGGTGCCAGGCAAGTGACATAAATGAGTGACCTGGGTTTGATATTTACAGCTATACCTATTGGGATTGTCTTTAATTTCACAAAGAAGAGTCCTTTGTTGTATGTTACTTAAAGCATGCTGCTTCACCTCTGCCTTTTCTTCTTCTTTTTAATCCTTTTTTTTAAAGTAACAGTATAGGTAAAAAGAAATGTTTCTTTACTATAATAAAAAGAACACTCCAAATGTAAGGATAAATGCTGGCTGACACTCAGTTGTGGCACAAGTCACAACACGGATTGGTGGGTACTGTGGAAAACTGGAGAGCATATGCCCAGCCTAAAGGGGCAGCCTCCACTCTGCTGCCCCCGTATCACCAGAAGGGAAAGTTGTGGCAGTGTTGCCACAGATGCCAATTTTTAAAATGAAGCCAGACATCTGGATCATTTGTGAAATTTCATTATTGCTAAATGTTAACCCCCCAAAATAGAATACTATGTGGGTCCAAACCAAACAAAGCACACTGGGTCCCAGAAGGGCCAGTGGAGCTGCTTGGTTGTAACTCCTGTTCAGCCAGTGGACAGAACACTTGCAGGTACCAGGTGAGCCTCTGCTTTTCCTCTGCCATCCTGGGATCTGTGTGCACACTCCCTACTCCAAGACTGCTTCTTCCTTGTGCCACTGTGCAAAGTCTAAATGTCATCAACACATAGAGCAGTGGTGGCTCCAGAAACATCGTGGTGAGCTGTCTGAAGGGGTGTCAACTCATTGGACAGGGTATAATATCAGTCAGTGTGTTCTTGTCTTATTTTAGTTCAACATCATTTCCCAGTTGCAAACCTTTTGAATGACACACGAAATGCAAAACAACATAAAAGGTCCTCCCTGAGGCAGATCTGTGTCCATGTAGAACTTTAATTATTCTTTTTGAATCCTCATCATAATGTGCTACCCCAATTCTGGCAACAAAAAAAAAATTAAAAAGTCTGATGGGAAAGATTTGTGTCACCTGTACTAGGATTTTATTTTTTTTATGATAGTCCTTATATTTTTAGAAGCACTGAACAAAAGGAAGGGCCTTTCTAATCAAGAGTATTCTTCAGATACAAAGCATCAGACAATATTTGTGATAAATAGAAAATAAGTGCTCTTATAGTCTTCTGCGGTGACATTTAGAATATCACGTTTGTCTTTTGAAAGTATTTTTAGTTAAGGTTTGAAGAACAGCATCTCACATACTTGTTGGGTGGGGGAGGGAGAGGGGGAGGAGCGTCCTTTTAGGATGTTTAAGATACTAGATTAAAAAGGAAAATTTTCACCAAGAGTGAAGCAGCTAGATTTGGTTAGATTATTTCCTTTATAGATCATTACAGATGATTCGAAGGCCTTTCTGGGGGAATTGACCAGGCTTCCCATCTCAAAGTTTCAGGAAGGGGCTGCTGGGGACAATGCTCGGCCTCTCCCTGTTATGAGCAGGGTGTGTGAGCCCCGTTCCTCAGTGGGGGCACCCAGAGGCCAAAATCAAGTATCCTTTTCCCTCACCAGACTCATCAAACAGTCCATATGAGATGAAATGTGAGCTCAAGAGAGCTCCATTTTCTTTGAAAGCTATCCAGGGTGGTCTCTAAGCGCCAGACCTAAAAACAATATCTTTACAACCGTCAGCCGTAATTCAGCGCGATAATGTAACTATGTTTTTGTTTTAAACCTGACAGCATGTGAAGTTATGACAGACATAAAGCCGGGGTGGAGAGCGGCCGAGAGTGGGAGTACGGGCGCCCAGGCTGGGCGGACAGTTGGGGGCTGGGGCCGGGACCCTCACAGCACCATCTGACACCACCTATGCTCCTAGTCTTCCTTTCAAGGGGCTTCTCCTTGCTTGACTTGTGTTTTAAACTAAAGCACTTTGTTTGAAGCGGTCCCCTAGACGGTGTGTGCGGCGCTGCCCTTCAATTCATATCCACGCCCCTCAAACAGAAGATTGTAAATAAGTTTCTGGCTTCTGCATTTAAATGGAAACCTTTAGTAACCAAAACTAGCTCACATGGACTTCTCGGCTTGAGACGTCCATTTCTCCTGCAGATGCAAGCAAGAGAGTCAGTTATTGCCATTGGCTTTCAACTGACCCTTAGGCAGACGGGAAGAATAGATTCCCTGTTATTTATTTGGTTTTTTTTGGCAATTTGCTGTATATAAAAGCTGTAAGTACAGCAGCAGCTGTACTTTCCCGAAGAAGGGGCTAATAATGCAGATTTAAATGGTGTTTAGCAGGAGCAAAATCTCAGAGACATCAGCAAAGTTCACCTTAATTCAGAATCTATGAACCAACTGTGTTTAGAAGAGTTCAATTTTCCCTGCGTTTGCTTGGACAGCCTAATTCGGAAAGCTCCATCATTTCCCCCCTTGGGGCCACGCTTGGCTTAGGGCCAAGAGCAGGCAGGACCTCCTGCCCGCCGGTGAACCAGAAGTGCCCTCTCTGTGTTGGTTGTTAGAAAACCGAAGATATGGTGCTTTGCTGGAGAAATATAATAGACAGCTTCACTTTCACACCTCTTAAAAATCTTTTTAAAAATAGTCCCTCTAGCAGGAGGCTTTTTCGGGATGCAGTGCTTTACACCTCTATGTTTTCAGACTGTTTGGGGAGGATTTTTATATTTGTTGCTCCATGGGTTACGCTGCCAGGGTTGGAAGCCTGGCTGTTGGAGTCACCAGGCAGGCAGAGGAGGCCTGCTTTACAGGATGCCTGGGGCCGGAGGCTCAGCAAACCAGGGTGGCATTTTGCATTTCTTTTCTGAGAAATTCTTCAGGGGCCTTCAGCTCATCTGCTGGCCCGGATGGGACATTAGCCTTCTGTGATTTCAGGGCCCCTAATGCCTCTGCCTCTCCCTCCCCACAGGCCACAGGACAACACCTAAGAGGCTCCTCCCTGTTTTGTCAGCCCCGCCCCCAGCCTTCCCACGCTGGATCATCTAGGAAAGCTCCCCCTTTGATCTCTGTTCCCGCTGTGAGTCCTGGCCCTGCCCCTGGAATCTAGGGCCTTCCTCTGAGCCCCAGGGTCCTCCCCACACCTCACCCGGGAATCTGAACCAAAGCCCCAATGATCCTATAGTGCTGGGAGAGCACTTAGTATATAGAATGATGGCTTCCTAGGTGGTAGCATTCTTTTTTTTTTTTATTGAAGTATAGCTGATTTATAATGTTAATTTCTGCTGTACAGCAAAGTGATTCACTTATACAAATATATACATTCTTTTTCATAGGCTTTTCCATTATGGTTTATCACAGGATATTTAATATAATTCCCTGTGCTCTACAGTAGGACCTTGTTGTTTATCCTTCCTATACGTAACTTTGCATCTCAGTAGCATTCTTATTATCACACGTTCTTATCATTCTTTTATTTTTTTAATAAAAGATTTTTTTTAATTAATTAATTAATTTATTTTTGGCTGTGTTGGGTCTTTGTTTCCGTGCGAGGGCTTTCTCTAGTTGCGGCAAGCGGGGGCCACTCTTCATCGAGGTGCGTGGGCCTCTCACTATCGCGGCCTCTCTTGTTGCGGAGCACAGGCTCCAGACGCACAGGCTCAGCAGTTGTGGCTCACGGGCCCAGCTGCTCCGTGGCATGTGGGATCTTCCCAGACGAGGGCTCGAACCCGTGTCCCCTGCCTTGGCAGGCAGATTCTCAACCACTGCGCCACCAGGGAAGCCCCTTATCATTCTTGACTTTGAGATACTATCAGCTATACAGTGGGCCATCTTCTGAGGGAAACCATAAATAAGCCCAATATCTACTGTAAGTTGCATTATTACTTCAGACGTGTTCAGTTTTGAATGTCTGTGAGTCTTAGCATTGAGGAAGCACAGCATTATGGGTTTGTTAAGGAGCAGAACTGATGGCCCATCTGGAAGGCAGCCTGGCCCAGCAAACCCCCCAGTGAGTGCTTGGGATGGGGCCCAAGGGGATGGAGCTCAGGTTGGGTTCAAGGTGAGTGCAGGTGACTGGGCACAGGTGAGCTCTGCCCATGATGTGATAAGGGACTGTCGTGGCCCTCACAGTATGACCCTCTGGGCACCACTCTGACCTAGCCCTGCAGGCGGAGTCATTACTCACTTGACCAATGGATGCACAAGAACTGACTGATCTCAAAACTCATGTGTTTGGATTTTCCATGTGATAACATCTTTCCAAACTGGGCTAAAGAGGAAAGTCAGTCAACCTGCACTGGCCCTATTATACATCACAGCCAGGAGAAATGTTTATAATGATTATAAACAATTAGAAGATTATTATTACAAACAGTATTATTATCTTATATATCATACATTATATTAATATTATAACAATTCTTATCACAAATATTAGAAGCGACCATTTAGGAAATGTTTTCTTTGTGCAGGGAATTGTGTTGGAAGTTTGATATTATCTGAATTACCTCGCTCCTCATAAGAACTGGGTAGTTGGCATGAGTGTACCCACCTTGCTGGTGAGGAGACAGTCTCAGGCAGGTTTAAACTTTTGTTCTAGGTCATACAGCTGAGAGGTGGGGAAACAAGATTCAAAATTGCCTTCTCCCCACTGTACCGCATTTAGAGAGCCCCCAAGTCAGCTTAAACTGTTTCTAGACAGAAACGTGCTCTGGACCTGAGATCTTCCTGTGTTCTGATTACTTCTGCACCCTTGCAGCCATGCAACGGCCGTGTGCTGGAGAATGGCATGACCTCTGGGAGTGGGGGCTGGAGGGATAGGGCTGAGGAGGGTCTCCTCACATGTTAAACACCATGTCTTAGGACATTCTTGATTTTTTTTTAAAGAATGGCAGCTGTGCTAGGGAATTGAAAGGATGGAAGTGGCTAAAATATTTTTAAATGCTTTTCTCCGCATATAGGCAAGAGGTTATATTGCAAGTTCAATGCTAATTACAGTTATTTACCAAGGAAAAGAATATCCATGTGAAAGAGAAGGAAATTTGGTTCCGAAAGATGCATGCTTGTTTGTGCCGCCCAGCGCGGTCCGTGTCCGCTGAGCGAGCAGGCAGGAGACGTCTCTGGCTGGCGCACAGGGGCGCTAAATAATTCACAGGTGTCAGACACACAAAAGAATTACGCCTGTCTGACCTATGAGGGGATAAATCCTGCGTCTCTGCTTACGGCCAAGAGATGTGTCTTTAAGTGTCATAAAAATTCAGCATTTTTTTCCTCCTAATTGTCTTCCATAATTTTGCTAGATTTATTAAAGTACGATTTTCTGGGGGGTTACGTTTTTTCTTTTCACTGGTAGAATGTGCGCTTTAGTATCATTTTACATAATTTAATACAATTTGTTCCATCCATTGATTTTCATGGGGATACAAGCTGTTCGTTTGTGAGAAAGCTGGCATGGGCGTGAGCGTTGGCAAGGAGACCCGTCGAGGAGTCGATCCTGATTTCAAAGTTCTGGGGGCGCTTCGGCCATTTTGAGGCCGGTTGCGTGGAGTTGGGGCTCCCAGGCCACTCGCATCCCCCTCGGAGACGCGGGAGGGAGGCCGTGGGCTGCCCCGTGGGCTTGCGGGGGGATGGCGGGCCCCTACCTGGCGCAGGGGGGCTTTCCCCAAATGTGAAGCCTGACGGAGAAACACAGGTGTTTCTTAATTACTTGTGCAGAAGGGAAGGTAACGCCGGGCGGATGTGCCGGGACCCCGCGCGCCATACCCAGCAGCCCAGCCAGCGCCCGCCTCCCGGGGCGCCCAGCCGGCTCTGCAGCCGGAAGCCTCATCTTCACGGCCTCCCCTCTCCCCATTGTTCTTTTGTGAAATCGGCCGTGGATATTTAACGAATCAGCCAAACTCTTGAAATGTGGGAAGAGAGGCAACACAATCAGGCTGGTGGTAATTCGTCGAGGCGTTGGGCCCCCAGGTAGTGGAGGCTCAGCTAGTGCTTTCATCTCGGTGGGACCCCTCCCTGGGCCCACCTAGGCCCCCTCCTGAGGGAAGGACCTGGGAGCCCCGGGGCCCCTCCCCCGGCCAACTCCCTGTCGGTCACTCAGACCAGTCTATGCTTCTGGGGATAGATCCCAGGTGACAGAGGGACATATGTAGGAAGGTTCTAGGCTGGAAGACAAGAGAACTGGGTTCCAGTCTGCCTCCATTTTGCTGTGTGACCTTGGACAGTTTACTTCACCTCTCTGGGCTGTAGCACCCCACTTAAATTCTGCCTCTCAAGCCCTGTGTACCCTAAAGAGGGTGTCTACAGTCCTTTGGATGCTCAGGTTCTGTGAAGCTCTGAGCTGTCCAAGACCTGAGCTGACAGAGACCAGGGCTTCTGCTTTGCTCTTCGCCCAACAGCCCTGCCTGAGACAGGCAGGAGAAACAGGAGGAGAGTGGATGGTGTGGGAGCCTTATTGCACAGACATGACCCCGCTCCCCCGTCAGGCGGTTGAGCCCTGCTGCGGGAAGCACACATTCCTGTCCTCGCTGCTGTTTTTCTGAGTGGCCGTCACACCTCCACCCCAAACCAGTGTCACCCCTAGCCTCCTTGGCTTCCTGTGGGGAGGCCCTGGGGACCGTGGCTGTCATGTCACACAGACTGACAGGGACACAGCCCCCTCTTGGGTGGAAGCCTCTGTGCACAAGGGTGCCCCAGACAGTGATGAATCATCTCCTCCCCGCACCCCCGGGGAAAGCTAAGTAGGCCAAATGAAATGATCTGAGCTGGCCGCTGGCCAGGGCGGCAGGGCTAATCCTTGCCTTTGTGGGAGAGCCTGGGGCCGGGGGGTCTGCCACCAGTCACAGCCGCCTGTTACGGCGCTGGCCCAGGGGCCCTGCCACCACCCCAGGGGCCCCCGAGGCCTCCTGCTCGCCCCGGCGCTGCCCCTCCTAATCCCTGCACTCCTGAACCCTCACACAGACCGCAGCTGCCTCCGCCTGCACCGAGGAAGTGGAGAACATGACACCGCGCGGCTCCTGTCCGTCCAGGAGTCACTCTGGGGCACCTACTGAATGCCCATTCCTGTGGGAGGGGTTGTTATCAGAGAAAGAGGGGAGACTGGGGCCCTCTGCAGCTGCCGAGTGGGCACTCAGTGCCTGGAACAGGGAGGGCACCAGGTAAGTGTGAGCAGTTCTCCCAGTGCCGGGCACTGGGCTGAGCACTTGGCAGGGCTTTCCTTCCAGATCATCGCAACAACCCTATGAAGTGGGCATCCTTATTATCTCCATTTTATAAATGAAAGGCTGAAGCTCAGAGAGGTCGAGTAACTTGCCCAAGGTTACAGAGCTGCTGAACGAGGCAGCCCTCCTAGGCTTTGGTCCTGCTTGTGGCCCGGAATCTGCTGGGAGTTCCTCTCCGTCCACCGGACACTCCTGTACCACTCATCAACCAGTGCTCTTATCCAGCCCAGGGCTGGGCAGGCGTATGCCAAGGCCAAGGGGAATGAGAGACCCCCCTGCGCAGGAGCTCACAGTGACCCAAGCACAGTGGCCCCTGCTCAGCCCAGACCCAACAGATCTGAGCAACCCGGCCCCAGTCCAAAACCAGAGAGAATGCCACTTAGTGAGCGACACCAGGGCACTGTGCCGAGGAGGAGGGCCTGGCTCAGCCTGAGCTGTGAGGAAGTGCTGACTTGGAAAATGCACTTTGGGGTGGAGGGTCATTGTCCTTACAAGTTCATCTGTTGAGGTAGAGTGTGAGAGGCACCGTGGGCCTGCCTGAGAGCACCTGGGGCTGCAGCTGCTACCCATGCTGGGCTGGGCAGGTGGGAGAGACGGCAACATTCATTCACTTATTCATTCAACAAACACCGCATCCTTACTGGTGCCCAGCACTGGGCCAGGCAGGGGAACACTCCAAGGTGACCTGGGCAGGCAAGGGCCCTGCTCTGATGAAACTTATATTCAGATGAGGGGAGATGGACCGTGAACTCGTAAATGAATGTGTAAACGAGGTCATTTCAAATAGTATTGTGTGTATGAAGAATACAAACAAGGGAATAGGGTTAGTAAAGATCTTAGTCATTCATTCATTCACATATTCATTGAACAATGTTTATTGAGCACCTTGCATATCTCAAGCACTTTCCAGATGTGGGGTACCTCGGTAAATAAAACAGCCAAAAGCCCTGCTCCCAATGAGGTGTCCTGCGTGTGTGTGTGTGTGCGTGTGCGTTGTTTGTGTGCACGTGTCTGCCTTGGCAAGGCTGTGTGCCTGGGCACACAAGAACATGGGCTTCCTGGAAGAGAAAGGAGACTCCAGGCGGGAACAAGAGTGGGGCTCAGCTTCCCTTTCAGCCCTGGCCTGCAGACCCTACCAGCAGCTTCTGCTGAGAGGAAGCTTTGAAAAATCCTCTGTTCTCCAGAAAGCGCTCCTTGGCACAGGCCTGGTCTTCCTATCTGAGGGCTGCTCCCACCTTCCATCATAGCCTAGGTCATTGTCAGGACTCGCCACTGGGCCAAGGTCATCACAACCCATCCCAGGGCTGCAGGTTAGGCTGGCCTAGGCACCACAGGGAGGCTCCTTTTTATTGCTCACCCAGCCACTTGCTGAAAAATTAATTTGCAAATGAATCACATTTACTGAGACCTTCTGGATCAGACAACAGATGCAGCCTGGCCTGTTCCAGAAGACCATCCAGAGAAGAAATCCTAAAAGCTAAAAGCTTCCGCGGACAAAAGGACTCCTGCTGACCTGGCCGAGCTTCACTCCCGGTTTGAGCTCCTCACTCGAGGTGTGCTGCTGGATATTTGGAAGCCTTTCCTGGAAACAGAGACTACAGGCTCCAGCCCTGCAAGTGCTCCTGGAGCGGAGGCTGGGCGAGGCAGCCGGGCACTCCCGGCCGGCTCTCTGGATTAGTTCTCCTGGAGCCCCTCGGAAGCAACCAGGAGCCGGCTCTCCCCTCCCTGGCCATCTGCTTGAAGCATCTGGTGATCAGGTGCGAGCCCCACACTGGAGCATTCAAGCTGAAATGTGCAGTCACCTTGCCACCCACACTGGCTTTTGTTACACCGCCAGGCTGCCCCTCTTTGTGTTGGGGAGAACAGTTTTGGGCTGGAAATCCGACTGCCGGTGCCGGGAGTTCGCCATGGCTGCGCTGAGATCCTGCAGCCCGTGGCAGGTCCAGCCTCCAGACCTGACTCTCCCCTCCTGCCAGGGTCTGTGGACATGTCTCCAGCGAAAGGCTGGGACTTTTGACAGTGGAGCAAAGATTGTTCTTCGATGTTCCCTTTACCCAGCTGGGTAGAGCCAGTCGCAAATACTTGGATCCTCCTGAAGAGGAGAAAGGCCCATCAGCTTTCTCTGGTCCACCCTTATTGAATAAAGAAAGAGTGGGTTGCTCGCATTACCACTGCTAGGCTTGAGTGAACCGTGACTCTTTAGGGGGTGATTCTCTGGGGCCACAGGTGGGGGGGGGGGAAGGCTCCAGACCTGCTCCTGAACTCACGTCCTTCTGCTGTGCTAACCCGGGTATCCTGAGGGCCACGCAGGTGTCCGCATTGTTGAAATCACCCTTCACCTCCGCTAGAGCTCCGCCAGCGGAGCACTCAAGAAATAATGGGGGGCAATTCTCCTCAAGAGAGAACATTTATTTCCCTTTCTGAGCCGTTGAGGACTCAGCTGATAGCTGGAGACTCACTGTGAGCTTTTGTTTGCTTTTTGGGCGTGTAAAACATGGCCCCAAATGCCACCTCCCAAAGCAACAGGGGGGCCTTCCTCAGGGGTGCCAGAGCCCACGGGCTCTGCATTTACAGGCACCCCTCCTGGAGAGGGTCCAAGGTGAAAGGTCTTGGAAGACCTTACAGAGAAGAGAATGAGCCTCTGTTTGAAATTATTAAACTGTGAGTAGTAGCTTTTGGAAACCGTCTCCTTTTTTTGGGTTTTTAATTGTTTGGTGTGATAGTAAAGATGATAGTGATGTCCTAATATTTGTTGGGGATGCATTTTCTATTCCTCTTTCTAGATTAGCCATGCACATTACTCTGGAATGTTCTTACAGGAAGACACGATTCTATGAAAACAAGAAGCCCTGCCCAGGCCCCAATCTATGCGTGTTCACTCCTTCCAAGGAGCTTTGCCAATGCTAATCATAACAATCAGTTGCTGAAGCCCCTGCCTGCTGAAATTAGTGTGAGATTTTGTTCTTGAAAGGTACAGAGAAAAAAAAAAGACAGGAGTCAAAATCTGAGTCAGGCTTCATCAGTTGGTCTCAATCCCAAGGTATTTTCTGTAGAAGATGGGGAAGTTGAGTGCATGGGTGTGGGGCTAGGATGTGGTGGGAGACAGGAAGGGGACCACAAATGAAAGGCCAGCCCAGTCATGTCCCAGGCCCTGTGATTCCTGGATGACCCACGACTACCACCTGCCACTATTCTGCCAGCCACCCTTTTGCTTCCAAACACTTTCCAATAAGGTGATCAAAGAGAAAAATGGTCAATTTTAAGGGTGAATTTTTAGAAACTTTAAAAATTTCACAATTAGTTCACTTCCACAGTGAGAAAATACAACAAGAAAATCTTCCATTTTAGGCACTGGACTGAAAACTGACATTGTTCAAAGGTAGAGAAGAAGCTGATGCTAGTTTCAGACATAATCTAGCTTTTAAACGTTTCCATATTATGGCTTCAGTATGTCAATAGTAGATTTTAAACACAGCCCAAGGATCTCTGATTTTAAAGATGTAACTTTTCCCTCCTTTTAACCAGCACATGCGTGTAACATGTGGCGCCATTTCCCTCATAAAATCCTGCCATCCTGCGCACATGTGCCCGTGCTGACGTTCCCCTGCCCCTACCCCACCATAGCCCCCTCCCAGGAGCAGGGGCTGCAGGAAGGTCAGTTCTGTTTCATCCTTGTGCTAGCTCAGCAGTCTACCTCTACTGGCGTCAGAGTCTTAAACATCTTTTTCTCCCACATCTTGGTTGAGCATAAAGACGAGGTCCCACTGGCTTAAGGCGCGGTGCTGGCTTTCTCTGATGGTTGTGCCGTAAGTTAGCAGGATAAGTTGACAGTAATTTAATTTTCATTGACAAATGCTGTCATAATATTGAGAAAAAAGTGATATATTGTATCAACAGTAGTGGTCGACGCTCAGCCAGTCATATGGACCGGGCGAGCACCATATGCTTCTTCCAAACTCGCCTTGGAAAGCTCTGGCTAAGAACTTGACAAGCTTAAGATACCAGTCAGGAAAAATGATTACCCTTGAGAGGTTCTTGCCGTGTTTCCAGTTTCCTCATCTCCTAGGGGGAAGGGGGGACCATTTCCTGGGGCAGCCACATACTTACCATCATGGGCATCAGCAAGGCTCCGCTATACCCCTGGTAGTTCCTCTCGGGCATCCCAAAGGCGTTAGCCAAGGAGTGTCTCCCATGCACCACGGCCAGCGGCAGACAAGCAGATCCCCTGCCGACAACTGGAATAGCCCAGGGTCCTGCAATGATGAAACACCACTGATTTCCTGTTGGTTTGTGTTTGTCCCCTCTGCGGTTCCCTCCGCTTAATGCCAGTGGATGTGCGTCCGTGTGTGTGAATGAGGCCAGGACCCGAGTCTGGCCTGCATTACAAATTCAAACAATTGGACGAGAAAGGGGGTAGGATTCTCATCCTGGGAATGCAGCTCACCATCTCCATATCTCCAAAGCCCCTTCTGGGCCAATTTCAAAAGCAAGTAGATTAAGTGTGAGTGTTTGTGTACCTGGTGCATGTGTGTCTGACAGAACTCTTGGCCAAAATTTCGGTGAGATGATTCGAGCAAAAGTGTGATTAAGTCGATCTTCATTTGCTCCTTTTTCTTAGCACCGAACTTATTTTAATTTGGTTACTGTTCTCAGAAAAAGCAATTGATGGGCAAAGTTACAAACGGCCTGGAAAAGAAGAACAGAGTGTGTGTGTACGTGTGTGTGTGTGTGTGCGCGCCTGCATTCAGGGACACAGCATCCCTGTACACATTCGGCTGGTGTCCTTGTCTGACTTGCCAAACACGTGGGGACCTTCCATTCTCTGAAGGATTCCCACCCCAAACAGGACTAAGTAAAGAAACAGGCATATGGCGTGTACGGGACATGGCTCAGCGTTGGCACAGGCCATCCGCTGTGGTGAACAGGTATCTGGAAAAGACGACAGTCCCATCCTGCTCTTTTCGGAGCTTATCATTTATTCGGCTTTTGTTGTTGCTGTTGTTGTTGTTTTGTGTTTATTATTATCTTAACAAAGGGAGGGAGAGTGTGCAGTTCAGAGCACTGGGCTCTGGTACAACTGCTCTCCAAGATGACTCCCTGCCGGGGCTGGAAGCTGCTCTCTCCTTCCACGTGGATGGGGTCTTGGCTCCCAGGGGCTCCGGCTGGGAGCAAGGAGCGCCCCAAGAGTTAGGGGGAGAGTCTAAGAGCAGATGGTTCTCTGAGGCAATGAGAGCTCCTGGGTGTGGCTGAGGGTGTCCTTGGTCTCCAAAGAAAGTGTGGACTTGAAAAAGCAGGCAGATTGGAGGAGCAGCTGCCCTCCTTGTGGATAGCATCCGCTGGTGGCTGCGTGGAGAAGCGCTCCGGACTGCCTCCCATTACCATTCCACTATGAGACAGCAGATCCGTACACAGATCCGTACGCTGCCTCTTGGATGGGGATTGCAAACACAGCAGGACCCTGCAGAGAGAGCTTACCTCCTCTTCTGCCTGCTGGACACCCAGCTCCCTGCCATGTGGCGCTTTCTGAGCTGGCGGTTTCAGACTCCCTCCGGGCAACCCGGATGATGGGTGCAGCCCTTCTGTGGGCCTCTCATGAGCTGCAAGGTACCAGAAGTGTTCCTGAGAGAAGGTATTAAGAACGGCCCAGCTTCAGTGCATTTTCTCACCCCAATCCCTCTGGCCTTTGGAATGTTGCTCAGTGGGGTCACCCAACTTCAGGATGGTGGCCAGCCCCATAGGAACTGCGGGCTTGGCCACCATCATTTTAGAGATAAAGGAAATGAGATAATCTGGGTCACTAACACACGGAGAAGGCGAGAGAGTCGGGGCCCTGTTTGCTGAGTCTGTGATGGGTCGTCATCTTCCTCTGGTGGAGGTGGGACCAGATGGCTGTCCAGGCGCCACCATTCCTGAGTGCCGGCTCCCTCCTCCTTGGGCCTCCATCTCCTTGTGGATAAAACCAACGGGTCAGGTTGCATTGCTTGCTAAAGGGTGATAATTCTGCATGTTCTTCAAGCAAGGAGCTTCCCTCTCTTTACCAACCAGCAGATTTCTTGATCACCTCTATATTTAAAGAGAAAAATCTACAAGGTGGAGGCAATGAATGATATTATTCTTTCTGCCTATTTAAACCCATTTTGTGGAGTTAGTTTTCCCCCACCCACGTAGGGTAAAATCTAGGAGAAGTCAGGGCTGGCTGTATGGCCACAGCAGGTGTTTTCCCCTGGGCTGGGTGCTTTCTGGGGTTCTCTGCAGACTGTCTTGCATCTTCAGGGTTCGGTCACCTACGGTTTTAGAATGTTCTCTCTGCTGACTGCCAGCCCCTCAGATACTGAATTCCGTATAAACATCCAGTCTCTTCCTATTGAGGTTGTCCTTCCACTGGCTTCTGGGGCCAAGTCTTTTGCAGTGGATTTTTGCAGGGGCTCCCTTTCATAGTGACCCACACCTGGACCTTGAGAAACAACTTTTCATTTGTTCCAAATATCTTTGGAAGTGGAACCACTCCCCCACATGGCTCCTCCCCTCGGCCTGCCATCACTGCAGCCTCCAGCCTTTTGACTTTTCTAAGCTGGGTCCTGCAGTGGTCTCATGTGCCACTGATGCCAAGGGACACGGGACAGGCTCACTTTGAGGTTCCATTCACTAAGCTTGAAGGGGAGGAAGCAGCCCCTGTCCCTCCCCCATGGAAGGAGGGCTGATGACCAGACCAGACCAGCAACATGCCCCAAAGAACTGCTCTACTGTGCAGATCTCTGCCTTTTCAAAGTCAGCCCCCCAGAGCCTCAATTTTGGGGCTGGTATGGGAGTTTGGACACTTCTTGCCAGTTGACATCTCACTTTGGATAAAACAAGTGTTTATCCCTTTTGTTTTGCGGGTAGCCTTTTGGAGTTTCCATCTAAACAGCAACAGAAATGCATATTTTAACATCATGCTCACTTGATTATCAAGAAGCTCTTCTTAGAATCCAAAGTCAAATCCCTTCTAGAATCTCAGGCCCTTTTCTCCTTTCAGATGCTTGGTGAGGGCAGCTTATTAGTTTCCACTTTCAGTGACCTTCTGGTATTTAAAATTGATGAAGCTTGTAACCTCTCAAACTGCTTTTCTGAGGAAGGCTGTGTCTTTCTTTGTGGTGAGGGTTAAACAAGGCAGCAAGGTATTTCCAAAGGTTCTGTGCAAGGCCAGTGCTGTGTGGACAGAATGGGAGGCTTCTTCCCTCTGTCCTTCGCTTTTCTGCTGGATGTTTAGGACATCACAGAACAGCATAAACATCCGGTGGCTTCCTCATGGACCACCCAGAAGTGGCCCAGCCAAGCCCTGAAATCTCTTCCCGGAATGTTCCAGTCAGAAAACCTTGTGGGGCTGTAGGGCTATCCTGTCTATTCATGCTGCTCCTGATGTCTGGGGAATATCAAGGCTAAACTTGATGGAAGGCCTGAAAGTCCTGGCAGGTGTGGCTGGTCCTCTCTAGGGCCTGGACCCTGACCCAGACCTCTGTTTGTTTTAGCATGTCTCCTACACCTGTCATGACGGCGTTTAGGGTCGTGGTATCCAGTATCGCTCGGCTCTCTGACCCTCTGAGAAGGAGATCTTGCGGGTTCCTGAGGGAGTTGGAAGGTAGCCATGAGCCAGACTAGCACAAGTGCAAAACTTAAATATCTTTAGGGTCAAGAGCAGGGCACACCGGCGTACTTAACGATTGGAATCTTCTTCCAGTTAATGAATTCTTTCTTCAGGTATGTCAAAACTACCTACCTAGCTTTTAATTTTAGATAGTGTATTTTTAATTCTAAAAGTTTCACTTCATTTCTTTTATAGATTCCAATTTTCTGCCAAAATTCTTCACCTTGTCATCTGTTTTCTTAACTATATTAATTACTGTTATTTTAAAGTCTGTAAAGTCTCTCTTTAATTCCATAGCTGTAGCTTCGGTGGGTCTGTTTCTATTACCTGTTGTCTCATTTTTTAATCCCTATTTTTGTTCATTTGGTCTTATTTCATGGTGTGCCTGGTAATTTTTTTTTTAATTAATTAATTTTTATTTTGTTTATTTTGGGCTGCGTTGGGTCTTTGTTGCTGCGCGCAGGCTTCCTCTACTTGTGGCGAGCGGGGGCTACTCTCCGTTGTGGTGTGCGGGCCTCTCACTGAGGTGGCCTCTCTAGTTGCGGAGCACGGGCTCCAGGCACACAGGCTTCAGTCACCGTGGCTCGCGGGCTCCAGAGCGCAGGCTCAGTAGTCATGGCGTGCGGACCTAGCTGCTCCGCGGCATGTGGGATCTTCCCAGACCAAGGCTCGAACCCATGTCCCCTGCATTGGCAGGTGGATTCCCAACCACTGCGCCACCAGGGAAGCCCCTGCCTGGTAATTTTTTATTAAATATCAAATATTGTGTTTAAAACTTTTAGAAAATTTTAGCCTCTAGAGCAGCACTGCCAAATAGGAATAGAATGTGAGCCACATATATGTAATTTTAAATTTTACAGTAGTCACATTAAAGAAATACAAAGAAACAAGATATATTTTATTTAACATTAGTTGTCAAAAATATAATCATTTGAAAATGTAACCAATATAAAAATATTTATGAGATATTTTTTGATTTTTTTGTACTAAGTCTTGGAAATCCAGTATTTTATACTCACAGCACATCTTAGTTCTGACAGAGTCACATCCCAAGTGCTCAAAAGCCACTTGTGGCTTGTGACTACCATATTGGACAGCACAGCTGTAGATGATGTTGCATCCTTCTAGGGAAGATTTACTTTTGTTGCCAGAAGGCCATTAGTCTTGGGGAAGATCACCTTAAGCCAATCAGAAATTGGGTTTGTTTATTTTCTATCTGCCCTTTCTTCTAAGTGTGTCCCTGCAGGAGTCATAACTGAAAGCATTGGGTATTTACTGGTACCTTCCACCTTGCCAGGCCCTGGATTCTAATTTTTGTCTCTTTGGTCCCTTGGAAAGCTCTGGGTAGCTTCCCAGTGTCTCAGCTGCCACTTGTAAATACACAACTGCCTCAAGGGGAAAAGAAATGCCAAAACCAGGCCCAGCTCTCCTGCTCCCTTCTTGCTAGAATCTGGGCCCCTCAAGTCCTGGCTTCTTGCATAACTTTCTTATGCCTTAAAATAATTTACACACACACACACACACAATTTTATGATGCAGTTTTTTCTATTTGTTCTCGTTGGGACCGTTGATTTGATACAAGCCTTTTGCCATAGCCAGAAGTCGAAGTAAAATAACATCTTAATAAACAGAAACCAGATTTTTTTTTTTTTCTGTTTGGCAATCAGTACTGTTGAGCCTTTAAAAACAGACTTATTTCTCTCCCTCTGATTCAGCACACCCAAATCCCTAGGGAATAAGATTATTTTTTTCCCAGTTCTAAGGATTGGCAAATTGAGGCATAATGAGTTTATTCCTAGGAAGAGTCAGGGAGGGACAAGATCCAAACCCAGTCTGTCTTTGTTCTCAGCCCAAGAGCTTCCCACCTGCTCCGCCTTACCCACTTGCATGGCAGGGAGGCTTGCTGACCTGGCATTCCTCAGTGACTCCCAAATCTCCATCTCTGTGCAGGGCCTCCACTTGAGAACATAGAGAAGTGGCAGACTTGGTAGTTATTCTGGGCAAGACAGCAGGAGGCACACTCAAAGGACACTCGTTCCTTATGTAGCGTTTGTTGAGATATTGCTTTGTACCAGACCCTGTGCTAGGCCATGTGGGAGAGACAGGATGACGTCATTCACAGCCCTGCCACTGAGGGCATGTTGTTCACCTGCATAGGTCGGGTACCACGACCCTATCAGGAGCATAGAAGCAGAGTTCTGGGAAACTTACCATCCTGTGAGGCTGCACACGTTCCCATGTACGTGCAGCTCCTGTCCCAGCTTCAGTCTGGGTTAGTTACCTCTGCATTGGCAGCTGCGACCTGCCCACACCTAGGGCATAATGATATTTCAAGTATAAAATATTTAAATAAAGGATTTTACGATGCGAGTGAACTAAGATCTTTGACATTAATAGAAATTTTTGTTTTTAACAATAAATATCAAAGTTAATTGAAACTTACTTTTAATTCACTGCTTTTAACCTGATATGTTTTCCTTTTTTAAAAAAGAAATCAACTTGTGTTTTCTAGAAATAAGAGCAACCTTTACTTTTTTCTTGTCCGATATTGAAAAATAGGAGAAAACATTCCCAGCCATTTCTCACTACATGAAGACTGCCACAGTTTGGGTTTATTTCCTTTCTGGTTTCTTCCTGTGCTATCTTTTACGTAATTATAATCATACCGTACATATGACTTCGTACGGACTTACATAAAAGGCCAGGACTTTTTTGTAATATATACGTGTAATATGAACATTTTCTCAAATTATTAAAACTCTTTGAATGTACAAAGTTATGGTTGTAATAAAATATCCTATTTGGGATTTTATAGTCATTTCTCCTATTGTTGAATATTTAGGTTGTTTCCTGTTTTTTTAGTTTTACAGATATAATGCAGGGAATGTCTTTGGACATAAAGGTAGCCCCTCTTAATCCCCCTGTGCCCTCACACTTTAGATTATTTTTCTAGAGCAGATTACTAGAAATGGAGTTACTGCATCAAATAATAGAATATTTTTGTGCTCTTTAACTTATTTTAAGCCTTGAATATACTCCTCAAATGGGCAGTCACTTCACCCCAAATATCAGACACGGTGCAAGGCAGGAGGACTTGGGCAGCTTCTTGTGGAAGAGACCCAATGTCTGGCTGAAGGTGGGGCACCCCTAGAGAGCCCCGAGCTGTGAGTGGAAAGGGACCCCGATTGCCAGGGGTTAAGGGTAACATTAGTAAACCAAAGGAAGGCCAGTGTGATGAGAGTGAAGATACGCGTGCAGGAAAACCTTTTGAGAAGAAAGTAAAATCAAGTCTGCTGGAGTACCTCACTCTTCCAATGACTGCACTGTTGGGGGCTGTTGCTGATATGGTGTGTAAATTGAATTTTGGCAACCGAATCCCCTTTTAGACGCACTGTGAGCTGAATCCTATTTTAGATTGGTGACTCATATAAGGAACCCCGTGGTGACTCTATAAATCAGAAAGTTCGTTTGCAATGCAAATCGTCCTTTCCTGAGTAATCTTCAGCTCCTTAATTTTACAAATTGTATACTGTAAATTTTTTATTTTTGTATATTGGTTTTTGCAAAGTATACTTGGAGGTCGCTCAGGGTCCATTTCAGCCATGGGGTTTGTGGGTCTCGGAGGGAGAAAGTTCTTCTATTGGATCAGCCCCTGAGGGATGGCAGCCTGCCCTCTACCTCTGGCTGTCAGTTGAGTCCCTACGATAATGGAATCACTCCCAGGACCAGCAAATTGAGAAGGAAGTGCCCCACAGGTTTGGAGGAGACTGACAGGTGTTTTAGGTGGCTAGAAGGTCAGGGAGACTAGGGAAAACTCAGCTCTGAGAGCCCTGAGCTCCCAGTACAAGGGGAAAGCCGAATGATCCAGAAGTGGGGCTGAAGTTTCCGAAGGAAACCTTGGTCATCACAAGTTCCTGCAGGGGGTTCAACTCTGACAACAGATTAGATCCCACTCAGAAAGAAAACTTGTGCTGCAGAATGTTCCAGTCTGGTTTGAGCTGGTGATGCAGAGGGCTTTGTCTGAGGGTGAGGCAGATGAGCCAGAAAATGCCTTCTTTGACTCCTTCCGTGGGGGATCAAGCGTCTGTAGACCGTATCTCTTTGCCAGAATGGGAGAGGAGGGGCTGCAGGGTACACTGCCCAGCTCCCTAAGGGACACGACTGAGGCCTGTGATTTACAGTAGCCTCAGCCCTGGGGTTTTCTTTTACCCTTTCATGTCAACACCAAGAAACCTTGGAGTTGGGTCTTAGAAATTCAACAAAGTGCAAAAGATACATCTTAAATCATGATCATGTTTAAAATATTTCTAATAACTGACTTGATTTCATAAATAAAGCCAGCTTTACATAAATTAATGAAATATTTGCACTGGGTAGCATGGTAATTTCCCAAGTTCTTGGGGACCCTGTGGCGAGGTGGGCGCTTCTTCTGCTGAGTTCACGGGTCTAACCTTTCAACTGAGGTTGTGTCCTTCTCACCAGCCTTGAATGCCGAAAACTGCTAAAATGTTACTGAACTTTGCAAGTTACTGTGTTTGCTGGGGCATTGTCCAAACCTCCAAATCTAACTGGAAGTAGAAGTGGTAGAAAACCCCAAGACCTAAACTCAACTTTGGGAAGATTTGGAAAGAGTCCCATGAGCCATGTCCCTGCTAGGGCTTGTTGAAAATTCACACGTGTAACAGTAATTATTTAACAATCAAGGTGTCCTAAACTTTTATACAGTGTTTAATTTACATTGATTTCTTCACTTTACATGTAGTAATTAATTTTGTCTTACTGACAGATGATTCTCAATGACTGATTTCAAGGGACATTCCTGACAGGTACTTTTTAACCCTTTGTTTTCCTTCGAAAGCCTTTTTCTCCTCCGGGGTGCTGTCATGGACAGCGCAGGGATTTCTGGAAGGGGGCCTTCGGGGAACAGTTATGTGGAAGTGGGAGGTGCGAGGCGAGTTTTCATGTAGCTCATAGATCTATTTAGAGTCGCTTTGGGGTGGAGAATGCGGATCTGATCGGGGGGGCTTAGAGCTCCCCCAGTTAACGTTTTGCTCCCTTTAAGAGTTGGCCCCTGCAGATACTGCCCTAGGCCATACTTGAATAGGCTCCAGGGTGTAAGAAGGATTTTCTAGTTTTAGAAGACAAAGTAGAAATCCCCAAATTTGCTTTGAATGAAAAATTGAAGGATTTAAAGACAATTTTAAGACAAGTATTTTTTTGGTTTCTGTTTATGCCTTTTCCCTTATAACGCGCAAGAGTTATAAAAGTCTTCGTAGGGTGGAGAGAGCTGCAGAAATGACAATTACATGGCAGTGGAGCCACAGGTCCTAAGCCAGTCCTGTGTTCCAGTTTTATCTGGACAAGGAGTGCTTGTTCACATCGGTTATCTCTGGGCCATGTTGGCAGAGGGTCCCTGATGCCAAAACAGGGCAGGTTGCAATTCTGTTATGTTCTTTTTTTAAAAAAAAATTTCCTTCTGTCTTTCATCCCTATTTTGTAGTCTCCAGGGTTAGAATTACAAAAATGGAGAGGGAAGTTACAGTGGACACTTCTTTTTAAAATCTGATCTTTGAATGAATGCTTTGCCCCTTTGCACTGCAGGAGATGACCATTGGGCAATATTGTTATTATTAATGAGGAAGACATGTATCCTTCATTTTGCGACTTTCCATCCTAAATGACCTTTTAAATTTGGATACTATCCAAGTCACATTTTAATATCAATGAATGATGGAAAAGGTAAATGAGGTTCAAACTATTCTAGCACTCACATGTTAGAATCTATGTCTATAGCTGTATCTTCTCCATAGGCTGGTCGTAACTTTATAAGTAGGGAGGGAATTTTAACCCCAACCCTGTAGATGAACGTTGTGTGTGAGTGGCTGCATCCCGCTCAGATGGGGAGCTTCCCATAAATACGCATAGTTCTGACTATCGGTCATTGCTCTGATCCTTAGTATTATTTTTGTGTTCTCAAGAATGAAGAAGCGTTTGTTTGGCAAATACTAAGACAGTTTTGGAGAGTTCCCCAGGACTTTGCCCAGCCTGGTTCTTCCCTGGGTCAGACTCAGGTCAGAGTTCTGAGGACAGCAGGTCCCAGATCTGGGTCACCATCTTCTTCCGCCTCCTGCTACCACGTCTTCAGCTCTTCTCTGAGGGCGAGAGTTGGGCCCCTTTGGGGATTTCTGTCATTATCGTTCCTGAGTCCCGTGTCCCTCGATATTTCGTCAGAGAAGGTACTCAGATCTGGTTTGGCTTGTAGTAACAAAGGTCTTTTTGTGTCTCCTGGTCCCTCTGCTTCTCCTTTCATTCCCGTGGCATCTATTATTACTGTAATGTGACCAAGGGGGCCTTTTTTCCCAATGTACCTCCCCGTATTTCCAGGTGGAAAAGAGTTAAGTTCTTCTTTTTACACTTGCCATTTCCACCTATTTGTGCAGAACAGTCTCAGGATATGCCTGAGCATGTGCATGCATGTTCCCAACTGTGTGTGTACCCGTAGTGTGTTTGTGAAGGTGTGTAGAGGTATGTGTTGCGCGAACGTGTGCATCTTTGCAAGGCACGGGGTGTGTTAGAGTGTCCCTGTGTAATGTGTGAGTGTGGGTGTGGGTGTGTGGGCGCCGGCCAGTGGAGGTGTGTGTGTGCCTGTGAAGCCGTGTCTGTGGCCATCAGGGGGCGCTGCTGTCGAGCCGTCCAGATCACAGGGCTTCGGCTCCTTAGTCATATCATAGCCTCCATCTTTATTTGTGTTCATTATTCACAGGGCAGTTAGTGGCTACGCCCCCTTGTTGGTCACAAACAGTCTTACCGTATTTAGGAACGGTCATGTATTCCCCAAATTTCAGCAAAATCCTTCCCAATGCTGTTGTCCTTATAGCACGAACTGGCACCTGCCCTTCGATACTATACCTGCAGGAGGAATTCATCACATTTGGACACATTTCCTAAGCAAGGCTGCTGATGCGCTATGTTAAAAAAAAATTAATTAAAAAAATTCAGATCTCGGGAAATTCCAGCAGTCAGTCTCCTCCCTTTATCCTAATCTCTTCATGGTAATGCTCACAAGTACCCTCGGTCCAGACAATTCTTCATTCATTCTCCACCCGCCACCACACTCATACCCAAACTCCCCACCGCTGGAGATTAGCCTTTTGTGAGGCAGTGCATCAAAAGCTTTCTTAAAGTCCCAGTAAATTATACCCCTGGTTTCCCTCTTCAATTCCTTTTTGTTACTTTTTCAAAATATTCTATTAGTTTTGTTACGTATGATCTCCCTTTTGTGAATCCATGCTGAATATCTTTAATTAAATCATAACTTTCCCTATTTTGTCCCTGATTAGTGTTTCCAATATCTTCCCCACCGCTCAAGTCAAGCTTACTGGTGTTTAATTTCCTAGATCTCCCTCAGAGTCGTTATTAAATATAGGTGTTGCATAAGGGCTCTCGTCCACTGCTGCTTCTCCAGTTTCCCAGGGAATTTTTAAAAGGTATTTTGCTAATCGTTCCCCTGTTTCCTTGCCTCCCCTTGCACAAATTCTAAGATGGTTCCCATCTGGTCCCAGAGTTATCAGTCTTCAGACACTCTAATTTCTTTCTCACCTGTTCTGCTGTGATGCTGATTTCCTTCGGAAATGTTTTCCTCTCCTTGGGAAATGCTTGTCTGCTGCTGGCATCTGCTCTCGCCTTCCCTTTATGGACGTGAAGGCAAACCGTCTATTTTTCATTTTCCTTAGCGGTTGTCACCGCTTATTTCAGTAAACTATGCTCTGTGCTGTGCCTCCTAACATCTTAAGGAAAAGCATTGTAAATTCAGTTCCAGCACTACCTTGCTAAGCCCCCAACTCAGAAGTCATCATTTCCCTTTCTAAGGGCTGATAGCATCACTAACTTGTAATTTGGGGCAGGGAGTGCCGCCCCTTCGGTAGTTAAACTGTTTTTGATGCCCTCAGCGGTTCTAGGGGAAGCGTGACGTCTGGAGGCCCCCCTGACAACCAGTACAAGAGGAACCTAGAGCTTTTAGGGGGTTGTAAATTTTCCCACGTGTCATTTTGGAAATCTTCCCTCCCGAGTCAGCTTCAGCCTGGAGGTTCTCCTTTCCTTGCACCCTGAGCAGTGCTGTTGGCTTCCCCCGTACCTGATGGATGTGCTTCTGGGGCTCCCTCACTCCCAGGCTGTATTGTGGACTCACCTCATGGAATCTGCTTCCTTCTAGGCCTCCGGGACACAGGCTAAAGGGACACAGACTAAAGCACTGCCCCGTGAAGGGTGCACACCCGGTGGCTTTCAGGCACTGGTGCCAGCAGGTGCCCCTGTGAAGGGGTGGCCACAGGGAGGGGTTTCACACCTCTGAGCTGAGGACTGGGGAAGCCTCTTCAGATGCACTTATTCTCTCCTAGCTTGACCTCGTTTCCTTTTACAGCACATACAACCCAGATCTGCACACTGAAACATCGCTCTCAGGTTGTAAATTCTACACCAAATCAGAAGGCCAAATCCTCCTGTAAACCCAGGGGCCGCTCGACCTACATAACACCAAAGAGCCTGGCACTGATGGCTATCGTGGGTCCCGTCGGGCAGGGGAAGCAGAGGCGTGAGGTCTGTGCCCTCCAGGGCGGGCTACAGGCCTGAATCAAGTTGCAGAAACACCATCAGTCAAAAATTTCAACAAAGTAGGTATGAGTCATCAATAGTCCTTTTGACATTGTTGTATGTCAAAAGGCACACCGCCCATGTCCTGTGTCCCTCGTCATGCAAATGGCTGTAATTTGCACACACAGAGGGATTTGAAATTTTAAAAGCTTAATAAAGGCTGTGTATACACACACTCGAGCCAGTTTTTAAAAACTGCATTTAATTGAGTCAAATAGCATGCTACTTTGGGGAAAAAATGAAGATCATTTAAACTTTTTTTTTTTTTTTAGTTCAAATGTCTTTTTAAAAAACTGATTGTGTGGTGCAGACTGGTTGAGGATCTTGCCCAGATGCAGCAATGAAAAGTAGATGGGCAGGGACACCCCCAAAACTTTGGGGTTTCTTCTTCACCCCTACCATTGTTTCTCCATCGAAAGGGGTCACTGTCCCTTTGCCTTGGGGTTATGGGACGGGGTGGCCTGGGTCTGTGAATCTATAGTTCACCAAGATCCAGAGACAGGGGACCCAGACCCTTGATCCACCCACCTCACTGAGCAACAGACAGCTGCCTCCCGACAGGGTGCGCCGTCCTGTGTCAGCCCCTGAGTGCCGTTCCAAAAGCAATTTATAGATGGACTTTGTAAGGGAAAATAAGAGACACAGGTGCTTCATAATAATTACTTGCACATTTACAGAATCGGACATTCTGTCATTTAATAGACCTAAAACTAAAAAGCTTTTGTCTGTGAAAGGTGACCAATAGAAAAAGGGTTTGGATTATATGATATCCCATAACTTAATCATATGGCTCTTAAGAGGGGGACATACACAGCTGTGTCTCGCTAATATGCATGCAATATGTGTAAACTGATACGCTTTAATTCTAAACTTGTTTTTAGCAGGAAGAAAAAAGCATTTAGATGAGGAACATTAAGATTCAATATTAACCATTTTTTCCCCTTTGGGCAAAATTATTCATCACTTGATATTTATTAAAACAGCATTTTTTGATACAGTGAGATGCATCCTCCTGAAAATTTTCCAAACATCCTCAAAGTTATGTGGCTAAGTGAAAAGGGGAAGAGAACAGACAGCAGTCTCCTTTTGGCCACAGAAGGACAATGGACTTGAAGGATAGACACTTGCTCTTTTGAGGCTCAAAAGCCATCCTAACCCCCTAGACCTAGGGATGGGGCAAAGTTTGGAGTCGTTTAGGAGGGCTATCCGGTTATCCGCCTCCCCTATTACGAATATTTGATTTGTCCACGTGCTCTGATGTTTTAATTGTTAGTTTGTACTGGTTTAATCTAAATTATTTAAGTATACTTGTTTAATAATCTTAACCAAAGGGGAAAAAAAAAAAAAAAGGAAGAAAAGAAAAAAGAAACTAAGACAAAGGAATTGTAGATTAGAGACTTTATTTTCAGGGCAAAATGATACGGATAAGTGAACATCAACTGACCAGAAATTATTTGCTTCTGTCTGTTAGACACGTAATGGAGTCATTTAACTAGTCAAATTAGGAGCTGCAGAAATGCACCATGCTTCATTACTGAGTTCGAATGGGCACCATTTTACATTTACGTCAAAAATTATCTCATAGCAAATTAATGTTTTCATTGTGCCGAAAAACTGAAGCTATGCAGTGTTAGCACCACCTAGAGGCTATTGCAAAAATACTTCAAAGGGATCTACACACAAGGACAGGATGATCATCAATAGATTAGTTTTAGGGAATAGAGCCCTGACCCCGTTTTCAAGTAGGAACATAGTCATTGACTCTAATTGGCTGGACTTGGCTTATGATGTGAAGTTCTGAGGGTCCCATAAAGATTTCCCTAAACTTGGTTTAATACTCAAAGTGTTGAAACGTTTCTGCAATTTTCCCACCCTCTTCGTGTTGCTCTTTAAGTCCTGAAAATATCTGTATGTTTGTTCTCACTTTGCTTGAGTTTTTTTTTCACCTGCGGACTCACATTATATCATAATCTCAGATTTTAGCTGAATTAGCATTTCTGTAAATAAACAAGGACAGTTCTTTTCTTCCACGCTGTAAATTGGCATCTTTATAATCTTTCTTTTGTTATAGGTAAAACCTGCTATCTACAGAAAGAGGCAAACACACGACATTGTTTCATCTTAAAAAATACTGAAACTGGCAAATTCTCTGTTCAAACAGGTTATGAAGGTTGGTAGACTTCCTAAGAATATTGGTGTCTGTTCAATTCAGCGATAAATCATTTAGGATAAAATAGCAAACCCCTCCCCGATAAAAAGTATTTATTAAAATGATGTGTGGGCACTCAGTGACTCTGGGAAGCTGGAGCATACCATCAGAGCAGAAGCAAAGGAAAGGATAGAAGCATATAAATAGCACTGAGAACTTGAGAATATTTCAAGACAATATTGATGTCTAAAATATATGTGAATGACTGCATAATGATCGAGGCAGACATATTTCAAAGTACAGTCAGAATCTGGCCTCCAACTCTGAGCTTTAAATTCTCCAAAAGACATCTGTTTTCTGAGAAAGCCTTACCAACAGCTGTTCCATATAAAGGGAGGAGCCCTGGACTAGGTCAGGAGATGGTAGGTACCGGACCCTCACGGTGTCGGGCGTAGGACACCGGGAGGGCTAGAGTCTACCCTCCCTCTGAGAACACAGCAGGTAGTATTGCTCTGGTCCCAGGTGAGGGAGGCACCTGTGTTTCTCAGAGCCGGGGATGGAACTTTGCCATGTGTTCTTCCTTAGGGACCACCCCACTTTGCAGCATCTCTAAAGGGCGAGTTTGGTGGTGTACCTCTTAGATACTGAAAGGAGGGTTGACTTCACCTCTCAGGCCCTAATGTTTGCCCGGCTGCTCTTCTCCTGATACTTAACTCTTTCAGCAAGCAAAAGCTGGGGGAAAACAAAGTGGCAGGTGTGATTTCTAAACAAAATAGAATGCTCTGAGTTAAAAAAAAAAAAAAAAAAAAAAGAGGATAAGCGTATAGCACCCATTTTATTCTTAACTGTGATTCACAAATGACCAGTTTTAATTAAAATGTTGCCTGCCAACCTCCTTTGCAGACCAAAAAAGAAAATTTCCTCGGAATGTTATCAACTCTCCAGTTTCTGCAAAGATGCTGTATTTTCAGATTTCAAAGAGAGGATCTCCTTTTGAAAATAAATAATTGTTGATGATCATATGAGCCTGCTAAGTACAGTATTTTAAACCCATGCTGTGTTGAAAAGTTCAAGAATTTTTCAGTGACCTTAGGGCCACAGATAGGATAATGAAAGATGGAAAGATGAGGGCAGGGTCTGAAAGCGCGTTCTCTTTTGTTCTAACGGAAGCTTTTTGTGTGTGTGGCTTAAGCTTGTGGTTCAATAGAATTTCTTTGAAACAGAAACAAAAATGTGAAGAGCTGGTTACAAGTACTCTCGTCTGTTCTTCCCCTTAAAATGCAGGGAGAATCTTACCTCTTCTCATGAATCTTGTCTGCTGAAATGTCTCAGTCTTCATGTTATGTTTACCAAGGCCAGGCCGGAGGACCTGATAATTTATAACCATTCCTATTGGGTTTTATGTAATAACTTTGGAACTCATATAAAGTAATGATCCACAAACTCTTTTAATGTTCATTATAAAATATGAAATATTTCTCAGAACCATTGCAATTATGTGACCAGACATAACTGTTTCACACATGAGTAAATACAGGGAGGTTTAACATAACTTTATTATCTTCCTGTCTTTTCTTCTCATTGATGTGATAATACTGTTTTAATATTTTTCTAAAGAAAAGTTAAGTAATTTTAGAATCTCTGCTGAGGCCCGCTTTATTGGCTTTTGTAATAGAACTCTCAAATCTAATTGTATTTATGCCCAGACTGACACCAGTAAATGTCGTGAATGGAAGGGAAATGCCCCCCAAGCTGTGTATTCTGTAATTATCGATAGATGTGTCTCTGCTGACAAGGTCTGGGGATTTGGGGAGAGTCGGAGAAGCAAAACCGAGACAGAGGCTCAGTCATCAGAGGCCCTGCAGAAGCCGAGAGGTGCTTTTCCAAGGGGCAGGCGAGCCCGATCGGGCTGTACTCACCACGAAACTTTTCCCCTTCACTGCGTTGTGTCTGCCCTCTCCAGGGTCTGGAGCCAGCAGCATGAAACTTCTCATACAATGGAAGGCTGATCTCCAAAGAGAATTTTTCCTGGGATTCTCGCCCTGGAGATTTGAGCCGAGTGGCGTCGGTCTGACTGCTTGACCTTTATCTGGGGTGTGACCTTGGAGGTCAGCTCTCCATCGTGTGAAGTGTCCTGCGTTGGCGGAAGGCAGTGGGGGTTGTTCTGTCCCCCCTCTTCTTGCTCCCTGCCTGGGCAGCCTCTCCACGGAGACCCATGTCCTTATGACTACACTGACTATTTCTAGTCTGGTATGCGGGAAAGATTTAACAAGAGGGCGGGTGGCGTGCTTGGGTCTCTGCATCTTCTGGAGAAAGGAGAGGGTTTCACACCTTTCAACCCACTCCTCTTACTTAGCCTTAGACAAATGCTTCTCAAAGGCTAGCGTGCAAACCAGTAGCCGTGGATCTTGTGACAATGCAGATTCTGAATCAGTGGGTCTGGGAAGGGGTCCCGGAAACGGCCTTTCTTGTTCGCTCCTGGCTAAAGCCCATGCTGTGGGTTCATAGGCCATACCCTGGCCTGGATTCTTCGTCCACCTTCTCCTCACTGCTCACCCTCTTGAGGTGATAGGCAGAGCCCACAAGAGGATGGAGGGTGAGGTGAGGCCCTCTGAGTGGCTCAAGTAGGATAATGGGACTTAAAGTGTAGCCTGGGGGCTGGATCCAGCTCACAGATGTGTTTTGTTTGGCTTGTGTGATATTTATACTTTTGTCTTCAATTAATTGCAAACATTCTAAAACTGTGAGATTTTTACTTACAAACCCAGGTTTCTGGGTTCTCTGGAAAAAGTGGAATATCCAGGACAGGTGACAGAGGCAGATGAGGGGCTTGCTATAGGGAGGCGTGGCTCTCACTTCCCCATGGACCTTCCTGCCCTCGGTGTTCTGCCTGGGGTTGCCCTGCTCATCACAGGGCACTTAACAGACGCGCACCAGGACACAGGGCCTGGCCCACACCGGGGGTCTTAGCAGCTGAGGCTGCTGGTCCTTCTCTGGAATTTCAGGACGAGAATTTGTGCCCACATCAGAACCCAAACTCCTCCCAAGTGCTTTAGCTCTGCCTCGGGCAATTGCTCCTCCTGTTTCAGGAGCTGTTCGGGAGCTCCATTCTCCCAAGCAAGCCGCTGGAGAGCGGGAAATTCTCAGCTAATTAAATGTCTCGCGAACACCCCCTCCCTGTGACCAACATCACATCTGAAACAAGCAGGCATCATGCGAAGGCTCCCCGGCAGCAGGTGAGATCCAAGGGCAGCTGCCCAGGCTGCAGGGCCTCCAGAGGGCACAGAGCCTGCCTTCCCCTGCCATCCAGTTTCCAGGTGGGCAGCTTGGGGGCTTGTCACAGAATCTGGAATGTTCATCCGTGCTTAGAGAAAGAACTGTGATCATCTTCCCGCATGGTCCCCGTCAGTCACTCCCCATCCCCCATCCCATATTCACTCATACTCAGTCACCCCTGGAAACCAGTGAGCTGTGTTGGAGTTTGATGTGGCAACAAACAGCCAAAGTCAGCATGTGTGGTTGCTAAGACAAACAATGTGGAATACTTGCATCCAAAGTTTTCTCATGACTGCCACTGGTTGTGTGATGAAATTAAGGGAAAACCAAAAGGATCTTCTGCTTCCCTGGGCAGTGGCCATCTCGGCCTCCCGTTCCTCTAACTAGGGATGGTCGCTGCTGTAACTGGTCACCATGCTGTTGCTGCACTGACTGTGCTTGGTTTTCCCTGTGTGAGGACCAGGAGCCCAGCCTCTGCCTCCAAGTGAAAGGCCAAACCTGACTCTGGCGGATTTGAGAGCCGGCCTCCGTGCAGGCCCTGCTGAGCGTGGAGCAGGCTTTTGGAGCGCCGACATTTTTATCCCTGAGCAGAATTCAGGGGTAAAATCTCATGTATTTTTTTTTTTTTTAACTGTTGAATGCTGGTTAGAGGCAGGGTCTTCCTGCTGCCAAACTCCTCAAGTCATCCTTTTGCAGCATGAACAAGTGAAGGGTTCCTCCACTCCTGCAAATGAGCTCTGTACATCCAGGGAGTCAGAAGGATTCACACGGGACACTCAGATTGTCAGCTGTCAGCGCTCAGTAGCTGGTTAAGTAAATCTCACTTGAATTAAAATTTCTGCTTTTTCTCCCTTTTACAAGATGGAGTAAAACAATCATTTCCTGGGTCACATATAGTTAGATTTTGGATGCTCAGTGACAGAGTGCATGGAAAGAGCCAGCTGATGGCAAGAGGTTCCTGCTGTCTTATTCATCTTCTCAGAGGGTTCTACTCAATCCTGTTTGTGAATATAGACACTCAAAGAAAACAGCACCCAGGTGTTGCCACATGCAAGAGGAATGCCATGCCAACCTCGGGGCGCACAGCTAGGCAAGCGGAGCTGGCAGCCCGGGGGTGGTGACGGGCTGGAGAAACTAGGGTGAAATCAGCCCTCACCCGAAAAGAGTTTGCAGTCTACTCGGGGAAATGAAACAATAGTATAAATATAAATATAAAACAGATGGATATCTGAGACAGTGAATGATAAAGTCAAAATAAACGGTGGGAAGGAAGTGAGGTCAGGGAGGTCCTGAGGAGCAGGGTGGGATTGACTGGGTCTTGAAAAATGGGGAGGCTTTGAGGCAAAAACTAGTGTTTTACAGCTTCATCCAAGGGAGGCATCTAGCAAGGATTTCCTCTTTCCTTTGGTGTCCTTTTCTCTTCCACCTTCACTCATTTCTGAAAGTATTTGGAAGGGCTCAGAAACAAGGCAAGTCCTCTTAGCTGCAACAAGTCATGATGTTCTGGAGACATACCCTGGGGTTCCTCTCCAGTCTGTCCTCGGTATTACTGTAAGGGACAATTGCCTGGTCTTCTGAATTGGGAACTACTTAAAATAAAATGACTGTGTTTTATATGATGAATTTAATTCTTTTCTAATGAATTTTATCAGACTGCTCTTCTGAGCACATATTGCGACATGGCAGTGCTGGACTATTTTCTAACATAAGAAAATAAATTAATTTAGGATTTTTAATCACACTAAAACAATATTAAAATTCTGGCGTGCTTTTCGCTAGCGCTTCGCTGGAGCACACTCCTCTGTTGCGGTAACAGCCCAGCCGGGAAATGCACTGTGGTCTGTCCCCGGATGCCCGGTGCACCATCGCTCGTGGAACTGGTGGCAGTGGGTCTTGTTGTGTGTGCACGGGAACAGTAAGCTAGCTCCTCTGTGACACACTCTCCAGAGTCAGGAGGTGTCATGCCATCTCAGCAGGGACGCAATCACACATCTGCTCTCTGGTCTGTGACACGGCCCCTCTGGTCTGTCCCTCGACAGCGATGCCTGTCATCTTGTTACAAGGCTCCACAGAAAGTCTGACATGGCAGAGGTGACACGGGGCTACCGAGCCAGGCTCATTAGATGCCCTGCACTTGGTGGCCTCAGTCTGATTCCTTACTCAAGGGAGACTGCCTGCTTTAGATGGGATCTGCTTGAACCACGAAAATTGCAGGAGAGACGTGAGGGGTGGGCACACGGTCTGACTGGAAAGCGAGAAGCTACTTTGAAGGCTTTCCTTTCCCTTAGCTTGTCTGTTTTGCAAAGCCTCCCTCTCCTGGAGTTAATTCACAGTTAGTCTGTGGCTGGCCCTGACGCAGTGTAGGGAAATATTTCATCTTAGGTACCACACAGATGGTGGTGATGCTAGTGTTAAAAATGCAGGAAGAATATTCAAAACATGCTCATGAGTTCTCCGAGTGGCATGTTTCGGCCATACTTGGCAGACTGGACTGTCAAATCCAGGAATGCCCTAGAAAGTAGAAAGCATATAAGTAACAGAGTGGTCAAGAGCTAGTGACTGGTGCCTGATTGGTTCCAACTGGGATGCGATGCCAAGGAAGCCACTGAACCTCATCGAGCTTCTGTCTTCTTCTCTGTATGAGGAGGATGGGAATAGAACCTACCCCAAAGGGCTCATCACTCTACAGAATTTCAGCGTCCAGAGGCAACAAGTTTCCAGCGATACGAGAAGGCAGCAATGTCCAAGGGGGGCCGTGCCTTGAGTAGACCCCTCTGCTAAAGCCACTGCCCGCCTGGCTTCTGTGAGACTTTTCACTCTGGATCTTCTTCTCCTTCACTGGCTTCCCCTTCTTGGTCTTTTTTGCTGACTCCTTCTCCTCTGTTTGCCCTCCTTGGGCTCCTTGTGGCAGTCCTGGCTCTTCTTCCTTCTGCAGTCTCTTCCTGGGAGATCCCATCCTTACGTATAAATTCTACCACTTGTCTACTGGTGGCTCTCAGACCCAAACCTTCAGCCCACTTCTCTCCTCCAGAATTTCTACTCTAATTTTCTATGGACTTCTCCATTTGGACATCTCAGAACATCAAACCTAGGAGTTAACCTTGATTGTCCCTTTCCTCAGTATTCTCGTCCAATCTACCAGAAAGCCCTGTCAATTCTAGCTCCAAAATAAATCTAGAATCTCTCTTTCCTCCATCTTCACCCTTTCACTGTGGGTGACCATCATCTCTTAACTAGACCTTCCTCCAAACCATTTTATACTCTTAAACTAGAGTGAGCTTCTAAAGACATAAATTCTTCTAACACTTTTCAATGGCTTTCCATTCCCTTTTCATTAAAACTCGAGGCCCCTTAGCTACAAAGCCCAAATGATCAGGTCCCTACCCAACCTGCAACCTCAACTCTCAGGCTCTGCTCCAACTGCATGGATCTTCTATCTGATCACTAAACACTTCTGGCTCTCTGATACCTCAGGGTCTTTGAGTACGCAGTTCTCGCTGCCTGGAATGAATGACAACCTTTCCCTTCACATACACACACACACGCACACGCACACACACACACACACACACACACAGACATACCTGGCTTTACATGACCAACTCCTTCTCATTCATTAGGTCTCACTTGAAACATCATACTCTCAAAGAGGCAATTTCTGACCATCCACTCAACAATGGCTCATCACTCTATTACTCCCTCTCTCAGTCCCTCACTTACTTCTTAGCAGTTTATTTTAAAATGTGGGTGTTCAGTATTTTCCATCATTTTCTTGGTCTAATTCTCCCACCAAACTGAGAAACTCCAAGCTGTCAGAGACCTTGTCTGTTCTGCTCGTGCTTTTGTCCTTCCGGGTACCACCATGTTCAACCCACAGAAGAGGTTCAATAAGTATTTCTTGAATGAGGGAATGAAAAAATATATACAGATATATAAAATAAAAAGTACTTAAGGAAGCATCAGTTTTCACTCAAATCTGTTTCTTGTGTCCAGACAGTCATTTCTTAGATGTGCCCGTTAGGGATGTCAGAGCCTTGGTTTGGGGGAATCTAACCTTACCAATTGCATGGGGATTTTTCAGAGATTCTTTACAGTTGATAAGATCCTCTGAGCTCCTGGGCAAAGCCGGAAGTGATGCATGCAAGTGTGGCCTCCAGAACGAGCACCTGGAACAAACTTTTTGAAGAGTAGACTCAGACTCTGTCCCTGACCCCCCTCCCCAATTTGACACGGCAGGGTGTATGTGTGTATGTGTGTGTATGTGTCTGTGAGCATGGATGGTAATCCTCTTTGACAGATTATTGGTGATTTCAAAAGCCATCTCTACCTCCTCTGAAAAAAGCCATAGATGACAAATCTAAGGGATTTGTTAACAAATGGTAGTGACAGACGTGGTCACTCCACTTCTCAGTGGAGATATGATTATTGGCTTTTTGTCTCTGGGTACCCATAGATCTGGTTACTTTTGCAGAGAAACTAGGAGAAGGAAGACCCACATGATACTGATAATTCAAGAGCCAGTGGATAGAATGCAGTTGTAATCCCATCACCCAAACTTCCCTTGCAAAAATGACTGCATTTTGGAGCTTGCGTATTTCTGAGAGGCCTTGTTTGACTAGTTTACCTGATAGTTGTCACAAAGAAGCTGTTTCTAATGTTGGGAAATCATTCAACGTTGGCAATCCTGGATCATACGGATTTTTCTCCATCCTGCCATCTCCTTGCGTAGTAGTAAAAATATATGTATCCTTTCACCTTGGGGACTCTGATGTTAAAATATATAAATGAAAGAAATTGACTTTGGGCCTAAAAATAAATATATAATGCAGAAATAGTTGATAAACGAATAAATATCTATCACCGTTATATTTCAAGATTTCCCAAAGATATCTGAAGACCACTTAATTGTTACTGTGTAATCAATTATTCAATTAACCTTCTCATTGAATATATTTTTGATACAACTTTTTGAAGCTTCAGCTTTAAAAGGTTCCTATCGATTGAAAGTTTCAAGGCCATATGGCCTGAATATTGGATTTGTGTCGTCATGATTGACAGTGGAGGCTGGTCATCACATGCAAATATTTCAGATGGTGTGAGTTTCAATGATGAGGCTACAATGGTGTTGTTCCTTTTGTAGATAAATATATTTATGTGCATGTGAGTGTATATATATGTATGTAGACATACACAAAATCTCTGCCTCTCGCGTGCACTTCCCTGGTCCTGTGCATACACACACAGCACCTGCTTCATCTAGTACAAACGCTGACCAAATACAGGCCCCCCTCCAGACGTGAGCCCAGTGTTCCGAAGAGTAACTGCATCATCTCGGAGGCCACCCGGTGATTCGGTGATTCGAATTTTGGAGGTCTTCTATTTAAACAAGATAAGAGACTAGCAATGCTCTCGAATGCAAAAATTAAATTGCATGAGGCTTAAACTTGCAAGTTGAAAAAAATTATTTCCATTCAAAGGAAATCTTTTCTGCTCTGTTTTGTCTCTTTTATTTTTTCTAGAATCTTCTTAGGTAACCTTAGGTTTATAAGAGCCTGCACTGACTACTTCTCTTAATTTATTCTATCTCCCGACGATAGTTTCATGTGTGTGTGGAACTGAACAGTGGTCATGATAATCTTGTGTGATATGTCAGTAGATGCACAGCAGTGTTCAAGAAATCTTTGTGCTGTGTTGCTCGGGCAAAGGCTGAAGCTGGTGTGGTGGGTTCTGAACCCATCCCTGGAAATACGGAGTCCTGTACACAATTGTGGCACAAATGATTTTCAAGATTTCTGGAGGCCAAGGAAGAAACGTATGTGTTAAATAGATATAAAATGTGCAACCCCTTTACCCAGAAATTCCACTTCTAGGCATTCATCCAAAGAAAATTACCTGATGTGTGGGGAAAGATTTTTCTATAGACATAATAATTGTCACATCCCTTAGAACGGGGGAAACTTAGAAAACAACCCACATGCCCAGGAAGAGGGATAAAGTTAAATAAATTAGGTGCCTCCACAGGAAGGGAACACCATGTAGCCATAAAATTATATTGCAGAGGAATAATTAATGACATGGAGAAATATCGACAATACCTATAACATTTAGTGAAAAGCTATATTTGAACCATAAATTTTGTAAAAACATATTATATAGTTCTGCATAGAAAGAAAAAAAAAAAAAAAAGATGGGATGAATTTACATTTGGAATGCCCAGGGGTCATTTCTAGGTATTGAGATGATGGGAGATCATTATTCATTCTGTATTTAAGCTTTTCTTTATTTTCCACATCTTCTATATATTTTACTAACGAACCCCCTGAAGATCTTGGCAATTAGCATAGCTAATAGCTCAGAGCTTAAATTATGTGATTCACCAACTTTCATGAAATGGTTGTGATTGTGGAGTCTCTCCCAACCCCATCTCGGGCCCCTGTTTCAGTACTCCCCGCCCCCCGGCCCCCATTTCACAGCATCTCTCTGGAAGCCACAGTGCTGAACTGTGGGTGCTGAGATGGGGCCCCCCCAGAACACAGTCATAATCAAGATATTAGCAAAGAGTTTCTGTCCTGAAAAATACCATAAACAGGCTCGGTTTGACCTCCTTAATGCAGGAGCACTTTAGTAATCTGCGCCTAATGATTTTTTACATTAAGCCCCAGCTTGTGTTGGGCCCTTGTGAGGCGCAGTAATTTAAGAACAGTCATTTTGCACATTCCGATCCCATTATGTTACATTGTTACTGAATAAAGACTGGTATTATGTTGCTCCCATAAAGGGCAGAAGTGGCCTGAATTTTATCTGCTGAACGAATCAATCTGGATTATGTCAGCTGAAAAGAATTGCGGACTGCAGACTCTCCCGCAGATGGGGGGGATAGGATTTTTTCTTTTTTTTTTTTTTTTTAATGTATCTGTTAGTTCTGAATACATGAGCTAAGATAATACCTTGTGCTGACTGAAAAGTAGTTTTTCTCTCTTATTTTTCAGTGAGGAGTGTACCAATTATCATTTCAACATAACGTATTAGGAGATCAATTGGGGACTGAAAGCCATTTCCCCATGTTAATACTCTGCTGTATTTAAGCTGCCCTGACGGCCTGTCGGGGCTGTGGGAAAAAGATTGAGCAAATAATGAGGAAAGAGCTTAGAAAAAAGGCAGAGGGTGGGGCTTGGCAAGGGATGTGAACTATTCATCAACAACTCAACAAGGATGGTGGAAATAATAAGTTCCCCTTAAAGAAAAAGGGGAAAGTTTTTTTTTTTTTAAAGAAATAGTTTCCCCTGGGGGGCGGGGGGTGGGTGGTGAGGGGAAGAAAAACACATTTAACCCTAACTTTGTCCTCCTTCTCCATGAACTGATTTTAAACTTCCTGAAATCAGCCAGTGCTTCCCTTTGAAATGGATAGCACACATTTAAACAGGGTGCATTCTTTAGCAATCAGTTTAAGAAAACAGTGTCTAATTTCCTGTCCGTTTGTGCAAATTTCTTAGCATGTGGTAGTGTCATTTAATATCGAAGTACAGTAATGCTCTGCTTTAACTTAGGAAAATGCAGACAAATCCTTTGCGTGAAATGATTTGTGTGATCTTTGAACTGACCATGAATAAAATCAAGCTCTTACTATGCGCCCTTATTTATATGGTAGAGAAAACCTTTGAAACCTGAAACTCTTCAGGATATGGTATATGTATCCAGTAAGTTGCTTAAAATAATATAACTCTGTTGCATTTTATAAGTTTCCCCACACTCCTCTAGCCACCATTATGTAACCCCTTCCAAATATTTACCTTAGAAATGAATAGGCTTTTCTAATATTGTTGTGCTCAGAGTTGCTAAATTTCCATTCAGCAGACCTAATTCCACCATCTGCAAAGTTCCAGATTTTATAATACTTATAAGCTGTTTCTAATCTATTTTTACTGCCTTGTTCTGTCCTGAAATGTCAAAGAGTGCAGAATAGGTCTTGGAATTAACATGACAGTTAAGAAACTTGGCAAGGTTTTACAGCAGATTGTGACATTAACAAAATATAAAGGAGAACGGTGAAATTAACATTAATGTATGCTTGCAGACACTATAAAAATCTATATGTCCATGATCAGGGAATTAAAAAATAGGCATGTTTTTAGGATGATGCTATTAAAGGCAGATCTTTACTATGAAAAGAAATTTCCATATGAAAAGCAACTTACTAAAAGTAATGCCGTAATCCCCTCTCTGGAATGAACAACAGGTTTATGGTCCTAGGTCAAGTAGGCATATGGCTGTCTCCAGTTGCCAATTTTTTTTTTTTTGGGGGCTTCTTTAATCTGCGATAAAACTGCTTTGAAAGCACTAATAGCATTTTTTCACAGCTGTGAAGGAGATCATATGATGGATGTACCTAGAAGGGAGATCGTTTGTTTAGATTCACAGATTGAAAAAATAAATCACTTAAGGCCCACTTTTAATTTCATCATGGGAAGGTTTCAAACAGTGCTATCTGGAGGAATTCATATCTTCTCTCTCTCAATCTCTCTCTCTCTTTCTCTTTCTCTCTCTTTTTCTGCTGCTGCCAGAATCTGCCTGTTCTGGTTGTCCCTTGGTGATTGTAGTTGTATACACTGTAATAAATTTGACCTTGGGCTGCTGTTTTAGGAACACTCTGTGTTTCAGGAACATGGAGTCTTGGTGTTTGAATTGTGCCAGAATGCTTCCGAGGACAGGGTGAATGTGCGGGCTCTGATCCCATCACTGGGCCCAGACCCTGGCCTCACTCTTCTGTCTGTGTGATCTCAGGCCAGCTACTTAACTTCTCTGAGCCTCAGATTCTTCATCCAAAAATGGGGGAAATAAGAACACCTGTTTCCATGCGTAGTTGTCTTAGAACAGCATATATGTATGTAAAGTCCCTGCCACATAGTAACTGTGATTTATGCAGTTGTTTTTATTTGTTTTTGTTTTTAATCCAAGAGTGGGAAAACTCAGTGAGGGTGTTGGGTGGGGGAGAAAATCCGGGCCTTTGAACACGCTCTGCTCCCTGTGGAGTCGGTGCAGCTGGCATCAAAGAGTGCGTTCTGCTATAAAAATCTCTGATCCTATGTGCCCTCTGGACACCTCCCAGCTGGGAGTGCTGAGCCCCGGGCTGCCGGCCCAGTCTTAGGCCCAGCAGCGCTTCCCTTAACCACTCCAGGATCCGCTTATCCACCTGTAAACAGGGCAGAAGAGTGCCTCCTGGGGGTGTTGGGAGAGCAAAGCCAGTTAATCAACAGGATATGTTTTTTTGGATCTAAAAAAACATATCAAATTTTTTAAAAGGAGAAAGTTTAAAGAACAGTAAGTAATGCAGTGTTTTCTGAGCTGTCTTAGGAGACTTTGCCCTGCTGCTCTGTGCAGGCCGTGGGGCAGGTCCTGGGAGGATTAACTCAGCCCAGCCTTGAGATGCACGGTCCTGTGGGGGAGGAGCGCCATTGCTGCCCACCCGCTCCTGCCTCCCTGGGCTTGGGGTTCTCCAGGGCGGTGGGACAGGGCTCCTGGAGGAGATCCTAGCTGTCCAAAGGCCGTGTGCCTGGCCCAGGAAGGGTAAACTCTGGATCTCACCTGGAGGCTTGTTCTTCTGCTGGAGCATTGACGTGGCATGCCAGCCCCGAGGGACCAAGCCAGGTGTTCCTCCAGCTAGACAAGGGCACTCCTGCAAAGCAGGTGAGGGATTGGCAGCCACGTGGAGCCCTTTGGGGCCCTGGTCTCTGGGGGGCTCCTGGGCAGCCGGCAGGTTCACGTGGGGTCAGAGGGCTGAGGGAAAAGGAGAGGTCATCAACCAGAGACAGGCGTGCCTGTCTGTAAACATGCCACAGACACATGTGTGCATGCGTGCTCGCTGGTTCAGTGTCTCCAGGAGACACTGTCCTCGGGCCGTGCCCCTCCCAGAAGCAGGTGCGGGCCTGCCTCCCTCTCCTCTCGTGGTCCCAGGGACTGATGCCTTAGCTGCTTCTCGTCCTCGATGCCTTGTGTCGCTTGGGCCCTCCTTTTGGGTTCCTTCCCAGATCAGGTCCTGGCCAGGCTGGGCATCGTTCTCCTACTCCTCTTCCTCCCCACCCTCCTCCTGATCCTTTCCGGGGATGCCGGCAGGCGCTGGCTGCTCTCACCTCCTTCCACCAGCAGGTGGCGGTCTCTGCTCAGCGATGAGGTTCACAGGTCTGTTTAGGCTAAAATCCAATCTGTTCTGCTCCCTCTGGGCACCAGGCATTCTGAGCCTTAGCGTGGATGTTCCAGGAACAGCCCTGTGTCTTGGGAGGAGCAGAATTCCCAGGAGCCCACACCTGCCTCAGAGCTGGGGCCCAGGGACTAGTTTTAGTTGCTCTATTTGTTTAAAAACAAACACACTTGCCCACATTTAAAATTCAAGGTATTTAACAGAGCGTAACAGACTATCTCTGAAAAAGTCAGAAGGTGTGGTGGCAGCAGACTCATGTCCCCTGGGCCACAAGGCGCAGGCGCTGAGGGCCCTCTGCCCCTCGGGGCGGTCCAGGTGCTCTCAGAGAGACAGCAGTGAGCGATCCTGAAGAGACATCTCAGTTCCCGGCCCAGGAATTGAACCTTGGTAGCCTGGATGAAAACCAGGAATCCTAGCCGCTAGACCACCAGGGGCTAGAGGCTAGAAGCAAAGTGGCCCTAGCTCTTACCCCCACTGAAAGCAGGAATGTTTCAAGGAGGCAAAAACTGTAAAAACAGGTATAAAGTTCATTATGGAAGACATAGCACGACGTATGGGAGAGCGCACAGAGAAGCAGTCTGTTTATTTAAGACAGAAGCAGGGGAGAGATACACACCTAGAGAGAAAGGGTACGGGCGTCCTCTCTAAAGAAGAGGAGCGCAGTTAAGTCAGAAGTGAGGCAGAGATACATACCTGGAGAGGAGTGCAGGCGTCCTGAATGAGGAGCGCAGTAATGACATGATTTAAATCACTTATATAGGACAGTCCTTCCGGGTCTTTGTTTACCTTTAGCCAATTATCTCGTTTCTTTTTTCACACCTGACTGGTCCTAGGACCCTCCCCGAGATGCGTGCGCAACTTTTTGCTAAGATGGATCCCGCCGCAGAGGCCTGTGGGTTCATGTCAACACATATTATGGGGTGGCGCCCCCTCCTTTTTTGACCCCCAAGGAGCCTTCCTGCGCATGTGCAGACAGGGAAGTTTTCCTTGACCTCAGGAGTGGGCACCTTATCTCTTTACTTCAGCAGAGCTCAGCTGCTGCCTCTCGCTCTGTCCTGGGAGGATCTGGGTGAGAACAAAGCTTCAATTGTACTTCACTTGACAAACACCAGCTGTCTGGCCCAGGGGCCCATCTATCTCCTACCTCAAGATGGCCCACTTCTGACGTGACTGCGGCCTGTCCTGTGAGTCGGGGACCTCATGCCAAGCTACCCTTGTTAGGGCCGTGCAAGATCATAACAGCAATGACTGTTCATTGGACGCCTGCTGTGTTCCAGGCCTCCTCAGCATCGAGCACTGTCTCCACATTAGTTCATTTACTCCTCGGGCAGGTGTGATTATCCCCATTTCATGGAAAGGGAAACTGAGGTTCAGAGGTGCTGTGGCCTGACCCAGTAGCAGAGCAGGGACTTGTGCCCGGGGAACTCCAGGGTGTCGGGTGCGGGAGGGGCACCTGGGCTGTGTGAGTGTGCCCTCCCCTCCAGGGTCTCTCCGCTCCTGTTTCCTGGCCCTGTGTCCATCAGTCTAGGAGGCCTTTTCCCTGCCAAAGCTGCCTGCCAGGAGTGAGGTTGGGGTTTAGGAGACCCCAAGGTGACAAAGTGCCCCCACAGACCTGAATCAAGGTTAACTGAAGTAACTGACGAAGACTGTATATAAAACAATGTCAGAAGACTAGCTTTTAGTTAGTTAGGTTTTTTTTTTTTTGAATAGCAAGAAATAAAATAATCCCAATTTTCAGGTTCCCAGACTAAATGAATGCCTACCTGCTCCAGAAGCCTGGAGCACGTCAGGTTGTCTTAGTGAAGAGTGGCACATAAACACCTACCAGCCCATTTATGACAGTGGTAGTGGTAGCAGATTATCATAGTGAACAGTAGAGAATATGCAGCATGTCTTTAGGACTACAGTGTCCTAGGGACTGTGCTGTGAGCTTCATAAACATTGGATTATTTTATCCTCAAACCCTGTGAAATATGAATTATTATTAGCCTCATTTCACAAATAAGGAAATACAGGCTCAGAGAGGTTAAGTAACTTGTCTAAGGTCACACAGCTGGTAATCAGTAGAGTCAGATTTGAAATCACATCTGCAGGGCACCATCATTTCAAGGCATTTTATTTCAATGGGCATGTAATTTGCCTCTGAAATGACTGTAGTGCTCTTTAGAAGGGCTAACTAACTGCCCTGAGCTATCTGGATGCCTCTTGGATGTTAAACGCAATATTAGACAAAAATTTAATTCCTTGGTTCATGGTAATGGTCTTGGACACATTTTCTCCCTCTCCAGGAAACAGTTTTTGCAAAATTAGAATGCTTGCCCTAGAGATGCTCTTCCACGTTTGGCTGAGGTCCCCTAGAGTGGCAGTTCCTGACCTTGACCCAAAGATCTAAATAGCTCTTCTTTGGGGGTTGAGGGTTGAGGGTGACTCTCCTTTTGCTTACAGGATGGTTCCAGTATCTCTGGGCCAATGATGGGAACTTTCTAGCTGTTTTTCCCCAACACACAGTATATCCTTGGCCAGGGTACAGCCACTTCTTGGTGTGTGGAGCTACGGGGAGCACTTCCTGAGTATAGCCCTGGGGGGTTCCATCCAGGACCCTGGGGTCCAGGTTGGAGGTCATTGCAGCCCCAGAAAGGTCTAAGGAAAGGCAGCACTTACGCTGCGTCCCAGTTCCTTGCTTTAGGGTTGACCTAAGTCTATGCTGGGGTCTGGAGGCCGTGTGTGTCCCTTCTATAACGTGGACCCACAGCTGCCCACCCCCCCCCCCGCCACCACTTCCTGGCCATGTGAAGGGACAGCATGGGACGGCCCAGTTCCTGGCCTGGGAGAAAGCCCTTAGCTGCTGTCATCATGGGGGCTGTCAGCATGCCCACCAAGCCCACCTCCTCAGCCCAGCTCACTTTCCTGAGGGCTTCCCATGTGCCCGAGTCTTGCTGGTGCAAAGTGCAAGATATCTGAGGAGCTTCCCTTTAATTAGGAAAAGGATCTCACCTCGAATGTCCAGAAGAAGGAGCCAGGTCCCTGAAAAGCAGGAGCTGAGCACCGTCTCTGCTTGGGGCGTGTAGGCTCTGTATGGGCAGCCGGAACAGGAGGTTTTGGGGAGCGCTTCCGTGTGGGGGCATCATTCCCAAGGTAGTCCATGGAGTTATCAATGGGGCGGGCCTGAGGCTTCTTAGAGCCCAGCTAGACCGTTCCTGGGGTGGGGGTGGGGCGCAGCAGGGGCAGTGCTCAGGCTGTCCCTGGAGGTGATGCCCAAGCTGGTGGGAGCCAGTGCCCAGTTTTGGAGAGGAACTACGAGCAATTTTGGGAAATGCCTCTTGTCCAGCCAGGTCCCCCCATTTCTGTTCCTCACTTGCTCCCCCAAACTGGACACCTGGCAGGCTGAGCTGAGCAGATGTGTTCCAAGGACCCTTTGAGTCCCCTGCTTGTGGGAGGGGCCGCCCACACACCCACTCTCTCAGGGAGGCTGCCTGTCCGCCGTCGGCGTCGCTGAGGACTCAGCCTCAGTGTCCAGCCTGACTGAAGAAATAAGGGACAGGTCCCTGGAGAGTCTGGGGCTGCAAGCCACTTGTCCAGGCAGGTGGGGGGTTCCAGACCTCTCGCTCTTCCTGTTCAAAGACCTGGTGCTGGGAATCCAAGATGGCCACCAGAGGGCGCCCGAGGCACGCAGAAGGCATGGGCTCCCGTTTTAGAAAACCTGGGAGATTGTTCTGTGAGAGGGGTTCTGAGGGGTAGGTGGGTTCAACTAATAAATAATCCATCGCTGGGGTGTTGGGAAAAGATACGGGGCTAAAACTGCTCTTACTCTTGGAAACAAAGGAGAAAAGACATCAGGTTAATCACTTTGTTCAATTATGTGTTCATGGAGACAAGGTGCATTTATGGAGCATCTGCTGTGTACAAAGTTTGAGGGTATGATGAGGGCAAGACAGAGCTGTCCCCTCCTCTCACAGAAGGCGGGAAAACAGGGTGATGAAAGAGCTGGGCCCAGTCTTCACACCACGTCCAGACCCACATCTGCCCAAAGCAGTGTCTCCGACTCTGGTCATTTTCAGCAGGTGGGAAAGGGCTCAGATTGAAGGTGCCTTAGCCTTGGGCCTGGCCTGGGCTGAGTGCCTTGGCCTGGGAGGCTGGACCTACAGTTGGAGTCCCTCTCCGTCCTTGGGATCCCCCCAACAAGGATGAAGGGCTTTTCAAGACAGGTGGGGTAGGAGGGAAGTTGGTGCATGCCCTCAGGGGTTGGGCTGCCTGAGTTCGAATCCCGTCCTTGTTAGCTGTGTGTCTTTGGAAAGCCGCTGCACTCCTCTGGGCTGCAGTGTTCTGCCTGTAACACTCGTAGGCTCTCAATTACTGCTCTAGCTTAGGACAGACATGTAGCTTGAGTGAGAAGATCCACGCAGAGAAGGCTCTTAGCCTGATGCCTGGTGCACAGTAAGGATTTTGCAACAGAGGCTATTATTATTGACATCGTTGTTGTACCCTAGGCCCTGCCAGGTGAGATGCTGGGAGATTCCAGAAGGCTGGTAGTGGCTAGTGGGTTATTCGCAATGAAGAGAGTTTTGCCTTGTTTCATTGGGGGAGCATCTTCAATACTCTGCCTGTGGAGTCAGGCCCCAGGAGAGCTTTCCGGAGTGGCCCCTGGTTCATCAGTGTCCCCGTGGCAGGTCTGAAGGCAGGAGCCGTCCAGGGTCCAGTCCCGCCAGCACGTGCAGGTGCGGAGGCAGCATCCTCCTGTCCTGCTGTATCCCTGGGGCCGGCTGCAGGGGCCGCGCACGGACACACGTCCCATCAATTCCCCCCATTTCACAGCCACATCCTGCCCCTCCATCCTCCGTTCTTCTCCCCCATCAGATCCTGCTCACCCTCAGGGCCCACCTCACACCTCTTCTGAGGCCCCTTCCCTCACACTCACCCCCTTGTTCAGTCATTCATCCATTTCTCATTCACTCAACACACACGCATGTCAGGCCCACGATAGGCCCTGGCAAAACGAGGATGGACAAATCTTTGTTCCTGTCCACAAGGAGACAGCGTGTGCAGGTGTGTGAGTGCGTAGAGGTGCCCTTGGGCTGTGCCCCAGTGACATATATTCAGGCCCGAGGTTGGGGAAGGGGGTCAAAGAAGGTTCCTGAAGGAAGTGCCAATCTGAGTTCTGGAGGGATGAGCGAGGTGACGGTGACGGAGGGCGTCCCAGCTGAGGGCACAGCATGCAGTGAATAGCACAGCTCGGGGCTGACGGGTACGTCCTGGAGCTGAAGCAAGAGGACAGTTTAAGGGGGAGACGCAGGGACAGGGGTCAGGGCTGCAGAGAGATGGCGGCCAGGTCATGGAGACCTTGTCAACCCAAAGGAGATGGTGGTGGCCTCGTCTGAGCGGCTCTGGGATGTAGAGGGGTAGGGCAGGGATAATTGGGGGAGGGGGAGAATAGGACAGGATGGAGGTCCCAAGCATGGTGAGGACCTGGCCTCAAACTGGAGGGAGGTGGCTTGTCCTCAGTGACCAGAGAGAAGGCAGAGGTGGGCGGTCTGCAGCGATGGTGGGGTGTGTCTAACTCATGACACCTGCGCTGCCTCGTGAAGCACTAGGTATAAATAGACGTTCTGTAGACATTTGCTGCAGTGATGAACAAACAGCTAAGAGCATCCTTCCAGGCCTAATGCAGCAGGAAGGACCCTGGGAGGTCCTGTGGGCACCAGGCTGGGGAACAGGGCTGTCCTTCCAGCACCAGAGAGACTGCCCATAACAAGCCTAGAAGTTTGCACTTCAGCAGGACTCTGGGGACTGGGATCTGTTGACCCCTGGGAACCCTACCCACCCAGCCAAGACCACACCACTCACTGGGCCGTCCAGGTCTTCACCTGGGTCAAGAATATTTTATTTCCAAACAAGATTGATTACATGGCAGGAGAAATTGGACCTAGTCAGAGGGAAGCAACTTCCCTTTGTTCTGCAACTCAGAACTTCTGATGAATGATCACCAGTGGGCGCCACCTCCTCTGGAGATATCTGTGTGTCTGGAGAGGCCACAACTAACCTGAGACAGGGAGACTCAGGTTGCTGTGCCCCAGGGCGCACTAGGGCCACCACTGCCAAGCTCCGTTCCTGATATTCCCGAGTTGTACCATCAAATGTAATATTTTATACATTAATACACATGTTTGCAGTAGTACAATGAACGAGCATATCTACTAGGTGCTAAAAGAGTTTTGAGGGCTGGCCTGGCCATTAAATTAGATTTGGGGCATTATTTCTACAGAAAAGTACATTTTGAAGGTTGTACAGAAAACAGGATCAAAGCTGAGAGGTGCAGCCCCCCAAACTCCTCCTTATACGTAATGATTTTACGGTCCTGGGTCACTCAGTTCCTAGCTTGAGGATCTGTTAGAAAGAGCACTAGAGAGCAACGATGAGAAGCCCTGGCTTGAAAACAAACAAACAAGCAAACAAGTAAAACCAGCTCCCACTTATTACTGTGACCTTAGTCCTTTGCTTGGATTCTCGCAGAATCAGGCTCTGAGACAAGGATTCTGGCACAGGCAGTCTTTTCAGGAGACGGTCCCAGGAAGCCTGAGGCGGGGGTGGGGACATGAGGCAGGAAAGGGAGGGGCCGAGACGGGTGCATTTCGGAGCAGGTGGGGGACGGGGTCTCTGTCCTGCTGGGGACCCTCTGAGGACCCACGTGGGGTGTGTGCCCGGGCTGTCCCACTGAGGATCACGGAAGCTGGGCATTTATAAACCAATCCCCATCCTGGCTTGATTGAGGGAACACCCTGGCACTTCAATCCAAGGTGATCCGTGCCTGGAGAGCAGGTTCAGAGACCCCGGGAGCCTTTGGCATAAGCGGGAACATGTCTGTGACCCATGGGAGCCTCACCTCTGGAGCCTCAGTTGCCTCAGTTCCCATCCTTCCAGGACCCTTCCAGGATGGTGCATGTGATACAGGGATGGAGATGAACTGGGGCTGAGGCCGGCACTTTGGAGGTGCAGCAGACATCCAGCTTCTTTCATTGTTTTTCTACGTGGTCCTTCTCTTCCCTGACTCAAGTACTCATCTTCCAGTTTATTTTCAAATCTCCGTTCTCCTCCCCGGGGGACAACCTTAGATGCCCCACACTGGGGTCCTAAATGCAACCAAGGTGTCCTCTTTGTATCTTAGAAGCTGACTCTTGCAGCCTGGCCTCCCCGCCCGGGTCCGCACATCCACGACCAAAGCAGCGCCCTTGCATTTGCTACCCGGCAGGTCCAAACTCAATACAAGTGATGGTAAAAGAGACTCTTCCCAGCCAGCCTCGTCCACCTTTCCTCCTCCTTGTCTCTCTGGCTGAGGGCGCTGTGCCCATCTCCTCCTGCCTCTGGGCTCGCCCCTCCCACACCCTCACACAGCACACAGCCCTGACAGACACACCTCCCAATTTCAGGTTCCCCATGTTTATGGCTAAAATATTACTGGTGACCGACACACAGCCCCTTTCTCCTACGTTGTCATTTTATGTTAATTGAATGCTCGTGTTAATCTAATAGAGTTTAGATTTATGTTGGGTTCTGTAGCGTGTCATATTTTAATCAATACACATTCCAACGTTTAGATAGACAGATGAGAAAACCCGCTTCATCTCTGCACTTGGGTTCCATCAGCTGTCAATAATTCCTAATTTGAATCCTTCAGACAGTCAGATTTATGGGTTTGAGTATATTGCATTCATCACAGAAATTAACTTTGGGGGGAAATGATGTGAAAGGTCACATGACATCTCCAAGAGGCAGATATTGTGTTTCAGAGATGAAGTACTCTGAAATATTCATCTGGGAAAGGCGGGCTCACAGGGTAGCAGCAGGAGGGTTTAGGGGCCTGGGGATGGAGTCTGTCAGGCGATGCTACCCCTCAGTGAGACCTGGCGTCGCTCAGTCCTGGGAGGAGCCGCTGTCTGGAGTGGTGCTGGCGTCGCTGTGCACAGGCCACCCGGGGATGGAGAGGGAGCGGGCAAAGTGTCAGGCATAGTGGAAGCTATTAACATGTACACACTACTATATATAAAATAGATAACCAACAAGGACCTACCGTAGAGCACAGGGAACTCTACTCAATATTCTGTAATAACCTATATGGGAAAAGCATCTGAAACAGAATGGATCTACGTATACGTACAACCGAATCACTTTGCTGTACACCTGAAACTAACACAACATTGTAAATCAAGTATACCCCAATATAAAATAAAAATTAAATTTTAAAAGAGTGGATGCCATTCACTTCAAGTAGAGGACTCTCTTCCTCTGGAATTCCGCTTCCCCTTCTCTCGCGGAGGTTTCTCCAGGATCAGAAACTGAGTTAAGGACTCACGTGGTGTGGGCTGGTGACCTGTAGGGAAGGGGTCAGGGAGTGCTTTATCAAGCCCCGGGGGGCAACTGGAGCTTTGGGGGAACACTCCTCAGAGTCACCCCACGGAGGGGGGGCTATGCTGGCCTCCAAATCGCCACCCACTGTGGGTTGAGACCAACTTCTGGGGACATTCACTCTCGGGCACTTCCTGTTTGTCCTGCCTGTGGGCCAAGCATACCTCTGCGGCCAGGGAGAGAAGTGACCGAAGCCTCATGTGCTGTATCCGTGCTCGCAGGAGGTGGCTGTGGGCATTTAAAGCCGAGAGACAAGGAGACAGGGAGGGCACCCTCCAGCCATGCCCAGGGCCCAGGAGGAGATGACAGGTGGCTGCTGGGCACAGGGATGGGCCCCCTGCCCACCTTCCTGCCTTGCCAAACCCCTTCCCCCTGAGAAACCGTAGCAGCTGAAGGTGGCTGGGAGGCTGTGCTTTCAGGGCTCCCCAAGTGACACAGATAACAGTCCGAAGCCTCCTGGGGCTGTTTCCCTCTCTTGCCTCCTATTTTACGGTTTTACTTCCTGTAGCATCTATAGGACATCGCCTATTAGTCTTGGAGTCCTTTTGTCTCACATCTGGGGAACTGGAGATGCCTTGAGACGCTGGGTCCCGCCAGACCCCTGTGCAGAGATTCATGTTGGGATCGGGACCGCTCATCTCCATTTCTGCAGCGTAGATAAGTAAATGAACTTGCCCTGGAGTTTGCTGACTCAAGTGTTCAAGGTGTAATGAGCCTAGAATCCCCACTGATGGACCCAAAGCAGGTTTCTGTAGCCTCATAGCCAATGGGAGGAAGACTTGGAGAGGGCCCCGGGGGGAACAGACAGAGCTGGGCAGCTTCTTGACTGCATTCTCTGCTAGTGACTTCTGTTTCCACTTGATTTTCAGAGGCAAAGGCAGTGAGTGCACTCTGTGAGTTCTGTGTTTCCTGGCACCCACAGGAAGGATGGGGCATTGGTTGACCTCCGTGGTCTAGCCGTTCTGCACCCAGAGGAGGTACATTCAGGGCTGGAGAGATTATAGTCCTCTGGGAGCTTCTCTCCATGATACGGGTATTCAGTAGTGAGCTCTCACACAGATACATGCTTGCTTTTAAACTCCAAACACTGTAACTGAGAAATTCAGAGCACTTGGGGTCTTCGGTGGTAGACTCTTGTGCTTGTGCGCTCACAGGAAATGGTGTCCTTCTCTCTGCTGTGCATTAATATGAACTTGAACTCTGTGCATAAAATCTTAAGTGTGCTGATTTGGACTCCATGGCAATTTGTGGATATGTAAATAATGTGGCTTTCACCTGGCAAGTCTGCTCTCCTTGCCATATGCCAGGAAGTCACATGCCAACCAGGAGAGGGGAGTCTTTTCATTGACAGCATTATTTGGGAACATATCTGTATTTGAAAAAATCCACTATAACCCCATTGTTGTTGGAGATGCAGTTGATAAATGAAGGTAGCAAAAAATATGATTTTAAATCAGTTTAATAAAATTATTCAAGTAGATTTTTAAATCATTTTTACAGTTGATTTAACATTTGTGACTGCTTTATAGATTATGATATAGGATGGTGTTTGCATCTTTGCAATTTTATTCCAATTTAGAAACAGTACAAATATTAATTTTTGCTTCAATAATGGAGCCTGTGAGAATTAAACTTGTCTTTTCTCAACACACATTTTATGAAAATGATTTTAATATATTTTTGAGGAAACTCTTGCAGGAAGTCCTTTTAACAAGGACTTAAATGGAAGTCTCTTCTCAAAAGTTTCTTCTGAGGCAAAGGGGAACAGTTTTCAGGGAGCAGGGTTTGTGGGAGACAGCACCTGATTCTTTCTCTACAATTGAAGAAAGTTTTGAAGCTTCTAGAAATGGTTTCTTAAGGATTAGGAGCCCAATTAAGTAAACATTGATTGGTATCCCGTGGGTTGCCTTGATCACTCCAAGGCTGGGAGACGCTGGGTCTATGGAGAAACCAGACAACCGGCCGGTGTTGGGGGAGATTTGGGCTTCACGGGCCCAGCTCTGTTCTCACAGTCACCTGGGGATTGTCCACTTCTCAGCTTTGTCTTAGTTTAGTAGACATTGTCTCAACGGCCAGGTGACCGGTGTGCAGGTGTTACCTGGGTCCTGTTAATTCGTCCTCTCAAAGGCTCCCGGTCAGCTCGTGATGAACCTACAGAGCAAATCGCAGGCTGCAAGGATGGGGCACCGGTCACTCACCTCCCTGGGGGGCCCACATGAGGCCATCGTGCTGTCCACACCAGGTGCGGCCACAGCGCTTCCAGCTTAGCGCAGATGATCGTGGGGAGGGCGTCCGCTCTCTCCAGTGTGGGACGCGGCCCCCGGCCTGGTGTCTCGGTGGGAACAGCTTCCCTGGGAGCAGGAAAGCTGGCAGCACACTGACCCCTTAGGGTCCTGTCTGAGCCTGACCCGTGGAAGCCGCAGAGAGACAACTGCACATTTTGTGAATTGTATATGACGTCAGAGACTTAGACAACCAACTTCTCCCGTCGTATGTGAATTTTGTCTTCTTTGGCACCAGGAAATCCTTTTCAAAGCCCCGTAAGGACTTGGGCACAAAGCCTGGATCCAAGGCAGGGCCCTTTGTGTAGGCCACCCTCTCTGGTTTGGGGGGATTTGGTGAACCCTGAGTGGGAGCAAAGACTCTTGGACAGGGCCTGGGGCTCCTGTCTCCTCTGGGCACGGGGCTCACGGGGTGGGGGCATGGACAGCCTCTGGCATCACCCTGAGTCACCACGTTTTCTTCCCTGGGCGCGGAAGAGGCAGAGTTTAGAGACCTCTCCCTGACGTGGTGGAGAACCTCAAAAGCTAGAGCGGTCAATGAGAGTTTCTATTTAAGAAACAAAATGGGTCGAGAGGGCTTGAGGTGAGAAATCAGCCTGGGAGGGTCCACAAAATAACAGTATGTGGAGCATCTAGAAAGAGTCAACAGCTACCAAGAGAAGCCAGGGGAAGGTGTCTTCAGGTGCCCGCAGAGAACCTCGTGGGGATCCGCAGCTTTCTTCTGCAAAAGGCCAGGCCAGTTTCTGGTGATGAGTGGGAGGTGCTCAGGGTGTGGTGCCGGCTCAGCTCCAGGGGCTCGGGGACGCTGGCAGGGGTCAGAGAGGCTCACGAGCTGCAAGGTTTCCCTCCCGAGGCCTCCATCTTGGCCTTGGCCTTGGCCAGAGGAGCTGAGAGGAGAGCTGCCCAGCCCTTGACTCTGGCCACGGGCGCAGCTGTGCACTAGGCTGGGGCTCCCCACCCCCAACTGGCCCTTCATACATCACGTCACCTCTTGGGAACGAGCTACCAGACCCAGTTCCGCTCACAGCCCCGGTGACTGTGGGAACCCGAGACAAGAGGAAACCCAGTGCTTTTCAAACTGCAGGTCCTGAGCTGCAGGCCCAGCCTCTGCACTGGCTGCTGGACCCTTGGGACGGGGCAGGGTGCTGGGAGACATCAGCATGTTCCCCAGCTGACCGAGCTAAGAGTCACCCCAGGGCTTGGGATACATCCTGAATCCTGCCACCTTCCTACAGCGATGCTGATGCCGAGGGCCTGGGAATCTGCGTTGCCAAGGCTGCGCCTCCCCGCCCCCACCAGGTGACTCTTCTGCTCAGGCGTTGGAAACGAGCTTGGAATGAGCTTTCTTCCGGTGCCAAAGCCTGGAGGGTGTAACAGGGCCTGGGGCGGCCTGCTGTTCTGGAGCTTCTCGGGTTCCTGGGGCTCCCAGGTCTCCCCCCAACCTCCTCCACACCCATTCCCTTACTGCCGAGAGTTTATTTTTGCTTTCTGCTCTTCAGCAATCTGTCAATTAAATCCTCCTTCAGAACTAAGGGAGGGGCATGTTGCAGTTCACTGTTCAGGACTGAGCCAGCCCAGCGGGAGTGACTTCCTTTCCTGGCAACAGGTGATCGATGCTTCCCTGTACAAGAAAGGGGTGGAATGGCATCTGAGCCCTAAATCCTGCTGCCAAGCAGCTGTGGAGGCCACTTCAATACAGGCTCAGGACTCCCTTTATCCGGGCACCAGCCTGATGTTTTATTTTTGAAAGTTAATCCATCCATGAGGTGGATTATCAATAGCGCCTTCCCCTTAACAGCTGCTCTACAGTAATCTCAGAACGAACAGAGGGCAGTTTCGGTGCCCGTGGCCGGATTACTGAGGAGACGCCCAGGGCGAAGGAGAAAGGTGCAGATGGTGGGTGTTCTTGGCTGTGGCAGAAACAAAGCCTACTGGGTGGGCACCAGGAGGCCCTCAGGGTGTGGCGCTAGGAGCAAAGCCCACGGGTGGCCCGGGGGGGCCTGGGGGGCTCAAGGCTGTGTGGCTCCCTCAGCAGATGGCCCTTTGGAGCATCCTTCCTGCACAGAGGAGGCTGTCGGGGTATTCTGGCGGGGCCCTGGGTGTGGACCAGCAGGGAGGGGATGGGAGGGCGTGGCTGAGTGTCAAGGTCAGGGATCAGACGCCCTGCCCGCAGGTTCAGTAGGAAGGTTACAGGCAGGTGTGTGTTGGCTCCTGACAGTCTGCACACCCGGGTGGCTTGGCCCCCACAGAGCCTCTGAAAGCCTGGAATTGGTAGTTAACATTGAAAACTCAAGGGATTTCACATAAAAATCTGCATTTCTGGCTCCTCCGGAAAATTCAGAGGTATTGCAACCCTCAGCCTGTTTTGCTGCAAGGCAGTGGTCAGCCTGAGCTGGGTAGCTGCTGCCCCTTCGGACAGGGCTGGGGTCTCCGGGATACCCACCACCGTTCCCCCTCCCCCGCCCCGCATCAGGAGCTGGAGTTACTTGCTTGGTGCACAGGTGAGCGAGTTTCCTTCCACTGGGTTACCTGGGCTCGGTTTACCCAAGGTCCCTGTCTCTACTGCCCACTCCCGCAAAGGCCCAGGCCCCTGCAGGAGACAGGGAGGGACAGGGGCCACAGGACAGGGCGGGGGTGGGTGGCACAGCTGAAGAAGGGTCAGGCTGAACAGGGAAAACACTGGCAGGTCTGAACAGGGCTGGCTCCGCTCTGTTATAACAGGAACTGGGAAGGGACAGGCAGGGACCCATGAGGAGAGTCTGCCCCCTCCGCCCCCAACCTGTTCAGGCTACAGTCATCATTTTACAGTTGTTATGGAGCACCTGCCAGATATGCCCTCCACCCACCCTAAGAACATTCCCTCTTCCCACCCCAAACCTGTACATCTCCCAAGCTCTGCAACAGCCCCTGCCTGCTTTTCTGCACTTCAGGGGAAACCTCACTTGCTCTGGAATCCTCTGCAGATGTGAGAAATCTATTTTCGAGATTGAGACCCACGGAGTGGATCACTGCTCAGGTTGCCCCTGGCAAATAACCTAAAAGGGTCTTGATTCACCAGGCTTCAGGCAGAGCTGGGTGCCAGGCCTTTGCGTGGTGTTGAGGATGAAAGTGTAAGAAACAGGCAGCTGGGACACTGTGTGTGTGCTCAGCGTGGAGGGAGAAGGAGCACAGTGGGCTGTGGAGCACCAGAGAGGGCTTCCCAGTGGAGGCAGCAACTGAGCTGGGAAGGTGGGGGGTCCCCAGCAGAAAGGGCAGCGAAAGGGAGAGCTCTCGGAACAAATCCTTCCTCAGTGTCTCTCACCTGCTTATGCCAGGGTGCTGGCCTGGAAGCACCCTGGGGCCAAAGGGCCCTTCCTCCCAGCTCTGAGGGCAGCACCCCACCTGGCCCAGCAGGTACTGGTGGTGTTGAATGTTTTCTTTTATCTTACTCGCCTATTGTCCTAATGTGGATTCCAGGAAACCAGACTGCAGCCTGGTTTATGAGGTGGGAGACTGGTGCAAACCAGCCTCATTTGATGGGTGCTAATTACTTAGGAACAGAGTGGCTGGAGCCCTTCTGTCCATTTCCACCTTCTGATCTCTCGGTACCCCCCTCCCCATAGCATCTCCACCGTGTGAGAGAGAACAGCACCCCTGGAGGCCGCAATAGTGTCAGCCCAGCCACCGTGGGATACAACAGACGCTAATTGCGTCCCCGAGGAGGTTCCCTGAAGTTGGGGTCACTCCACTGTGTCTTTCCTAAGTGATTTATGCATAATCGACAGCGTGAAAGGGAAGGGGAAAGGCAGGGCAGTCTCAGCAAGCCAGGCGGGAGGGGAAAGAGGCCTCACTGCGGTAAGGGGCTTGAGGGTCCCAGGGCAGAAAAGCTGCCTCTTCAAATCCCCAAACCACTGGTATCACCTTGACTCTAAACCCCAACTCCTGAGCCCAAGTTTGTGGTTTGCACATAGCCTGTCCCCAGTTGCCTCTAGTGTAAACCCACTGTGCGCTAAGGATGTTAGGACAGGTGTGCATTTCCTGAAGGTAGGAGTGATCTATTAAGAGGAATTATGAGATGTACAGTCGGAATTGGTTTCTCTCCCAAAATATACATTCATGCTGGTTGTGCGCATACGCAAACACAGTATAATTCACACAGGCAAGCAAACCAGCCCCATCTAGATTCTTGGGAAACGACCAGCTCTCAGATGAAGCTGGCAGAGGGATACAATTCAGACATGACACCCATTTCTTTGGAAAGATGCCTTCCCCACCCCCAGCAAACGTGCCAATTGGGCATAACATTAAGTAACGTTGGCAGGGGGCACCTGGGGTCCCTCCCGGCCCTGCTTCTGAGGTCTGCAAAGATGGTGCCTTTCTTTCTTGCTCTCCCTCTCTGCCTCCTCTAGGCCCCGGGAAGAATGGCATGGGGAATAGGGGCGGTGGCACCCTCTTTCCCTCTGGCCACCATCCGGGCATCACCTGCAGCCCCTGAGATGCCCTCTCCCCAGGAGGTGAAAGAATCACCTGTCTCTTTTTGGCACTAACACCCTCCTGAATGCCACGAGGAACTGGTGACCTTAACTCTGGTCTCCATGACGACAAGATGGTATATGTTTAATTAGTTCAGGCTTATTTTTGGACCAATTTTCTTTTATTTTAGGGCAATGCAAGCTATGATAACTGTAAGTATGTTTACGAGGCGCACGAGGCTTAGCTGAAATGTGCCAACAATTCTAGTCAAACAGATGGTGACCCCTGATTCAACTTGCCCTCTCATTCAATTATTCAGCTGTATTTAATTTTCCTCCGGGTGACTCACATGCCATGCTGCCATCTCTCCTCTAGGTGGCAGAAAAGACCACCTTTATGGCTCCAATAAAAGGTTGAAAGCCAGGTCTCGGGGACTTTTCCCAGCCAGGCCTTGGCTGCAGGAAAGGATAATGAATTTCAGCATCGGAACAATAGTTTCTGCCTAATATCAAATGATGTGAAAGGGTGGAAAAGAATTGGGTCAAACTGTATGTGATTTGGCCACAAGCTCTAAGTAATCTCCATTCTAATAAGAAATTTGAAAGACCTTCCAGGCTTAATACCCTCCCAAATAATTTGTTTGGAGTTTAAGGAGTTTTACAGTGTTAGGACTGTTTTTATAATTGTGGAAATGTTCTGTTTTCATTTTGAAAACCTCAGCTATTTAATTTTTGGTGGCTACCAGCCCACCTAGTTGGGCTGGGGTGGTCGGTGGGAGGGGGGGAAGCTGAGCGGAATTTCTGCTCTTTTCCTCTCCATATTCTTTACTTTCCTTTCGTGCTGTCAGGGCTTAGCATTTGGAGTTGAAAACTGGATGTCCCTGTAAAAAGAGGAATGGAATTGCTCACTAAGTATCTTTGCAAAGACATGACCTTTCTAAGGAAGGAAATGAAGAAGCATGTGGTCACAACCCATACTCACCACAGACTGGATTTTTTAGAACATTTGGAAGATGAAACAATCTACTCAATTACTGCCTACTCCACTCTGTCCCGCTCTCTCCCCAAATCCTGCAGCAGGAGGGGTTGTACCCAGGACACATTGCACTAATGTTTCCTGTTAATGGACATAGCTGGTTAATTAGAGTATGGAATTCATGCCTTTATTCATACCTCATTCAACTTAAGAATTCATACCTTTAACACTGCTTTTTTTTTTTGATTCATTAAGACAAGCTCATAGCATGTTACATATATATTTCCCCTCTGAGAATATCTCACTTTAGAAATCCTCTTGGAACATTGTTTATCTTCCCTGTCCTGCATTTGATCAAACCACAAATAAAAGAACCATGTGTCCAACCAAAACCAAGCAGGATCCACATGTGCGTGAAAGTATCGATGCAGAGACTGCTACCAAAGACAATAAATTGAATTTCCATGGATTAATGGGAGAGGTTTCCATAGATATATTCATTCTACCTGAAAATGCTCAGTTCTCGTTTCTGCTTAAGGGCAAAATCCTGGTGATGGAGAGGTTAAAACCATGTGCATGGACTGTATTCCTGGAACTTCATTTTAAAGGCTTGGCTTTGGTTTGCTTTCATGCTTTATTTTATCCAGCCAGGGCTTGGTTCAGTCGTTTCGCGTTAAAGGGTCTACGTGTAAACCAGGAAATCTTTAGTTCAGGCAAGGGAGAGGGCTGTTGCGCTTCACAGGATGACTTCCTAGGGGGTGATGGATGCGGGGGAAGAGCTGTGTGCAGCAGCCAAGACCTGACCCCGCTGGCCCGGGAGGCGGCCTCACCCAGCCTTGGAGGGCAGGTGCAGTTGCACCCTATTTATGTCTGGGACACTCACACTTAGCCTTGTGGGGCTATTTATGGTTTCGGTGCAGCTTCCAGGGGGTTAAGTCGGGGGATGGGGTGGGGGGGGTCACATCTCAATTACAGCTGCTAAAGCCACACAAATTGACTTTATTTAACACCTTTGGCCTCTGATTAGGCTACCAGATTGGGCTCATCACCTTCCTGTATTCCCAGAACCCCCTTCTCCTTGGCACCATTAGATAACTTTGGGGGGCTTTCCCAGGCCCTCACAGAGAACTGCATAGAGCACCAAGAGGGTATGAGTGCATCCCATGTGATACTCCGGGGTCACTGGGTTCCCCACTCCGAGGGTAGGCATGGCATCTCTGTTTTCCATGTTTCACCCGCCTCCCACAGGGATGAAGGAACAGCAAGACGGGTGCTTTGGAATGAACCTCTTAGAAGCACCATCACCTGCCCTTGTGGTCACCCTATTTGAGCTTCTGGAGATGCCAATTGGGCAGAGAAGCCCAGACATCTGGGGGCTCTTATGACTGGGGAGTGTTTTTGTTTGTGTGTGTCTGGTGTGTACGTACAGGCTCCTATACACAAGAATCCCTGCTGATTTGTAGGGAAATCAAACTCTAAGATCCCCATCCAGCTTGGCTCCTTGCAGACGACCCTTGCAGCAGCATGGAGGCCACATCAAGGGAGAGAGGAAAGGGAGGGCAGCCTGGGGTTGTGGGGGGGGGGAGGCAGGGGACATGTGTGGTAGCCAAGTTCGGTTTAAAAAAATAAATACTGAAAAAATCCACGGCTTCCCTGGGCCTCTGGCTTCAGTCTGGGATTTGTCCATATTACATAATCGGTCACAAAGGTATTGTACGTTAAAGAAACGGTCCCATGCAATTGCAGCAAAGGGAGGGGGGACACAACGCCACTTTGACCTCCATCACCGGCGGGGGACACGCCACCCGCCACCTGCCCCACGGTCTTGCCATTTTGCTGAGTTCCCAAGTTACTCTGCCGCCCAGAACATCGTTTGTTTTTCTTTGTTCCGAAGACACGCTACATGAGCATTTGCGTGAGGCCATCTGTATCTTTACAAGGAAATAATGGAACAGGTAGAGAATGTGTGTCGGTGTTCAGTATCCTGACCCGTGGCTGTGCTCCTGCGCGATGGGGCGAAAGCCAGAAGTTCCTCTTCGGTGGGACTCAGAACCCTGTCCGTGGGTCAGTGCAGGCGCCGCAGACCTCCCCTCCTCTCCTCTCCCGTCTCTGGCTTTGCCTCCCTCCTGCAGGCTCTCATCCACCTGACAGTCCTGGGGAGGGTCTCTGGGAGGGGGAGCTGTCTCTAGCCAGCTCTTCTGCAGCAGCCAGCCGCCCCCCAACTCCCAGGGACTGCCCCCCTTCTTTTGGAAAGGGCCACCTCTTTTTTTTTCCTGAAGGTGGCAGTGAAAGAAAAAAAATGACTCCCTTTGAAGGTTTAGGAATTTTATTACAAAACCGATGGAGCACGCATCCCCTTCGTCCCCATGTGCCCAGGGGCGCTGACAATGGAAATCCCAGCCCCACAAAGTGGTTCTCACCTGGGCCAGGCCACCCCTCTCCCCTCCTCCTCCCTTGCCAGGATAATTGAGGATCATAATGCCGGGGAGGGAGCTCGGCTCGCGGGCTGTCAGGTACCTGCGCGTCTTCATGTCATCCGTCAGCATTGAGCCCCTCTGTCATCTCTCCTCAGCCTTCAGCGTCGTGCTCTCTCATCGTGTTCATTATCTCGGCTCAGACCGGCCCTCCCCCCCGCTCCCCCCATCCAGTAAATGCATCTTTGTGCAACTCTCAGTCTCCGATTATGAATCGATGATCATGTGGTATAAGAGAGATAGATGGCTTTTAGTTCCATCTTGTCTCCCCTAATTGTAAAATATTAGTTACATTACACTGTGTCTTTTGATTAATGGAACTTATTTGGAGTAGCCTATCTGAACCCTCCCCCTTCTAAAGTCCTCCACTGACTTTTGAGAATTGAGTGATTTCACTTAAAGCAGACAAATAGGCCCTTCAGCGGGGAGATAGTGAGTCTGTGCTACTGTGGGCAAGACAGGCTCCCCACATGAGCCGCCTGTGCCGGGAGAGGCTCCACCGGCCAGGCAAACCCTGGGCTGCTAATACACGCCGCGAGAGGAACTGCCTTCCCTTCCGTATTTCACCCCCTTTTTGGCAAACCTAGCCCATCTTGCTGACTTGCAAAACAGGATGTGAAACCAAATTGAATTAAAATGAAATAAATTGCAGATTGCCGCATTCCCACACTCAGCCTGCGAGAAGCCAGTCAAACCTGAACTTTGATGGATTTGCGCCCTTGCTGGTCGGCTCCCTTCTCCCTGCGCAGGGCAGGGTGGCCAGGAGCATTCTGCAGACCACAGCTGACACCGGGAGACAACGTTTGTCCTTTAACGCAGAATTCACCTTATTTGGCACTATTTACTTAAATATGTCTGTCGATAAAGTCCTTGCCACACAAAAGGGAAGTCGGTGGCTAAATCCCTTCTTATAAATAATCACTGCCTATATTTTCAGTGTAAATTCAAGGACACGTTCACTTTCAACCTATCAGCTCAATTAAAAAGGTCTATTTACTGTCGATGTGTATAATGTCTATATCTCGGGGAAATAGGAAGACTGACTTCATAAACAAACTATCAGAAAAAGGCACTGCGGGTTAGGAATTCTAGAATGCATCTTGATAGGGGCACTTTCAGGACACATGCTGTATAAAATGCATGCAAATGTTTCTATTTTTTAGGATAGGCTTAGTATTTTATTCTGACCTTTGGAATTTTATTTTTACTTTTATTTGCATGATTCTTGTAGACACTGCCTATTATGTATTTTCTGGGGATATGCTATTTCATTTAATGTACTAGAGGCAGAAGATTGATTTTATTATGTGTATAGGAAGCTGGTAATGTTTTACTTTATTTATTTTTTTTGAGAGCATAACAATGTGTTTATGGCTGCCAGGAAAAGTGAAGGGAGCAAAACAACCGTGCCTGAGTATAAAATTCACCCTGAGGAGTAGATGCCCAGAAACATGTCGATCACAGATTGGCAGGCTGAGCGCTCGCCACTTCAGCCACGGCCCGCCTTCCACGCCCGTTTGCACGGGGGACCTTGCGGGCGTCTGGAGAACCAAGATACACGTCTGCTCTGGGTTATCACTCAGGTACCCAAGTGCTACCCCTCCTATCACCCGAGCCTAGATTTCAGATTTTATTTATTTCATTTTTCTGTGTGTTTTGAGTCCTTGCTTTGGGGAAAAAGTATGCTTGAGGACTCTTTGTTCTGAGTATCAAGGGACTTTTTAAAATGTCAGCTGAGTTTGGGCTGTTGTGTCTCATAAAACTCCTTAGGGCTTAAGATGTACTTTCTCCAAATTCTCATTAGCGGTGTCGTTCAGTTATGCACATCCGTCATATTTTGAGAGTATTTTATAGAATATTACTACAGCATGTGAATGCATATTGACAATTGTTGGCACTTTTATATATTCCACAATACACTTTTATCTGTTATGGATCCATAATAACAAATGTGTAGTAAAAAATTATATCAAAAGGCAGTTATCCCACATGCATAAAATGCTCTGACTTGGTCCCTTTAATTTTCTTACTGCAGCTTCTGAAACACTCACTTCATCCTGATGGACAGCAATCTTTCATTTAAGTAAAGTGCGTGCCCGTGAGGGAGTGATGGCGTTTCTAAGGCTGGCGGTGGCTCTTGTCTAGGGTGACCCCTGCGTTGGGGCTAAGAGCAGAGCATGAGGAGCTGCACACAGCCCTGGCCGCCTCACCTCTGGCCACCTTCTGCTGGAGACGTGTCATCCCGGGGGACACGGGTTGGAGAGAAAGCAGGCAGGACCTTCAGGGACTGGGGAACAGCAGCCGACGTTTATGGTCGAAGCAGCAGGCAACGTCTGTGCTGAACTCTGGGTGGGTGTCATCAGGTGGACCCTGCCATGCTCAGATGAGCCCCTCTGACAGATGAAGAAACAGAGGCTTGCAGATGTGCCGGAGCTCGCTCAAGGCCAGGCAGCTGTTAAGGGCTGGGGTCAGGCTGCGTGCCTCCCAGACCAGGCTCTTCTCGTTCCTCAACCCTGTCTGTGTGTGTTTGGAGTTAAGTCTGGGCTTTAACCGACTGCTCGATATCATCCTGTCGTTCTGAGGATTCAGTGAGATGATGATCCCTGTACAATCCCCGACACGTAGTTAGAGCTGAGATACCGAGAACACGTGTGTGAGGGGTGGTGGTGTGAGAGGCAACCTACCCCCAAATAGAAACCGCTCCCTTTAGGGAACCCTCGTTTCTTCCTTCCCGTTCTGGTTTCCTGAAGCATTTTCTGGGAGAGTTCGGAAGCTCAGTCCCTTGGGTAGGCTTTCGGATTGGTTGTGGCTATTGTTGTGACAGTGTGGTTGTCAGACAGGAAATAAAAATTTGGAGATTTCCTCTAAAAGGAAGACAGCCAGAGCCTTAGGACAGTGCGTGGATGGGCTGCGCTAGGAGTGACCAGCAGGAGGTGGGGTCACCTGCAGCCCTGACTTCTCCATGTGTCACGTGGGATGGTGGGTGTGGAAGCTCTCAGCCAATTGCAAAGTGTGATGCACGTGTAAGAGAAGAGAATGAGAGCAGTGATGGTGCAAAGGAAAGGAAAATGGGCAGGCGTGCTCTTTGGTTGGGGCTGCAGAATGAGGGTTTGCTGCTAGAGACCAGAAAGTGAAAATTTCAATGCGGCTTGTCGTTTGGCATCATGTATTTTAAAAAATAAAATAAACATCTGGGTGTTTGAATGCAAGTGAGATTTCCCCTGCTTCCTTCCCTGCACGACCCACCCCCCCTGGCCAATTTCAGCCAAGCTGTGTGTGTAAACACAGCCTTAATTGATATCAGGTTAGGGGAGTCTGGGAAACATGCTGCAATTCAGAACCCTGGGATGGACATCTTGAGACGTCTCCAGAAAGCCAACGATAGGCATTTATTTGCCGACCACCTACTACGTGCAACACTTTGTCAGAGATGGGCTGGCAGCAAATACCAACAAGACTGGGCCACCGTCCTCAGGGAGCCTCTGGCTGGCAGGGGAAGGAAGTCCCAGTGCGGGCCAATCCTGCCATGGAGGGGGGAGGTTGGGCCCCCTGGAGTGGGCAGGGGGCTCCAGGGAAGAAGCTCAGAGGAAGGGATTGGAACCCGGATAATTAAGCTCGAGATGAATTTGGTAACGAAGCCTCATTTAGTTCCCATTCAGCTCTAGTCTCCCTCTCTGTATAACGACACATCTATTTTGAGACTCAGGAAAGAAATGCTTCAATTTGCAAAGTAAATGTTTGTTTGGTTGTTTATTAATAATCATGTAAAGTATTCCATTGGATCCTTTGGCGTTAAATGGCTGTCTCTCCAGTCTCATCCTTAAGGCAGGATCTTGGGGTCCTTTGATGGTTCAGAGAAGAGGGGTCTGGAGTCGGACCCCCTGGATTCAAACACTAGCTGCCCCGCTTCCTGCTTCACCTGGCCACGTCACTGATTGTCTTTACACCTTGTTTTCCACACCGATAAAGTGAGAGGACCTACTCATCGGGCTGTGTGAGGACTATTTCGATGCGATGGTAAAGCCCATACATGTGATCAGTGGCCCCAGGCTTAAAACAAGGGCAAGGAGTATCTGATAAAAAAATGCACCTGCTGCTAACAAAAACGATATTTTTTTTTTCTCTTGGTGACGCTTGGTCCTTCTTTCCCTTCCAGTTTGGTCAATCACTTTAGAAGGAATTTTGCAGCGTGAGTAAAGATACTGGCTAATTATTATGAGTAATTTATGGCTTGGGGTCACTGTGGCTACTTCAAACAGTCTGAGCGAGGCAAGGTAGAAGAACATATTTCCAGGGAAGCAGATGGCTGGAGGTGGGGAGGGAAATCCATTTGTGTATAGTCTAAATTCCCCCAGAACAAAATCTAGACTATCTTCCCAAAGCGAACCAACCAGCCGACCAGTCTGTGGAAGAGGCAGAGGTGATCAGGAACCCTCTGTATTAAGAGTGGGGTCTGCTCTGGACCACCTCTTCCTCCCTGGTGGCCCAACCCCCTACAGTCACATGTGAAAGAGACAGACTTTGCATCTGGGCCAGTTGTCCCAAAAAGGTCTGTGGCCGGGGATGAGCCCGCCTCTGCCCGGCTCCCAGGCCACGTGTAATAGGAAGATCCTGACAGTAAAAATCTTCTTGTCACTGAGACATTCCTCAACTGTTAGCAATCAATTTGGAGGTGGGGAGGATGGGGGTGGGAAATACCAAAGGACATCAAAGAGGGTCTCACTCCCAGACTCTGCTCTGTTTCAAGGCTCTAATTTGGGAAGGTTGTGTGCTAAATAATTTGTGAGCCTCCAAACACGCAGGTTATTGTTTGTGGACAGATGGTGTATCACGTTTTATCGCTTTTCCTTCTGTGGGTCCTCATATGTGGGACTGATGTGCATTCTGAAGTCTTTGTCTCCTTGCTAAAATCTCTAATCTGAAACAGGCAATCAAGCACAGAGGCAGGGCTTCAGAAGGCATAATCAGAGTTTTAAAAGCAAAGGAGAGGGGGAAAGCCAGAAATCCAAGTGCAGTTATGAGGCAGATGTGTTTGCAGAGAAGGCGAGAGGTTATTAGGGTATTAAAAGTGGACGAATGAAAGGGACTTCTCTGAGGAGAGGGAGAGAGAGAGCCAGGCCCTGGCGGCAGGCACCAGGGCGCGCCCGGCGGGGCTGGTCCCCCACCTTCCCCGGGAGCCCGGGAGCTGGGGCGATGGGGTCTTTGTCTCTGCAGGCGGCCGTGGCGGGGCCTGGGAGGCCCCATCTTGGAGCTGCGGCCGCCCTTAAGAGCTAAATCATGTTGATCTACAGGAAGGAAATGAAATAGACGAACTCTCTCCTCTTTTCTTCCTACGGATTTTTCTTTTTTATTCTGAAGATAGAATTACTGTTTGTAAGCATCTGAAAGTCATTAGAGGCCCTGCAGTCTGTCAGGTGCCGACACAAGAAACTGCTGAAACCGAACGGGTGCCTGCACCGAGGGCTGGGAATTTGTCATGTGCTGATGAGCAGTTATAATAATATATGAGCAAATCACAAGCATTCTGCAAATTAATCAAATTTTTTTCCCCTTCTCCCTTGTCTCTGGGAGAGTGGCTTTGCAGGCAGACGTAGGTGAAGCAGTTTTACTCACAGATGGTCGCTCTGGCATCAGATGGAATTTATATAACAGTAATTCTGATTTCCTGCCAAAGTAGCAGTGAACACACCAGGGAGATTGTAGAAGGCGAGTCATGTGGTTTTGCTGAGGTTGTTGTGGGAAGTTGAAGGGGGGAAATCTCAAATTTTCCTCTTTGCCTTTACTGTTTTTGCCTGAAGGGCCAGAAACGGAACGCCATTCTGCCATGGGCGAAATCCATCACATTTTTTCTTGTGACTTGTGCTGAAAGAGTGCTTCGCAGCTGTTGGGACTGCCGGCGGTGACAGAGCCCCAGGACTCCTGACCCTGACCCGCTCCTTACAAGACTGGAAAGGGGAGCAGGTTCAGGAGGCAGTCGCACCGAAGGCTGCAAGGAGGCGGTGCTGATGCCTCGAGAGCCGCACTCACTTACCCTCCGCTCCCGGTGGCGTTGCTAAACCTACAAGGGCTTTTCTTTTCAAGTGTTTTATTAAATGAAGATTCTAACAGCCCTCACTTTAATTACACACGGGCCCCGTGTATAATGCCGCTGGATTTACTCAAGTAGTTGAAAACGATGGTGCTGGTGATTAAACTGATGGTCTTGGTTTAGCAGCTCAAAAACCTGGGAGTGTGTTGGTGTGTAAGTGCACGTGGGTGCCGGCCCCAGGTCCCGGGAGGGTCTCCCTGCGAGCTGACACCCCCTTCTCCCCCTAAACTTCCCTCTCCTGGGGAAACCCTGTTCTGCCTGGTGTGAAGGGGGACGACAGTTGACACTTTGGGGACCACGCTTGAGCGTGGATCTCACCGCAAGGTGCCTTCCCTGCAGAGGGGAAATGATACCAAGATGGCGTGTCAACCGCATTATGCAACAAAGTCCTGCTGTTGCGGGGTTTTTTCCTAATGTAAAGCCCTGCCCATTTGTTTTGGTTTACGTGACTACAGAGAAATAAGTGGATTAGACGGAAACTTTAGCATGCTTCATTGCAGCTGGGTGCCGACATCTGTCATTCCTCAGCCGTATTCTAGATCATGCCAGCCAGAGAAAGCAAAGTCTGACACCTTTGATTTTAGAGAGAGCCTTTTATAGGGGGAGAAAAAGAGAAGAAAGGAGTAGCATTGCCTTTGTGACTTCATAGGAAAAGCCACCTCTCTCCTGTGCTTTATTTTATTTTATTTTTGGCATGTGACAACATTAGTGGCACTCAGAGAGCTCTGAACGTTGAAAAGTTTATGTTTCCATCTCTCCCTTTTAGTTTGTAATTTTCTATTGTTCACGGTACCAATTTGTTGAATTGGGCGTGATAAAGTGTAGCTGTTTAAAATATATCCAGTGTGCCCATCTATATGGATATATACTGTGGGTATGGACTGCAGGTGTCTGATGCATTTACGAAAAGAGGGATGTGTGATTCTGTCTCTCACATAAACTCACATTAATACAGTACAACAGCACTGAAATTTGATGGCATATGAGTGGCCCCGCTGCACTGTTTTTGGTGAGATATTCTACAATCCACATGAGCCCACCTGCCTCCCTCCCCCAAACCATATGAGCTCCCACCCCAAGAAATGTACTGTGTTTATGAAAGATGTGAGTGGGTAGTGAAGTATCCACAGATAACCTTGGATACCAGCTTTTAGTGGATCGGCTGTCTATATACTTACAGCATGTTGTGTTGGGTGATTTTGTGGGTTTGCCCCCTCCTCCCCCCCATTTCTTTTCTAGTGAGGCACGGTGCATACCACACCCTTGGCACACGCCAAGTTACAACATTGGCCCGCCTCCCATAGTTAAATTGTATAATAAAACAGAACCTACAATTAAGGGCTGATGTGTTCATTTTAAAGGACACGATGGAAAACAGGAAACAAACCAGCAGAGACCACCCACTTGTTTATTTCACTGGGTGCGTGTGTGTGTGTACAGGAATGCAATTTATCTGCCACATGAAAAACCACAGGAAGGCTTCACCCCGTGACCCTGCCTCACCTGGGAGGAGGTGAAGCTCTGCTTGTTAACCTCAAGACAGTACAAGGCGGAGGTTGAGAACTCAGGCCCCCTGGTGCCAGGCGGGCGGCTGCCTCTGGGAAGATCTTGCCAGACCTTCTGACTTTTCCAGATAAACTGGTAATCCATGTTTTTACATGAAAGTTCTTTGTTCTGAAACATTGGCAGTGCCTTAAATCTTTTTAAATGTAGCGTTGGGGACAAAACAATAAAAACGTGTGCCTCCAGGTTGTGACTTCTGAGGAGGGTGGAAGCGTGTTATGTCCATAGTAGTGATGGAATCCGTGGAGCTGGCCCTGTGGCCACCTGGGCTCTGGGCTCCCGGTCAGGTGGGGCAGTCCAGTCCCAGCACTGCACAGGAAGTGGTGTGGTTGAGGATGGTGGGGAGGGGGGATGGGGGGAGAAGGCCTATTCATAGAGCTGTGATTGGGAGACTGAGACCCAAGGTGACCCAAGGTGCACCGGAAAATGGTCAAGCTCTCATGTGCCCTTAGTGGACTCTGGGAGGAGGAGTGTGGCAGCCGGGACTGGGGTCCCGAGGGGTCTCCAGAGCACAGAGCACTTGGGTTTTCCTGGTGGGGAAAACAGCAGGGCAGAGGGTACGGTCCAGGTATGCAGCCAGCCCAGGCATGGGCAGTGTGCAGGGGAGGGCTCTGCAGGGTCGCCTGTTGGGAGGGGGGGCTCGATCTGAGGAAGAATGCCAAGCAGGGTGGAGGGAAGCACGTCGGGATATGTCCTCACAAGACCAGAAACTGGGACCAGACTGGTTAAGTCAGGGCTGCCCACCCCAGGGTGTCCCTAGGCCCCCGTGAAGGTGAGAACGTGGGGCTAGGCAGAGGGGCCACCCACCCAAGGCAGGGGCCCGAGCCCTTCCTAAGAAGCTGCCCAAGGGGAACAACTCCCAGCCTCCAGTATCCAGTCCCTACTCTGTGCATTGCAGGCCCCCTAAGGGGAGGGAGAGACCCACCGAGCCCGAGTCACAGGAAGCCATTAGTGAGCAGTGACTGACAGAACGGTGAAGTGCCTACTTATGTAGGCCTTCGGTAAGTGCCCATGGGGCTCTGACGGCTGGCTTCAAGGATGAGTTGAGGCTTGGTGGGGTCTGATTGGAAGGAGATTTGGGGGCTGGAGTGGGCAAATTCCTGGTGGCAATGGCAATAAATATTAGGCAAGAAGGGGTTGCAAGTTGGAAAGCCAGGCTAAGGAGGCAAGATGCCCTGGTAAGAAATAGGGAGCCATTGAAGGCTGGAGAGCAGGAATGGGAATAAGTACAGAGGGGATTCGGGGACTGGCATGGTGTGTAGAGCATGCCCACTGTCTTTTGCTCCTTCTGGTGTCTTCCTCCTGTTCCTAGAGTCCTTGCTGTTTCTGGGGTGGGCTGTTAACCCAGTGAACCTGATGGTGCCCAGATGTGGGTTCACATGGAGCAGGGCTGGCTGTTACTGCATCTGCTAAATGCCTACTGCCCACCTTATTGCCACAGGAGCTTCAGATAACTGTATTCAGTCCAATATTCCTAAGGAGTGAAGATATGGATATTAAAAGTATGAATAGGAGGTGCTGCATTGGCTAATTTTAGAACCCTTCCTATTTTTGTCATCTCTTGAGTACCACCTTAATAATTTTACTTAATATTTATTAAAAGCTTTTTAAAAAAGGTAGCTTTATTTTAGCGATACTATCCAACTTTGATTCACTCTTTTTTTCCTAAGGCTGTTCACCTAAAAAGTGGTCAGCTCAGTTCTATCTAAAATCACCTCTGTTAGTGTGGTGTTCCAAGTACCTCCCTTCCCCAGAAATGCTGGGAGAGAGAAGAGAGTTTCAGGACGGCAAAGTTTGCTGTGTGACACTGGGTGAGGTCCCAGCCCCTCTGTTCTCTGGCTCCCGCCTTGCACTGAAGGCAGTGTCCTCTCATTCTGGTCTCTCCCAGCATTTCTTTCAGGATTAAGTGCGCTCACCCAGAGACAAACACTGGGTATTGTTAGAGGATTATTATATTACACATCTAAAAATCTCCAAAAAAGGAACGCAAGTTCATCCATCGACCCTTGGAAGGTTATTTAATGATAAACATAAATGCTTTCATAAAATCTGGGGAATGATTTAAGATCTTGGATCAATAGTTGCCTGTGAGTGCCAGTGGCCGGGCCTACGCTACAGTCTGGCTCTCCTGACCACCCAGGCAGGCTGGTGGCTCGCTGAGCACATCGGCAGCCTGGGGCAAAGAAATAAACAGGATTTAAGGCAAATTCTGCATGGCGTGGGCCAGAGCATGGAATGAAGTCACTGAGGAAGGGACCACCCTGAGGTCAGGGGGAAGGAAGGGCAGGACCGCCCGCCTGAGGCTGCTACTTCTGAGGTCCTGGGCTGCGGGGAGAGGTGGGGAGAGGGCTGAGCTGGGAGGATCTGGGGACTCCGACACCCCTGCCAGATGCTCTCTTCTGCTGACATCTCCTGGAATCCAGCCTCATCTTCTCAGCTTTCACACTAACTGAACTTGAACCTGAAGCTGCAGAGAGGCAGCAAGACAGTGGGTTGAGCCCTGGCTGCAGGCTCAAAGGGAGCTGGTGCAAAGCTGGGTTTTCTGCCTTTCTCTGGCTTCGTGGCTCTGGACACACACGGAGCCTCTCAGGGCCTTGGTGTATTTAGCTGGCAAGTGGAGACCCTGACACCTGACTCTAGCATTGTCATTGGAATGACCATTCCAATTCAAGACTCCCACGCAACAAGCACTTAATAGAGTATTTGAACATGCAAAACCGTATCTAGCAAACGTTGATTTAACTCTTCTGATGTGCCACACGTTGTGCTAAGCATTTTACAGACCTTTCCTCATTGAATCCCTGCAACCCTATGAGTGAGCTATTATTAGTACACCCATTTTAAAGATGAAAAACCTGAGACTTGGAAAAGTTGACTAGCCAACCCAAGAGTGTGTAAGCTGTAGAGACAGGTAAGGTTTGAATCCAGGTGTCTGGCTTGAGAGCCCACGCTCTTCACACCGTGACTGAGCAATGCAAACACTGTATATTGGTAGGGCTGTATACAGCAGGGTGTCCCACCCCCTCCTCCAGAAAGAGTTTCCCTGTCACCTGTTTGGCTTCATTGGGGCCACACTCTCAGCTGTGTCATCTCCTGATCTGGGGTGTTGGGCTATCACCGTCCACTGCACATCAACCAGATTCACTTTTTAAGAAAATTTTAAAATAAAAATTTAATTTTAATATAGATTTAGAATTACAAAAATGTTGCATAGGTTGTACAGAGAATTCTCATATATCTCACGCCCATTTCCCCCTATTATTAACATCTTACATTGGTAGGGTACATTTGTTACAATTAATGACCCAATATTGATACACTATTATTAAGTAAAGCCCATATTTGACTCAGGTTTCCTTAGTTTTTACCTAATGTCCTTTCTCTATTCCAGAGTACCACATTACATTTAGTGGTCAGGTCTCCTAGGGCTCCTCCTGGCTGTGACAGTTTCTCTGTCTTTCCTCGTTTTTGATGACTTGGACAGTTTTGAGGCATATTGTGTAGAATGCCCCTCAGCTGGGATTTCTCATGGTTAGACTTGGATCGTGGGTTTTAGGGAGGAAGGCCACAGAGGTGAAGTGCCTTCTCATCCCATCAAATCAGGGTACGTGCTCTCCCCCTGACCTTGGTCACCTGGCTGAGGTCGTGGTTGTCAGGTGTCTGCCTGTACGGTTCCTCTTTCCCACTTTCCACACTGCAGTCCTGTGAAGGAGGTCGGTCGCCATGCAGCTGGCACAAAGGAGTGGGAGTTTCAGCCACCTCCTCCAGGGGGAGCACCTGTGTAGTAAATAGTTTGGAATGCGTGGGGCATTTGTACTTTTCCACGTAGGTATTGATTCAATCATTTAGTTGTGACAGTATGACTTGTGGATGCTTACTTTTTTACTTTGTTGCTGAAGCTGTTCCAGCACTGGCCACTGGGGGCTCTCTCACTGGGCTGCGTGGGGCTTTACAATACCCCCATCAATGTATGTGTTTGGAGCAATTCCTTGCTCTCTGGCACAAAGTGCTCCAGGAGCATCTTGTGTATGTCCTGCTCTAGCCCTAGAATCAGCCATTTCTCCAAGGAGCCCTGGTTCCCTTTTCTTGTGAATGGTATTAGAAATCAAGCTCTGGGCTAAGTGTGCTTGTCGCCACTGGGATATCATGGGTTCTGGACCCTCTCGGCTGACAGAAAAAGGAAATATATGTGTGTATATTAACCCTTGCGTATACTCACATCTCTACGGTATGTATTAAGCGAAACACAAGTTCACACTGATGTCTCCAATCTGTTACCATATGGATCAAAATTTGCTTTTAAAATAGTAAAATATTTTTTTCGATAGTGTTTTAAATTTAAACCCAAATCACAGGAAATTTAAAACCTAAAATTATTTATACTTAGGATATTCCAAAGTGTTTGAGCATCTTTGATTAGATGGATGAATATTTTTTTGAAAACTGAAAACATAAATTATGTACCTGATTAGAACCATTCTTGCCTATTTAGAATTAGGGAAATTAAATATATATATATATGTAACGTGTGCTACTGAGAAAAGGCTCTTACTATCAGCTCAGTGCATGTTTGTGTATATTTTTACCCATCTCATTGTCCCTGCTGAGCCTGTTGAAGCTTGAAGGATGGCCGGGGTCCTGGGCAGGGACCCTCCTTGTTTGCAGCTTCAGGTTCAGAGCAGCAGACACTCCGAGGGAGCAGCCGGTGAGGGCCAAGTGGACACCAGGCACTGCCTGGGAGGCCTGACTGGCTGGCCAGCCCGCTGGTACCACCCAGCCTGGATTCATCCCAGGCCTGCGGGGCGGGGTCCACCTCTGGGGGGCCGAGTTTCCAACTTATCCAGCTGGCCCTATAGGTGGAGCCGTTTTCTTACCTACCAGCATGCAGTTTGCAAATGTCCTTAGTTTCAAGGAATCCAAAGGGCTCTGGTTGGGGTGCAAGAGGGGGAAGGCTGTTATTAAGGAGTCCTGTTGGTACTTCCCAAGCCTCATAGCCCTGCGCATGCGAGCTGCCTCTGAGGACTGCTTCTCTCCAGGTCATTACCAGGACCCTCCTAGAAAACAATGCCACGGAACATGGCTGCGAGAGACCCTTCTGTGGTAGCTTAGAAATACCCCATGATCCTGTGCTCCAAAGAAGATATTGCAGAAGGGAAAACGGGAGTGTCGCAGGGGGTCAGCTGTGGGTTGCTGCGGCCCCAGAAAGCATTCGTGATGCTGCTGGTCACCAAGATTCTTCCTCGGCCAGCCTGGACTCTCATGCTTTCCAGCCTTCTTAGGGGTTTACGCCCACCCAGTGTATACGTAAGCGTGGCCAGGGCTGATATAGAAGCCATAGCAGCAACGTTCCTCTTCATTTACCCACTGTTGTCTTTTCCCAGTTATGAACAATGAAAGGCCCCAGTGTGACCGACCTGAAAGACTTGCCCTGGTCTGAGAGATGGCTTGGCAGTGTGAGGACACAAGGGGATTGTCCCTGTCACTGTTTACCTGGGCCAGGGACCCTACTCTCCACCACTTACATACATGACCCTCTTCTGGACCCTCTGCCTTGTGTTGACCACGGAGCGTGAACCATGATTCTGGGGATTGCTCCTCTCCACGCTAGGATGCCCTTGCTCCAATGTCCAGAGTTGTGCCTCTGTCACAATGTATGGACCCTCTGGCACACAACACGTGTGTCTTTCCTCAAGAATGTTCTTTCTCTCTTGGGGGTCCTTTCATAACCCCCCATTTTGAGCCATCTTTCAACGAGAAACGGGAGTCTTGCTCAAAGCTGGATGTCCTTCCCTCATGAACGATTGGCCCCTTCCTCTCTCCACTTGGGTCTCCAGTAGGTTGCAACCCCTGAAGGTAGTCTTAAGATGTGTGGGCAGCCATTCAGCATGTATTGGGTGGGCCTGTGTCAGGCATGTGGAATAGATGCCCTTCTCACCCTCTCGGTGCTAAAAGTACTGCATCATTCCAACAGCAATCTGCTCAGGGCAATGCATGCAGCAGGTGCTCAATGTGTGCTCATGGAAGTGGGCTAGGGTCCAGGAGATGTGTGATGTGAGCTTTGACAGAGAGAGAGCTTACAAAGCCCTGTGGCTTGGTACCAGCCATGGGCTCAATACCAGTCTTTGACGTGCGTCTGGAGGCCACAGTGGTGCTTGTGTCCATAAGGGGTGTGGCATGTGACATGTGTGCAGTATCATACATTATAGCACACATTCCTCCAGGAAGTTCATGGATTCCCTCCTGGAGCATCTTTGGGTCTGATCAAAGAAAGCTCTTTGTAGAGAATCTTCCGACAGGTGGTTTGCAGGGAGTGACAGGAGGGAATGGTGAGATGAGAGTCTGTTCTGAGAAAACCCTAAGGTTGAATTCCTGATCAGGAACTGGCTAGCTGTGTCTACCTGACTTTGGACAATTTTTCAACCTTAGTTTTCTTTTCTGTAAAATGGGGAGACGTTTCTCCACCATATATCCCCACTGGTGGTCATGAGGACCATTGAGGCAATTCCTATAAATGTGCTCTGAGGAGTGGGTGTCGGACTGTTTTCTCACCACCCTGGACTAAGCACCAGAGGTTGGTCACTTACCCCTCTCCCCATCTCCTCTCCACCATCCCTCACCTGAGCAGAAACCACCAGTATGTAAAGTCTGGAAGACTTGTGGACACAGCTCCTGCTCTTCCCCAAACCCAGCTGCCCACAAGTGTGGAGCTGTAATTAATGGATGGTTCCCCAAGGGCAGACATTTTCCTCTCCCCCTTAGGTGCAGGGAAAGAGAAGATATTTCCATCGTAGCAAGTAAGAAAAATGTCTCGTTTCCCCACTTTTGTTATAAACAATGTACGACTTGCTTTCTCCTTACTCCTCCTGACCCTCCACACTGTATACATATTTATATATTATTCATAGTGGATTAAAAATGAATGCGCTCTTTACCACGGCTCTACGGCGCAGTGACAATACAAATTAACGTATGATGTACTTACTTTTTGCATGGCAGTGATGGGAAATGTTGATGGCCTCAAAGTGAGAGATAGAGAGGGGTGGAAAGTGGGCTGGTGGGGGGAGTGCACATCTAGCCACACCGTCAGGGCCCGAGGCCCTGCGTACAGACGGGGATGGGGGCTATTTGGGGCAGCAGCCTCGCTGCAGAGCTGGAAAGGCCCTTTCCCTTCCCTTCTCCCAAGGAATGAGGTCCAAGCTCCCCAGGGGGTCCTGTGGGCCCTTTCCCTGCCCAGCTCTCACCGAGCTCCACTTCCACCGTACTGACCTGCTTCCATGCCCCTGCACCCACCCAGCCTTCCTGTTCTTGTGCCTAGGGTCAGGCACGTCCTCTGTCTGGGGTAACATTCCTCTCTTTTTCCCTTCTCTTGGCTACCTCCTTCTTTCCTTCATCCATCCATTCATCCATCCAACTATACTTTTGCTTGAAAAATACTTGATGGATATCTTTGACATCCCAAACTCTGTACTAGGTGGTGAAAAACAGCAGTAATCAGAAAAACCAAAAAACAAAACAAAAACAAAACCCCACAGTCCCTGAGCCATGGAGCTGAGAGTCGGTCTTGTGGGGAAGACAACATAATTGTTTATTTGTTGAGCTACTCTTGTTGGATTCTCTACTGTGGAAGAGAAGAGTTTGCTATGATGAACCTCAGTGGGTCTGAGGGGACCCACACAGGGGAGGCCTTCGTGAGGCTGAGGCAGCTGCGCTGAAGGACGGGATTACAGTAATTCGATGAAGTAGGTGAGGGAGCATTCTCGTGGAGGGAATGGGACAGGATTGGGCCAAGGTCCTGTGGTGAGAAAGAGTATAAAGTATATAAAGTATCTGGAGAGCAGAGAGGTCCCTGTGGCCAGAGGCAGCAAACTCAGGGCTTTGAGGGCAAAGAGGTTGGAAGGGCATGCCGGGACTCACGTTCCTCTCCGCTGAGCTCTCGGAGCCCCCAGCCACCTCTACCATCTCCCACACTGCATTCCCTCAAAATGCCAGCCTTGTACCAGAAGAGGACCCTCTAGATGCGAGATCCTTCCCGCATGGGCCTGTGACAGCAGCCCAGCCCAGCCCAGCCCACGTTTGCTGAACTTTGTCCAAGGGAAATGCCCCTGCTAACAACTTGTTTCTTTGGACTCTGGAGGTCTTCCAGTTCCCCAAGCCCCCTTCAAAGGCAGGTGCCCAGAGGAGAGACAATATCTCTGGCTTTAATCCAATACCACCTGGGACAAGACCACCTGGAACAGGCAGGCTAGTGTGAAACAGTGACACACGAAATGCTGGTCGAATCAGTGCTTTTGATGAAGAACAAAGCATAGCCTCCCTTGACCAGGCTTAGATAAGCAACACGATGACAACAATGAAATCAGCAACCATAGCAATGACAGACTGCTGACATTCGTATAGCTCTTTGTCACTTACAAATTTGACACACCATCTCATCTGATCCTCACAACAGGCTTATGGTGTCAGTATTAGTATTATCCCCCCATTTCCGAGGTGTGGAAACTGAAGCCTTGAGAGATCAAGTGCTCACTCAAGGTCAGACAGAGGGGAAACTGAAGCTTGGGTGTTAGTAGCCCCCCAGCCTCACAGAGAGGGGAAGCTAAGCTTTGAACCCAAGCTCCTGGTCGGACTCACACTGCTACTGCAGGGCAGGAGGACACCTGGAAGCAAAGATGCAAAACTGAGAGAGCTCTCTGTGGTCAGGCATGCGCAGAAAAGGATCTCCTGTGTTCAGAGGGGCCAAAGGACACCCTGGAGGGCAGTGCTTCTTTGTGGGGTTGAACTTGAGAGAGGCCAGTGTTTTGATGCTCTCCTCAAATGGGGAGCTGGCAGGGGTGGGTGCACTTATTCTCTTAAATTCAATCACCAAGAAGGGCTGTTAGACTCAACTCTGTCTTAAAGCCTTTGCTACTTCTTAGAAACTGATGGACAGTAACATCTTCATCGCCACCTATAGACCCAAGTGAATGGCCACCTCCATCTCCAGTCTGCCAAGGTGGCACAGGCAGCATGGCTGGTCTTTCCTCTCATTAAAATGTGATGGATGGAAGTTTGCAGAGTTTGTCACCCTGAGGGCTTCTCCTCAGGGGACAGTTGACCTGCCTCCACCTGGAGATCTGATTTCCTCAGAGCCCCACATCCACTGCAGCAAGAAGGTAAGAAAGGTCAGCGCAGATTTCCATGGTCCCTCCCGCTGTCTCTGCCTTCAGGTGGGTCCCTTGTTCTGTCACACATATCGGAAAATCACAGTAGAATATTTAGTGGAGCTCTCAGCTTTAGGGTTTATTCTGAAGTCCTTGCTTATGTTCTTTGACCAAAACCTAACAGATCATTGTGTTTGTGCCAATACCAGGGACTTCGAATGGATGAATGGTATAGAGAAATATGAAACTTTTCATCCAGATTTAGCTGGACTGGGAAATGTATCAAGTTTCCAAAAGTGCTTTGCATACCAACAGCTTTCTGTTTGGGAGTAAATGTTCTCATCACCAAAGGATCAACCTTTCACTTACATTTGATTCTTGGGAGAACACAATGCTTTCTTCTGGACTCGTCTCAGCTCCTCATAACCACCTCCCTCAGGATGGACCTCTCATTTCTTCAAATAATTTTCTTCTACATCAGTCTCATGGGAAACTTTCAACTAACCCCTCACAAGGGGGTGTGTGTGTGTGTGTGTGTATCCTACAAAAACACATTGTAATCATGGTTCTCATAAGAATGGGAGAATTAGGACATCTGAGTACATTATATACATTGGAAATTTGTTTTAAAGTCAAACCATCCATGTTTGCTATATCTTAAGTTACTTATCTGTGCAATGGGGTTGATATCCTTAACAAAACTGCCATAAAGCTCAAATATGAGGTTAAACATACAGAAATGTATGTGAAAACGTGTGGGATGTAGGCCTTTGGGATTTTCAAGTGCTACCATTATCTACAATGCTTCTACTTACAAGGTATATTGCAAAATCAGGATTTACGATGATTCCAGTATTGTATAGACTTCTTTCTACAAATGTACACATGCATAACATTATACCCTTACATATAGCTCCCAGCTCACCTAAGTTAAAATAAAAACTACTTCAATACTAATGGTTTGACCACTGGAGTATCCAAATATGCCAGAATTATTGTACATCTTTGACTCTACCAAGAAATAGAGATTCAGATATAACCATAGGATAAAATCATGATTAATATTTTAAAATCAATTGGTAGGAAAAATATACTAAGTGCTTTTATGTCAAGTTGGCCAATTCAAAAAAGCTCTTATTGTGAATAAAGGTGACACTTGAGGTTCTCTGTTTGGTTTGCTAAGAGGCATGTGGGTCCCACGGTGACACAATTTGCAGAGAGGGTAGCTTCCAAAGGTTGTAGCATAGATTCATACAGAAATGTATTATTCAGTAATAATAATAGAAAATATAATAAACAGTTTTCATAGATGGGGAAAAAAAAAAACAGTGGAAGAATGGAGGAACCAGTGTGAATCCTGGTGATCTGAGGTAAATTTGTTAAACAATACCTTAGTTTGGTAATTTTGCTTCATGGTTCTGCTAGCCTTTTTGGATCATGGTACCAAGAGTTTGACTCTATTTATTTATTTATTTTTATTATTTGGAGTCCTTAACTCCGAAGACTTGTCAGACCACCATGATTTTCTCCGTCAGTAACTTATTGCCATGAAATAAATACATTGACAAGTTAGCCCCAGCTTTTTCTGAGCCATGGTAATTAGGATAGTGGTCACTCCTCCTCTGTGAGCTGCCACAGGGTTGTCCTTGGTGGGAACCCAGAAAATATAATCCATTTCTGAGAAAATTTGGACAAAAGTTTAAAAACGTTTCTTAAGCTTCCTGAGAGAAGTCTCAGCTCTACTCCTCAGGTTCTCTGAATGACCCTCAGTTGGTTCCTATGCCTCCAGCTACAGATTTGGGCCCTCCTTTCTCCTGCTCAAGAGCTGCCCTTTCAGAGAACCTCAAATCCTCCCTCACTGAGCTCTGGGCATAGCTTCATGTCCACAGGGATGACGACTTCATGAGTTGGATGATTGAGTCTTGGGATCTGTTGGAAACTCACTGAGGCCCAGCTTAGCGCTGACTTAGATTCATGATTATGGTGGGGAGAATGGGCACGGCTTTTCCTATCCCACTGCCACTGATCAGAACCACGATTCTTCCCTTCAGTCTATGCTCTAACTCCAACGTGATGAAGAGTAGGGCCATGTATATTCTTCGTAAATATGCTAAGTCCACTAGAGATAGAGTCTCAGTTCTCCTTCTGCACCATCCCAGGGTCTTCCCTGTCACCTGTGTGAGGGGCGACTGAGCCCAAAGGGTGGGGTTGGGTAGCAGGAAGGTAAGAAGTGAATGGTGCTTGCGAATCCTTCTCTTACTTGACAATGGTGGTCCAGGCCCCTCCTGCTGACTGTCTGTGCTCTTCTTGCTGTGGTAGGCTATGTGGAAGGGCCGACACCAAGTGCACTTTTCTTGGGTTTCATTTGTTCTTACCTCCATGGACTTGCAAATCGGCTTTTGCAAGTGGGAAAGTTGATCAAATTCAGCCTTGTGTTAGGTACAACAATAGAAACAAGAGAAAACTCTATCCAAAAATTTGTATTCAAAAAAAAAGGCAAGGTGAAGCAGTAAGATAATAATGCAGTCCGCAAACAGTTACTGCCTGCTTGCTCTGTGCCAGGCAGTGGGCTTGGCACCAGTGCTATTAAGATGGCTATGCCTCCTGCTTCAGGGACGCACAGATAGTCATGGTGATCAACACACACACAGCAGCCCCATAAAACATTCATCCCAGTTGGGCAGAGCCTTGAAAGAAGAATGGGGTTTGGGTCTGCAGAGAATAGAAGTATTTCAGGGAGAGGGTAGCACAGCAAGGGTATGGGGACCCTGCGGAACGAAGCTTTTTTTGCAGAGACCATCTCATCATTTGGGTTGGAGTGGGCAAAGGGGGGATGCTCCCAGGAGACTTGAGAGGTGCTGGGACTGAGCTATGAAGGTGAGGGGGTAGGTGGCCATCAAAGGTTTGGGCAAGGAAATCACAGCTGAGCTTCTGCTTTAGGTACTCACTGTGGTACCCCTGGGGAGGACGGGCAGGAAGTGGGGAAACTGGAAGCAGGAAGCCCTCTTGCAGGCTGCCATGTTCATAGTCTAGCAAGAGTCGGTGTACACTGGGCTAAGCTCAGAAGGGGGGTGTTGGAAGGAGAAAGATTCAACAGGTAGAATGGATTTGCCCAGGGGTCAATTGGCTAGGAGGGAAGAAGGAGAGAGCGAATTCCTGAAGCCCACTAAGAAAGAAGCAAGAATCTAGCACTGTGTGCAATTTGGTGAGAAAATGAGTTTCAGCTCCAAACATTTGGTTGGCCTCCAGTTCCTCAAGAACAAGACTGTTTTGCTAAGTAGATACACAGGACTTCTGCTGTTACCGTTCTAGAAAAAGTGCGGAATATGCTGTTCAGATGTTTTCTGGGGTAAACGGTTGGGCCCATTTATTTACTTGTTTATTTTTCTGAGCAAATGAAACCCAGCCCTGGGTCTTGACCTCTCTGGGTGCTGGGTAGGACAGCTTCCAGGAATGGCGTATCCACCGTTTCCCAGCATCAGGCAGAATACAACTGTTCCATTATAACTTCCCAAACCAGATGCTTTACTGGTTCCTTAAGATGGCAGAAATGTGTGCACGCCTGCTGTACATCCGAACAGAGAAATCAAGCCTGAAGGAGCAGGTGGATATCACACAATCCATCTTCTGTTCTGATTTATAGCCTTTCTAGGAAAGTTTGATTCCAAGCGTCACTATTCAAAATCAAACTTCTTTAAAACTAGGTTGCCCTTGATTATCTGAATGTCCAGTTTCCTCTCTGATACCTTCTGCTGCCTCCTCTTGAAACCCTGAGATTCCCAAATTCTTCCAGCTTGGCACTTCCACTCCACCCAAGAGCAAGGCTTGGGTAATATCCCTCTCTCACCCCACCCCAAACACCCTCCCTGGTCACTCTTGATTTGCTTATCAGTAAAGAGTTAGTGGGAGGGTAAGAAAGTGAACTGGCTGGAGACCTGAGTCAGAATCTCAGATGGAGAGATTTATGGCTTTTTTGTGTGGAGCTAAGGTCAGCAAAGTACAGTCCAAGGCTCAAATCCGTCTCCTGTCTGTTTTTGTACGGTCTGCAAGCTAAGAACGGTTTTTACATTTTTAAATGGTTGAAAAAAAAAACCCAACAAGAATAATATTTCATCACATATGAAAATTATATAAAATTCAGATTTCAGTATCCATAAATAAAGTTTTGGATTTCATCAACGAAAATTTGGAAATTTATTTCCTCTCTGGTTGTATTAGTACCTACATCATATCTTTGACCTTGGCCTGCAAAGGCTAAAATATTTGCAACCTAACTTTTTATAACAGTATTTCCAGGTGTTGGGGACTTTCTCTTCTGTCACCTAGAAACTCTGAATTATAAACTCTGGCCACGATGGAAATCCCTGTCCAAGTTATTAGTATTTGGTAACATTATTTATCCAAGTAACTTATTACTTATCCAAATAGATATATGGGCTGCCTCTTCATTCTTTGCCATTTGATTTTTGCAAGGCAATAACACTGATGATATTGATAGTATTGGCAATCATGATCATGGTCCTTTGAGCGTTGGGGGCCGGGAAGGGGGGTAAGCAGCAGAGCTGACCGGCCACTCTTTCTGCCCACAGGTCACAGGCCTTTCCAGTGCCGCTACTGTCCCTACAGTGCCTCTCAGAAGGGAAATCTGAAGACCCACGTCCTCTGCGTCCATCGCATGCCTTTTGACAACAGCCAGTATCCCGACCGCAGGTTCAAGCGCTCCAGAGTCGACTCGGAGGCTTCTGGGAATTTCGAAGACCCCACAGCTGTCAAGGCGGGGAGCTCAGCAGAGCTAACAGAGGAGGACAGCAAGGCCCAGGAGGAGCGCAACTGAGCCAACCAACCCGGATATTGCAATATTATTTTACACGGTTTTCAGATTATGCATCTGGTAAAAGAGTTTGCTAACTGCATTCCAAGGGGAAAAAAATCATGTACAACCTCCCCTCTAGTGTATAGAACATTTAAAAAATTTAAAAAGATATCTATATATATATTAAAAAAAAAATCCCCAGTCCTTGAAAATGGCTGCTAAACTGTTACCCGGCAACAAGTATTTCCAAACAATGCAGGTGGGAGAAAAGGGATTCCAGAAATGCTTGGTGTCCTCCGAGCTCAAGGAAGCTGGGGGCCCTTCCAATGCTAGAGTCGTCTTTGTTCAAAAATCATGCTCTTAACTGAAAAACGATACCATCTAAATGATTTAGTGTTGCCTTGAAGATGGAGGGGTCGTGTTTTCATTGTTGAAAACACCTCTATAATCTGACACCAGCTGCTGTCATCTGCCTCGCACCCTAATGGGATGTGTCGGGAGTCGGCCGCGGTGCCAGTCAGACTGGAGCGGTCACTGCAGAGAAAATCAATTCACGTGGTGTTGTAACTGCACTCTCAGAGAAACCTTAGCCGGCCCGCAGCCAGCGCCAGGGCTGACCGGCACTGCAGAGGATTGCCATCTTCAACGTGCATTTAAAAAAAATCCACAGCCAAATGAATCAATGGTCAGGAAGTATCTGCAGACAAATGTCCAGTGCAGGTTTGATGAGTAATTCCTTTTTTTAGATCAAATTGCAGTATGGAGGGAAATGCTTTTTTCTTGGTTGTCTTTTTTTTTTTTTTTTTTTTTTTTTTGAAGGAACTTACAAGAAGGTTGCTAATAAAAAAAAATTTAGGGGTACATGATATAAAATGCTTAGAAAAACTAGCCCACCCTACCCACAGAAGGTGCTGGTGAGGAATGGAAGCTTATGTAACAATAGATTGTTTTTATTATGATTTTAAAAATTTTACTTGAAAGAAGGCTGCTTTGGTCCTTATTATCAGATTTTTTTCATGTGTTAGTTTTTGTAAGTCTCACAGACACGAAGCAAGATTTTCTTCTCCAGCAAGCTCTTATGAAATAGCTTGTATTAAAATATGAGTCTAAACATCCTGCTCTCTATCACTAATGAAGAAAACTGTTTAAGTTAAAATGTCTGTTTTTGTAAAACAAATGTGTTCTATATTTTTGTAGATTTTAGATTTTCTACTGATTGGATACTCCAAATTTATCAAGTTCTGCACCACCCAGAGGGAGATTGGAGAGCCAATAATGAAACAACTCATTCTTCTAAAAAACGATTTACGAAGACTAGTTAATGGTTTATTCCTGAATCTGCTAGTGTGGTGTCAAAGTTCAGCCTCTTAACATACTTCCTTTGAGTGACACGATATTGGTGCTGTTGCTTGTGACGGTGGAGAAGTATTGAAGTATTAACTTCTTCTAAAAAAATCATTCAGACTTAAAAAAAAAAAAAAAAAAAAAAGAAAGATATCTCCTTGCAGGCTGGGAGCACAGAATAAAACCCCAGGGCCTTAAAAACTTCAGCTCTGCCTACAGCAGTTTACAAAAATACTAAACTGCAATCAATGTAAATAAAATGCTTCGCTATCCTGAGACCAGAAGGAATCTCAGGCTAATAAGGAATCCGGTTTGCATATGCTGTCGAGAGGGTGACATCCCCCCGGGGTTTCAGTGTAAACGTGGTCGCTGTACAACGTGGACCCATCTGGCATAGAGCAAGCTGCTTTCTTGTTTTTCTAGAATAGTTCTCACTGCCTTACTTAAATCGAGTTGATAAACTTAATGCAACTGTTTCTATGATCCTAGAGAAAGGACTGAAATGTTATTGAAAACTTTCCGACTGTAGTAAGCTTTAGGATTTTAAATGCACTACTGTGTTTGGTGACTGTGCCAGTCGCTTGCTTTCTGTGTGTTTGCCCTGCCTTTGGTATCTTAGCAAAGAAAAATATAAAAAAGAAGAAAAAAAAGTAAAAAGAGCAAAAAAGAGGAAAAAAAAGTGGAAAAAAAACGAGAGCCACATTCCATTTCTAGCACCTTGGGCGCTCTTTCAGTATCCTTTTGTGTCTTTTGAGCATCGTCAGATGCGACAGGCAATAATTCTGTTTGTGACACTGGGAACATCCCCTCTTCTTTGTGGCGTGTGTGTTGATTCCATTTTGTCCAGTGCTACCGTCCTTATTTCCCCCCTGACACAGGCCTTCTTTCCAGAACATTTGTAACTTGTAATACAAACAAGTGACAGCCGCAGTGATGCAGTGTCAGTTTCTGAATGTCATCAGGTTCTCATATCTAAACATGTCAAGTTTTTTCCCTGTAACTTCTGTAGTCTGTGATGCTGGTCATAATACTGTCTACATTCCTACACAAAGAAAAAAAAAATCTATCTTGGAGGAAATCTGAGATCAATAGAGTAGAGGATTTTGTTGCTATGCTTGTAACAAGTAGAAAACTTTGTATTTAAAGTTTATTCTTGGTCATTATTTATTATTATAATACATCAGTTGACAGAACTTTATTCTGGTATAGAAAGTATTAAAAGTTGTTTTTTCAGCAATGACTGTTTTCTTTCTGCTGTTAGAATAAAATGTCTTTGAAGCAGTCCAGTTTTATCCAGTGTTTTACGCAATGAAACCTCTACCTCTGGGAAAAAAAAAAAAACACATCTTTTCCTATTCACATATGTTTACTAGGAGGAGGGAAACATATTTTTGCAGCTTTATCAGATTTTGGTAAGACTTGGTCAAACACCACTTCTTACAAAAAGCCCTGCAGTATTCTGGGTGGATGGTTCCCATACCCTGGTGCTTTTTCAAGCTGAAAGAGTATCTCTGTGCAGTACAAATAGCACGTGTATCTGTGTGTGTGTGTGTGTGTGTGTATGCACACCAATGTGCATTTGTGAACTATGTTTCTTTGAAAGCTTGCAGACATGGGTTTTAGTGAGGTAATACCTATGCAAATACAAATGCTCCTCATATACTAGCAATTATACAAGACACTTAAGGCATTGGGATCTATTATTTCCCTTTACTGGTAGCAAGTTTTAAAAAAATCATTAAATGTAAGGAAGTCTTTTCCCTCTGAATGATCAGAGAACAATATGAATTCTTTCTCCAGAAGCAAAGGAAAAGAACAAAGAATGATAAAGTCTACGGTATGGTATCTGGGCTGCTGAAAAACAGAACTCTGCCACCGATCTGAGAAGGTTTGGAGTGTGTGCCCCACACTTGATGCGCAGGCTTGCTTTTTGACTTGTTTTTTTGTTGTCGGTGGTGGTCTGGTTTCAAAACCAAGCTTGCATGATGCGTGCTGCAGCTCTGGAATAGGTTGGCCCACCGAAATGTTGCAAGCAAAGGCATCCAGCCATGATACAGGAATTTGTAAGTCACCGGGTTTCTTTCAGGAGTCCAGACTGTTGGTGTCCCTGGACGGGAGCAGATGACTTGAATGAAATCTTTGGCAGTCCCGAGAGTCCATTGTTAGAAACAGCAAAGGTGAGTTACGAGGAGTTAGGGAAGGATCAGAAAATGAACCCATCAGGGAAGGAAGGTTGATTAAGGGGCCATAACTCCACATACATGCTGGATCCTGATCCCAAATGCCTCCAGGGGCCAGGCAGGATACCTCAGTGGCGAGAGGAGGAGAGTAGAAATTGGGAGGGGGGCGGTCTCAGGGGCCATGGGGAATCCCAGCACTGCTCCTTCTCACCACGAAGAAGGCGGCATCAGGGCTTCTGACTTTGCAAGAGACACTGGACACCCGGATTTTGGGGGAAGTCTCTGAATTTCACATATTGGTGCAAAATGTGTATTTAAAAACTGTGTGATAAATAGCCGATCAAAATGTGGTTTATCCACAGAAGGGATTTTGTTTTTCTTTTCCGTTATGATTTATCACAGGATATTGAGTATAGTTCCCTGTGCTAAACAGTAGGACCTTGTTGTTTATCCATCCTATACATAATAGTTTGTATCAGCTAACCCCAAACTCCCAATCCATCCCTCCCCCTTGGCAGCCACAAGTCTGTTCTCTATGTCTGTGAGCCTGTTTCTGTTTCATAAATAGGTTTCTTTGTGTCCTATTTTAGATTCCACACGTAAGCAATATCATATGATCTTGGTCTTCCTCTGTCTGACTTACTTCACTTGGTACGATCATCTCTAGGTCCGTCCATGTTGCTGCAAATGGCATTATTTCATTCCTTTTTATGGCTGAGTAATATTCCATTGTATATGCATGCACACCACATCTTCTTTATCCGTGCCTCTGTCGATGGGCATTTAGGTTGTTTCCATGTCCTGGTTACTGTAAATGGTGCTGCTGTGAACATTAGGGGGCATGTATCTTTTCAAATTAGCGTTTTGTCAAGAATGGACTCTTATTCTGCCGTGCAAAGGGATGGAGCACTGACACAGGCTGCAACGTGGATGAACCTTGAAAACACTGCGTTAGTTTGACGAAGCCAGTCACTAAAGAAGCCAGTCCTGTGGTTGCTGGGGGTGTGGGGAGGGGAGGATGGGGGTGACCGATGGATGAGGGGGACGAGCTCTCTTCTCCCAGAGATAAAGACGCTCTAAAATTAGATAGCGATGCTGGTTGCCCAACTCTGAATATATTAAAAACCACTGAGTTGTATACTTTAAAAGGGTGAATTTTATGGCATGTGAATTACATCTCAATAAAGCTGTTACAAAATAAAAATAAAACTGGAAGGAGGCCTTTTTAAGAAGCTTCAGTATGTATTTCCATCAAAATATTTTGAGCTCTTCTATAGTCACAGACAATTGGCAGATCAGTCCGTTGTAAAGAATTACAAGATTGAGGTGTCCTGACTTAAATCTGAACCCTGAACTACTTATCGGCTACTTGATCTTGAACAGTTTAGCTGTTCTGAGTTCATTGATCGTTACCTGTAAAGTTATGAAGTTAAATGCAATAACGTAGGGGAAATTATATGTAGGTTTATAAAGGACTCTACAAATGCTAGATATTGTCGCCACTGTTGTGTAATAAGTTATGGATAAATTTGAGATTAATTTCACATACACAAAACACTGTACACTAACCCCACCCCCTGTGTTTTGGAAAAGTCTCCCCGGTGGTCAGATGGTCATGATTCCTCCACACTCATCCCCTTCAGATAAAATTATCCTGGACAAATGTCTTAAATTTTTTGTTTTCCAATTTCCTCATTTGAAAAATCAGTATTTTAACCACTTTCTTGCCATTCTCAGGGTCTTGGGGGGCAGATAGGGAAAGAGTGGGATGCTGGGGGAAAAGAGTTGGTCTTGGGGTTAGATGTTATTCCACTCACTTGTTTGATGAAAGTTTACAGGGGACCTACTGTGTTCCAGGCATCAGGCTATGGGCTGGAGATACACAGGTGAGTCAGAGATCATGCCCACAGATCACTGTCTAAGGAGAAAACAGACTTCAATCTGATAATCACACAAATAAATATAACACATCTGGAAGAGGAGATTCAGAGATAAGATGGATTTTTCACGTCACAGAAGACTTCCCTAAGAGGTGACAACAAACTGAGATATGAAGGAGAGCATGCCGGGTAGAGAAGCAGCACGTGCAAAGGCCGTGCGGGTGTAATGGGGCTTGGGAGGCCTGTCTCCACCTCTGAGCTGTGGGATCCAAGTAGGTCATTCCAGCTCCCCAGATCTGCTTCTTTATCTGTGAAGTGGAAAATGGTGCCCACAGCCAGGCTCTTACTGGGATTAAATGAGATAGTAGTAGATAACTGTGTTACAAGCTGCACAGACAGCAAGCTAGGTACCACCAGGTTCCGAGGACTGTTATTGAAACTGACACCGGCTAGTAACCCACTTGAGCATTGAAACGGAGTGCGTTCTGCAGATGCATGGCTTTCTGGCTTGTTCAGAAGCCAGCAAGATAGGAGTCGATGTAGCGTGATCCAAATGCCTTCTTCAACAGATTTACAGGATCCCAGAGAACCATCAGTCATAGACCACACCCAGGGGCCTCAGTTTTCTGGGAAGGAGTGGGTGGGAGTCTCCTGGTCCCAATTCAAGGTCTTTGTACGGCTCCAGTCTATCCCTTTGTCGATGGGTTTGGCCACCGTGGCAGCAGCACTGTTTGCTGGAGGAGTGTACATAGGTTGGTGAACATCCTGATTTCCCCAGACTAAAGGGTTTCCCAGCACGTGGAACTTCCAGTGCTAAAAGCAGGGCAGTCCTGGACAAATCTGAATGGTTGGTCAACCTGGGTCCAAGGCCACTCCCTCTAAAGGCACATGTCTGGGCGGAACCAAGCTATTGCTGCCCTTAACTCAGGAGGCCAGTACGAGGCCAATCGGGGGAGCCAAGGGGCTCAGAGCATGGGCTTTGCTAACTCGAGACTTGGGTTCAAATCTTCTCTGCCACAGCACCTTTGCTGTAAGGGTGAAAGTTGACAAGGTACACACAGCATTCCACACAATGCCTGGCACGTGGTCATTGTTTATATACCCTTGCTGAGTGACCGAATGGATCTCTGTTTCTACTTCGATGAGGTGGGGAATGCCTCAAATGTGAAATTCTCTTCCTGGCAGCTGGAAATTGCTGAGCTGCTGATACTCAGTGTTAAGGTACTATTTTGTGCTGAAACTTTTATAAAGATGGTAACCCTGCTGTCTCTTGTAGTTTGGGGTTTGCGCACTTCCCCTTCTCTGTTGAACATTTGTATTGCAACAGTATATTATGAAAACCTCACCTGGTGTATTGTAAGCACAATCCCAAGGAAATTAGTGTTAAATATTGTGATCTTCTTTTCAAGATAGAAGGGCTAGTCCCGTTCCACAGAACTAGAGGTATGTTTCCATGGGGAAGGAAAAAAATTCATAGTGTAATGCAATATTAAAAATGTCGCCCAGCTGAGCATTCCATGTAGGGGCTTGTGAAGAGTTTTAATCTCATCACCTGTTGGTGTTAAGAGAAAAGAGAAAGATGGAGGGAGGGAGGGAGGAAGGGAGGGAGGCAGGAAGGGAGAGGAAGGGCTTTTGTGAACAAGGAAATCACAAGCCAAGAGGAGGGGGAAAATTTAAATGATCCCAGGCCGAACTGTTTTGCTGTTAATACAGAAATACAGTGCAAGACACATTTAATGGGCTCTATTTTTTATTATACTATGCTGAATAATTAAGTTTGAGGCTAAGTGTCACATGGATTTATCTTTTAATTAAAAAAGCATGGTTCACGCATATTTGAGTGGTAGTCCAAATAAATGCAATATAGAAATTTATGTTTGTTTATCTAGGTGTTAATTACCTAGAGATTGTTCTGGATTACTTCTTTTTATAAAGTGTCATAGGCTCGTGTCAGAACGAATAAAGCTTGCCCATGGAACCTTATCAATTTGCTAACGATAGTGCTGGTCTGACCTGAGGGGGGGAGCAGGGGAAAACTTTGGGGATTGTTATGTATACACAGGCCCCCGTTCAACCCACACCAAATAAAACAGTCGTTTTAGAAAATATTTCTAGGACATAAAGGCACAAATATATCTTCGTTGTTTTACAGCCTCTTGTCCACAGCTATTTATAAAACATGTGATTATTTATGCATTGGGTTATGAGAAGTTTGGCTGGGAGAGACTGTGAAGGAGGCTCCACCAATCCAGTTACCTGTACCTCGGAGAGGTGGAGGGAGGGTTTCTCAGCAGAAATGGGGCCGGACAGGAAGTCGGCTGCTGTGATTTGTCTGAAGTGTGTCAACCTCACTGCCTCTCCCAGAAAGGGCAGACAGCGGGAGAAAGAGGGACAGCAAAGTTGAGGGTTAGAAGTCACGTTTTTTAAAAACAACGATGCACACTGAGAAAGCGAAACCAGAAGCCCGCACAAACTGCCCCTCATACCTTGGGTCAGTCCCTGCCTTTTTCTTTGTTTACAAGCGATTTTTGGTGGCAGGTTCACTCGAATGGCTTGGAAACCTCCTGAACAAAGGAGCGCACCCAACTTAGACGACCCGGTCTGGGGATGTCTAAGTTGGGTGCGCTCCTTTGTTCAGGAGGTTTGTTTGCCTTGCGTCGCCTGGCCTCTTTCCACTGCGCACCACAACTCTACTTTTGGCTGCCAGATCTCCAGAAAATCAATAAAAGTAACTGCGGGTCCTGGTGGGCTTCACCCGGCTTGGTGGGCCTTTCTCTCGGGGTGCAGGGAGAGCAGCGGGAGAGACCGGGACCGGCACTCAACTGTGCTTCTCTCCAGCCCAAGCTGGGGGGAGCGTCGGGAACCCCCAAACAGAAAACCAGCCCAACGTGGAAGCTCTCTGCTGGGTAGGGTTTCATTTTCAATGTTTTTTCCTTCCTCCGGGAGACCTGGCGGACTGATGGAGCAGGTCACTGGGCAGCGCGCCTGGAGAGGGGCGCCCGGGCCGGGCGGGCACCGAGCGGGCGCGGCGCCAGGTGGGAGCGCCCGGGGGGGGGGGTCTCCGTGCCGCAGCGGGTCTGGTTTCTTCGGCGCGGACCCTGCAACCCGGCCTCTGACTCAGCCCCTCGCCCCTGAGGGATCAAACGAGCGTTGGCCGGAGAGGAGAAGGCCCCCCGCGCCGAGGCTTGGTCTCCAAGCTCCTGGTCCCCCAGGGCTTCTCTTTTGGCGAGGAAGGGGACAAACGCTCCAACGGGGCTCGCTGTGGCATCGGGTCCCAAGGAGGGCGCGCGGGTCCTGCACGGCGGCAGCTGCTCACGCCGTTACCGCGGACAGGGATCAATGCCGCGTATCTTTTAAATTATTGACGCCTGAACTCTGTTTTCCTCCCAAATTGCTGCCCATTTCCTCCTCAGAATCATTGCTGTTACCAGAAATTGGGGCCCAGTAGCACTTGAGGGTGGAGCGGGGGCGTTGCTGGGAAGAGCGGGTCACCATTTGCGCCAGGTTCTGGGGACCCAGCAGAGGAGACGCAAGGAGGGTCCCTGACCCGGCTTCTCACCCCGCCCCCTCAGTGATTTGTTGGAAAGTCGGTGGAGGGGGGGTCCCTTTAGATCAGTGGTCAGAGAAGGCCCTTTCTTTGGGCCAGAGGATTTGCTGGCTGTCAGCAGGTCGACAGAGCCTTATTCAAAAAGATGGCCCTGAACTGGGGAACCGGCAGTGAGGTGTTTGAGGGCCCAGGTTTCAGAGGCGTTCAAAGAAGGGGCCCTGCAGGGCTTTGGAGTCCAGGACATTGGTCTAGAATGACATGGAAGGATCCATGTGCCCAAGAATATCAACTTCTTTTTTAAAAATTAAAAAAATATATATATTATTGAGGTGAAATTCACTTATATAAAATTCACTGTTTTAAAGTCTATGATTCAGTGGCATTTAGTAAGTACATTCCCTATGTTGCCCAACCATTGGCTGTACAAGTTCCCAAACATCTTTGTTACCCCAAAAGAAAACCCCACACCCATTAATCAGTAACTTTCTATCCCCCCTCTCCCCAGCAATATGCAAAGTCTCCATGGATTTACCAATTCTGGATATTTCATATAAATGGAATGATACAATATGTGACCTTTTGCATCTGACATGTTTCACTTAACACAATGTTTTTGAAGTTCATCCACTTGGTAGCATGAATCAGTATGTCATTCCTTTCTATGACTGAATAATCTTGCATTGTATGTTTATACCACATTTTGTTTTCTATTCATCCACTGATGGACATTTGGGTTGTTTTCACCTCTTGGCTATATCACATAGTACTGCTACGAACATTCGCGTACAAGTATTTGGGAACCTGGTTTCAATTATTTGGGGCATATACCTAGGAGTGGAACTGCTGGATCAGTGGGTAATTCTGTGTTTAAATTTTTGAGGAATCATGAAACTCAATCAGCTTTTTATTCAACAGATCAGCTCCTGTCACTACACTGCTTAGAACCCTCCAGTGGCTTCCTCTTACATTAGAATAAAATCCATACTCCTTACCTTGGCCTTTGAGGCCCTACATGATCTGACTTTGCCAACCTCTCTAACTTCGTCCTCCATCTCTCCCTCAATACCCTCCCTCTCTAGTCAACATGGCTCTTTGTACTTCAGGCTTGCCAAAACTATTCCTGCCCCAGGGCCTTTGCACTTGTTTCCTCTTGCCCTTTCCAATCTGGGCACCTCTTCCCTTTCTTAGGTTTCAACTCAGATGTCACTCAGAGAAGCTTTCTGTCACCACTGGATCCATGTGTTCCTGGCCTCTGTACCACACCACAGTCTATCATCTTATTTCTATCTTCCTTGTGGCAGTAATTAATTACTCCCTAGAAATACCTTGTTTACCCCTTGGTTTATATGCTTATGGCCTGCTTTCCATACTGGAATTGTAAATTTCATGAGATCAGGGACCAGTCCGAGCTGTGGTGCAAGTAGTACCTGGTACAGAGTAAGACCTTAAATAAATACTTATTGGATAAATAAAAATTCCCAGGCCAATTATCTTTGATAATAATCACTGGAGTGTTGTGGAAATTTTGTCAGCTTTTAAAAAAGAAGTTCTTTCAGCAGTCTCCAGAAATGAAGCCCCCAAACAAAGAAGAATATTGACTAAACTCGAAGTCAGACCAGCAGTGTCCTTGAGAACTCGGCTGTGGTCCTTCTTCCCTGTAGTGTGTGGGTATGTGTCTGTGGGTGGGCGGAGGGGCAGGCAGTCCACTGCATTGATAAAACTGGTCTGATATCCCCGTGCGTTGGGTTCATCTGAGACCAGCATCCCAAGCTCTACAAAAGGACTCACAACTGCCAAGTGGGTAGCTGCAATCAGGAAACTTGGTTCCAAGTCTATCTGCTAAACTGTGCCCATGTCTTTGTCCCTCTGAGCCTCAGTTTCCTCATCTGTAAAAGAGGCTGCTAACATGTGCTGTGCAAGCTTACTGGGAGCCACACATGAGAACACGGGGAAGTGCTTTGCAAACGGAAATGCTACACACATCAGTTATTACCACAGCCGCTCATATGAAAAATACATGTGCCCTGCCCATGCCAAGGTGTGGGCAGGGAGGACAGAGCCCGACAGCCTGGTCACCATCTGCTGCAGCCACCCCAGCTCCCTCTCCCACCCTGTTGACCCTGGCCACACTCATGCCTGTGACCCTGGGGTCAACGCCTCCTCTTAACGTCTTTCCATTTCTCAGTTTGCTGACTGGGGTGATTTTCGGTGAGGTCCACATAAATACTTCAAAAATAATTCACGATGAAGAGGAACACTTCTGGAATAGATGATGGCACAACGAATTAAACGCTTTATAGGGCTGAGCGTAAATTATTTTAATGCATGTAATAGATCCACCCAGGGAGACTTGAGCCCCTGCAGGTCATGCCTCTGTGCCCCCAGGGCCCAGAGGGTGGTGGGAGCAGGTGGCTGGGAGCCTGCTCCGCTGGGGTGTGAATCATTTCCCTCTCAGAAGACCTATTCCCCCAGCACTTAGGTCCTCCCAACCCGGGGAAAGGAATGGGAAGCTTCAGGTCTGGCCAGGCGGAGCCAGGAGCCAGGAGCCAGATGAAGCATTGGGAGGGCACTTGTCAGCAATGACGATGGCCTGACCTGCACCCTGCCTTCCATTCATTGTCTGCTCTTCTTGAGAGGGGTGAGGGATGCTACTATATGATATCAGAGAGTTAAAATATTTTGTCTCCCCTGAAAACGTTGGGCATCAAGACTAATGTTCCAGTTCAGGTCATCAACCAGCAACATTTTACATTTAGACTCATTGCACATTAGTGCAGGAAGAAATCTTAGAGATTATTGTGTCCAACATACCCATTCAAGAGACGAGAAAGCTGAGAGCTCAGAGAGGTGCAGGATTTTCTGCCCCAGACAAAATAAACACACTGTTGTATCCAAGGGCCATCTAAGCAATATTTATAGAGCGATATCTAGAGATTGTTGTTGTGGTTTTGTAATTACTGAAGTAGATTTGTAACCCCAGAGGGAAGAGTTCATTGATTCCAGAATGTGCTACCATGACTCCTTATGGTCAGGCAAAGCATAGTAACAGTGCTTTATGTGGATCAGTTGTCTCATATCTGGGGAGAAGCTTTTATTCACTCAATGTTCAGTGATCATGTATGAGGTCTAAGGTGTGTGCTAGGCATTGGCCGTACTACTGTGAGCCAGACAGGCTCACCTGCTTGCAGGAAACTCACAGCTGCTTGATGACCTTACAAAGGACCCAAATCAGAAAAGTTGCAGTAATATGTGCACTGCACTAGTCTGAGTTCTGGGACAAGTCTCCTTCCACAGATAGCTTCTTGATGGCCTGTTCGTCTGTGTCTGCAATTCCACCCTCAGGGATTCAGTCATGCACATCAAAGTCGATGTGATTGAGCATAAGAACAGTGGGAACAGAGAATTAGAGAGAGCAACCACTTCTAGGGGAAGCATTAGGAGGTGAGGCGATGGGCCTTGAATGAGGAATAGGATTTGGATGTGAGAGGCTAAGGGAGAGTGGGGGGAGAGGTTCTAGGAGGAAGGGTCAATAAGCCCTAAAGCAGAGATCCAAAGATTTCTGGTGGGTTCTGCAACTAGAAAACAGGTCAGGAAGACCACAGCCAGAAGGGCAGGACAAGGGGTTGAAGGATGGGGTGTCTATAGGCGGGTATGCATAGGATGGCCCCACTGTGTTTTCTGAATATTTCTCATTGTCATGTAGATCAGGACGGGAGTGACAGAGTCTGTTGCTGAAAGAAGTTAGGCTGGGTGGTAAGGAAATAATTCAAGCTACATGCCAGGAAGACTTACAGATGAAAATTAAAATTGTAGCCCACAGAAGGAATCTTCTGAGGTGGTTGATGATTACAGTCAACAATGGCAAAAACTGAGTATCATCTCACCTCCTCCACTAAGCCTTCCCTATCCAACTCTGGGACAATTATTTCTCTCTGGGCTCCCAAAGCACAAAGCTCTGGACAAGAGTTCAGGACTTGCTGCAGTGTCCTGTGCTGTCATGGTGGGTTCTGTTTGCTTCCACCTAAACTGGACTCGGTCATTTGAGGGCAGTGGCCTGGGCCGGTTCATTCCTGGATCCATGGTGAACCATGATGGAAGCCTCATGTATGCTTCCTGGTTCCATCATGTAAATGACCCAGGTTTAAAAGACAGACTTCCTGAATTTTGGTTCAACATGACCACACCTTCTCCCATTTTAAGTTTCTGGAAAGAAACTACTCAAACCATCAAAAATATAGTTGGCTATAAATGGCAAGCTGTTACCAAGGCTGTCACCCCAGAATCATACTCCTGCCCCTCCCTTGAATAGAAACCAGTAACTCTTATCTAAATTTCAGAAAGAAGCTGCAAAGAAAAAAAACAAGAAGGGTTAGAACCAACTAGGTCCAAGATGGTGGAAGATTCAACTTCCAGTAGACCTTGAGCCTCATTATATGCTCATTGTAATACATTAGCATATGCTAAATGACACACCCACAGGCACCATGACAGTTGACGATTGCCATGACAACAACCTGAAAAGCCCATACAAGGCCTGAAGGGAGAGTTGCATCACTTCCAGGTCCAAATCACACCCCTGTTCTCAGATAACTCATGAATATTCATTCCTTCCACTCTTTCCAGATCCCTCACTTTTACCTCAACCCTCCTATGTATTTGGTGTCTCCACCGGAATTGGGTTAAGAAGTTGATTTGTGAACTAGGTTCCCGCTTCTCCATTCTTTGGCCATTGAATAAAGCTTATGCTGTTCCAGTCTCAGAATCGGTTTCGTTATTGGCTGCGTGAATCTGACTGGAAAAAGAACCTCCCTGGCCAAGACAGGGTCTCTGCCCAGGCTAGGACCCTGGCGCCGGTCTGGATGGCCAATTCGGTAATGAAGTTGGTTCAGAGCCAGAATGGCGTATCTCTTAAAGCCTTAACACAGCGCCTGGCATGGGTGTGCATCCAATCAAGTTCTGCAAAATAAGCACTACCGTGGAGCCGTAGCTCATGTTAATGCCCTGCCCACATCCCCTTGGCTCACTGTCTGCAGCCGTGGTGTGGGGGACAGTTCCCAGCCTCTGACAGCTTCCCCGCGTAAAGAACCATAGGAGTGTGCCCAGCTGCAGGGACTCCTGACAGTGCTGGGGATTTAATGCCGCAGAGAAACAACCCTCAGTCAATGGGAGAAGAGAGGCAGGGAATAAACACCAGCACTGGGTCTCCATAGTCCTCAGAGGTCCCTCCCCTGGACTGAGCCCCAGTGGCCTGCAGCAGCAACCTGCCCATCACTGGCCCGACACTGCACTGGTACTGGCTTTCCTCTCTTCCCTGTTTCACAGCCCCACTCCTCAAGTGTATTTCCTGGGATCCTCTTAATGAACTACCTGCACCCATGTCCTTGTCTCACCAAGAATCTGCTTTTTAAGGGAACCCAAACCAAGGCAGGAGCTAAATACGTAAACGTATACATGTTGAATGAAGGAAGGAATATAAATGAACAAGTGAGTGAGTGAAATGATGGAGAGATGGAGGAATCCAAGAACAAACTGTGCCCATTCCTCGTCTTTCCTGGGCTGGGCTGAGACCAAGTGGATGGAAGGAAGGCTGTGTAGGTCCTTCTTGTAGTACAGACTCGGGTGGAGAGCGCTCTCTAGGTGGGCTTGTCCCTGCACTGCCATGAGGTGCCAGGAGGCCTCTGTGTCCAGCAGGTGCACCCTAGTGGGCAGCTGGCTCTGACCATGGTTTCCAGGACGTTCTTTGTTGTGGCCGGTCTCTGCTCCATTCCACCTGGAGCCCAAGGGACCTCCAGTCCCGATGATGGAGGCAAGTCACCTCGGAGAGGGAAAGGAGACCTCGGTGATCTGTGTAGGCAGTTGAGTCTTGTAAAAATAGCACAAAGGCCCAGATCACTGGGAGGGGGGCGGGGGGAGATGGAGGAGCTGGTAGAGTGAGTTGGGGATCGGGCACCTCGCCCAGATGGCTCCTGCCCACCCCCATCCACCCTGATACGAGGACAGGAGCGCATCACGTACCTGAAGGCGGAAACAGAAGGCTCCACCGAAGATGGCACGGAGAAAGCCGGACGCTGCGGAACAACCAGGCTTCTCCGGGTACCGGCTGTGAGTGCTGCTAAGAATAGATCCGGGCGGACGGAGTCTCCGCGCAGGAGCCTTGCGAACACTGGGGGCTCCTGCGCGGAGCTCCACTCTGCCTTCTCGGGCTGTGCCGTGGCCTCAGAGTGCCTCTGCCCCCTCTACCTCCGGAGCTGCGGGCGGAGCAGTCATTCTCGAGAGCAAATGGTTCATCATTTGTAGCAGGAAAACGGCCTTCTCTTCCTGCGGCGGGCTGGTCACTTTGCAGCCACTGTGATTCTGGTTGCTATGTATGCACTGAGCGTCTATTGTGTGCATCGTCTGTGCGTGGCGCTGAGGGACGCAGGGGAGAGAGAGGACAACCCCGCCCTTGGAGAGTTTGGAGGCTCCCTGGAGGGACAGGGCCATCGGGTGGGGCAGGGAAGAGAAGTTGCTCGACTGGAGTGAGGAGGGAGCGGCCAAACTGAGCGGGGTGGCCGGAGAAGTAGGACAGAGAGACGCTGGGCCTCGGCGCCGGGGCAGGGGAGAGTGGGGAGTGTCCTCGGGCTCAGAGCAGCCGAGCTGCCCAGGAGACTGCGGGGCTGGTGCTGTGAAGCCAGCAGTAAGCGCTCAGGGGCAGCTCGCTGTGGGGGAGGAACAGGCCACAGGGCTGCACAAGCTGGGCAGGGGTGCATCCTGCCCAAGAGGGAGAGGAAGGCTGATGTAGGAGGTGGATGGGCTCCTTCCAGAAATTTGGCAGTGGAAGGTAAGGTCAAGGTTGGGGTCAGTGGAACATGAGGTCAGGCTGGGGGGCTGCTTGCGTGGGGTTAATCTGCCTCACTAATGCTGTCAATTAAGAAGGCCCCCCAGGTTACACAGCCTGCACCCCGACCAACATTTAGCAGACACGACGCTTGTCTTTCCCCTCTCAGGAAACCCATAACCTGCTCATTACGTTGAGAAATTGAACTCTCCTTGGAGTTGCCCCTCTAGTCAAATCCTGTGGTTTGAACAGGACAGGAGCTAAGGGGGTGAATTTGTAGAGGATGGTGACCAACGCCAGGGTTCAGCCACGGATGGGGAGACTTTCTGTGGGCCAGGCTCACCGGTCCTCTCAGGAGGGGAGGCTTAGCTGTGCCCAGGGGGCTCTGCAGGGGCCGCCGTGTTCTCCAGAGCAGGACTGGCTATAGCCCAGGGAGGCTGCTCTTCGTGACCGTGTATGCTCGCTGGACAGAGCAACCTGCCGGCCCTGAGTCTCGGTGAGGAGGGGACATGCTGAGGAGCTGCTGTGCCTGCTGTCTCAGGGTTAGGTGACAGAGGAAGGACACTGACCTTAGTCCAATCTCCAAATGTCCTCTAAGAGCCTTCTCTGTAATAGATATTTACCCAGGGCTCCTTCCTGTGTGGAAGCTCAGATTCTTGGAGGAGATAGAGACATAAATCAACATTTTTAAGGAATCCCATCTCAAAGGCCAGAATGAACTGCAGTGATTTTGCTGTGATGGCCCCAGACACAGGGCCTCAGGCTCTGCCCACCACCCTCCAACATCAGGGCCCAAAGGGGTGAGGGCAGCCGGGACCCTCGCTTCCCTCACACCACTCAGCACCCTCTGGTTGGTGGGATCTAGGAGCTGTCGTCCCCAACAGAGTGACCAGGTTGGTGTCAGCCTGGCAGACACCGTGAATGTCTCGTGGGTCAGCTCTTCCTGTGCCCCTCCTTCCTGAATTCTGGCTTGCTGCTTCTGACCAGTGTTGGCCTCCTCTCCCTTACATCTTTTAGAAATCCAATTTTACAAGCTGTTGGTCTTGAGTGTGGACTGTTGCGTTTTATTAATTTGAAAAAAATTTATTTTTAATGTCTCCTATAACTTATGCTCCGTCCCCCAGCTGCGCCCTCAGGGAAGGGACCTTTGCGCGCCTCTTACTGTCCAGAGTAGAACTGAGGGCTGCCTTCTGTGGGCAGCGTGGGCTGCAGAGCGTCACAACTAAACATCACGGTGCTTTCCTTGCGCTGAATCAGTACTTGTGCATTTGGGGAGTAATCACTGGGCCGTGTATAGCACTTTCAATGACACCCAAACAGCCCCTGGTGCCCTGCACAGAACTGACCAGTTCCACTGGCCAGAACCATTAAAGGCCCATTACCAAGGTGGCGACAAACTCTCTTCTTAGAATGTCTTTCCTTCCTTTCTGTAAAGGAGGCTTTTCCCCTGCGGGGGGGTCTGTGTGGTTGTGGAGGTGCTCCTACCCCTGCCGTAGGGAGGGCTCTTGGCCACCCAAGGCCTGACAACTCAGCCGTCATTACCTGGGTCCCCAGGCCCACATGCTTAATTTCTTTACTTGCTCCCAAATCAGTGTCTTCAAAGCCAGCCACCCCAAGAAGCTCTTTCTTGTCTATGCTGTCTCCCCCCAGCAGCCCTTCAAGATTCGGTGTACACCCTTCCCTTCTCCTGGGGACCCCCCTTAGCTCCTGTGGGCCTCAGTGGTCTCTGCTCCTCTGAGCTCCTAAGTGACTTCTGATCTGAGCAGTGTGGCTGGCTCAGCACCTGATGACAGCTGGCCTGGCTCTAGCCAGCCTCCCTGCCCTGAAAGAGCTCCAGGGAGCAGGCTCTTGACCCACTCATTCTTCCTGTGTATCCTGGGGGCACCCAGCATGGGAGGAGGGATCAATAAGTGCTTGCTGAGGGGTTGACCAGTTGATAGAGAGATGGCTGACTGGCCCCACGGTCTGTGTAGTTTGGTGAATTAGGAGCTCTTTTGGAATTTCCAAGATCAAAAAGGGCAGGAGAAGGATGAAGTTGCAGGCACCACGGAAGCAGATCTTCCTACAGGTCTCCTGCCCTGCAGCTGTGGTGCCCCACGTTTACGATCCCAGAACTGCAGACCTAGTGACACGGAGCAGTAAATCCTGCCCCCCAGCCACCTATCAGCACCGTTTAGAAAAGCCCCTTGCCCGGTAATAGGATCATCATTTAACTGATGGCTGCTTTCTATATGAGGGGCCCTTAGCATCTCAAATAGCCTTGTGTGGGCCTGAGCAAATAATGTGCATTATGCTTATGTTTGCATATTGGCTAAGGAGGCTGACTGGTTTAGTATGTAATTTAAAACAGAAACAACAGCAATGGCACAATCTGTTAACTTGCTTACCCTTATTAGACAATGGTCAGTGATAAGTCCATGTGGGTTGACTGCCTGCTTTTTCCTTTCCTGTTGTTGGTTTCCCTTCTCTACCAGGTGGGAGTTTGTGTTGAGTCTCAACTCTGCCTCATAGTCAGTGTGTGACCTTGGCCAAGTGGCTGACCCTCACCTCCGCAGGTCTGTTGTGAGGAGCTGTGCCCCACGTGCCAGCCATTCTCACGGAGGATGCAGTGACGCACACGCGTGTGCGGGCGAGCCGTGATAATGGATGGACTGGGCCTTTCGGTTCACTGCAGTATCCCCTAAAGTAGATCATTATTCTGTATGGAATAAATAGTGTTATTGGGCTGATATGCTTAAGGCTAATGAGCCCATGTCTAGCATCTGAGAAGCCAGATAACAAGACATGTTTTTCTCCATTGGCTTCTATTGATGTATTAATTAATGAAATCCAAGATTCCTCTTTGTGCTGGAGGAGTGTTTAAATCACTCCTGAGCTGTATGTGGCTCATCTTCCCTCCTGCTCCCAGATGCTGCAGAAGGCTGGGGCAGTGCAGCCGGGTCTTCCTCTCTGACCTGGCCCGGGTAGGAGCAGGAGCAGGTCCAGCCAGGAGGCAAGCCCCTCCTTCATCGTTAGCCAGGGAGGACCAGCAGAGCAGCCGGGGGGTCTCGGGTCCAGGCCTGCCTCGGAGCTCAGCCTCTGCTTCATCTCATTTCCTTTGGTATTTCTGTCTTCAAAAGAGCCCCAAGACATGACCTCTCAACTGGCTGTTTTTGTATTGATTGAAAAACTGCCCAGGAACAAGTCTGTGTGAGTCCTGGGTGAGGCTATCCCCACACTGTTTGTTGGTTTGTTTTGAGGGACCACCTACTACCATGAGTGGCAGCATGGAGAAAGTCATAGTGTTGGTTCTAGACCTGACCCCAGCACTGAGTAGCTGCATAAAATTAGTTGTTAAAAGTCTCTAAGTCTCAATTTCCTTGTCCATGAAACAGAGACAATACTAATACTACTAATAATACTAATACTAATGCTAATACTAAGGCTAATACTAATACTAATATATATCCCAAAGCGTTGTTTGTGAAGATTACGTGACCTAGCATGTGTGATGAAGTTCCTGGAATAGGGTGTGCATAGAATAAATAATTAAGGGCCACAGGGATGATTATTCTTTGTAACAATGACGACACATCTTATTAAATATAGAATGGGAGAAATAAGATTGGTGAAAAGGTATTTCTTAGAAAAATGAAATTGCATTATTTTTCATACCTTCTAGTAACCTCCGCTTCTCTAATAATCTGTCAAGAAGATATCTTAAGGAACCTGCTTCAATATTTAAATTCAGTGTTTGATTAGCAGTTTATTTTCCATACAAAAGGAGAAAGGCATTTGAAAAAAGTTGTTGTCCAAGTGGCTTACACTTCTTTCAACAACTTTGCTGGAAACATTCATTTGTACCTTGGCCCCCCATAGGCTACCATGTACCCCTATGCTCCACAGCTAACCTTATACCCCCCTGTATTCCACAGATAACCAAATGCCCCCACCCCTCATAGGTGACCATGCACCTACACACTCTGTAAATAACCAGGCACCCCAAACCCTATAGGTAGCCTTTTACCCCACATCCCATAGGTTACCATGTACCCCTATGCCCCATAGGAAACTCTGTCCTCCTGCACACCAGTCCAGACCTATAGTCAAGTGCCGGTTTATTTGCAGTCTGCTCTCTCACACATGGAAATTCCCAAGACTGCCGTTGTCACCTCCCCGCCTACAGGAGCAAGGCAGCCTCAGAAGCTCCGTATTCCGGCCACCACTGCTCATCCCTAGGGTTTGGTGTGGCAGAGCCTCTAGGGAGCATGGTGTGGTGTCACGCACTTCACTGGCCTGTAATCATACAGCGATGGGCTGTAACATGACCCTGGGAGGCGTGTGACACAGGCCCTGGGCCTCCACAGCAAACCTCTGTGTGTCTTCCCCGATTCCACTATTGACAATGGACAGAGGGCACCCCTTACGCATTCCTTCACTTCCCGCACCTGCTGGCGGAACATCGTGAGGATTAGTGCCCCTCAGCGCTCACCACCACAGCCCCCAAACCTTCTTCTCCCTTCTCATTTCATATACCTAATGTTCTGCAACTCAGACTCTATTTAGAATCAATAACCACTTAGAATTAAAATTCGAGCTAAACTATAAACCATAAAAGCCCCTGATTATTTCATTAGTAATTTGCTAATTGGCATTAGATATTTAATTACACATTCCAAATATTTGATGAATTATTTCAGCTCCGCACAGAAAGCCAGTGATGGGGACTACATTTTTCAGGAAACATAAACCCAGAGAGATAACACCCAGGAAGCGTTAGTATCTATGTGTGCCTGAAACCTGAACAAGTGGTTTTGCTCTTTCTTTGAAGGCACCTACCCAGACAGTCATGAAGTCTAGCCTGGCATCCAGGGCCCGGCCTGTACCTCTCCCAGGCTTTCTTCATCAACAGCACTTTCTGTTCACTCTTTTCTTGTGGAGACATTATCTCTTCTGCTTTGATCTGCTTCCCACAACATAAGGTGATTTCCCCACCCCCCACCCCCTTCAAATCCCCCTGATGGGCTGTTTTTAACATGGATAAGAAGGCGTCAGGCTCTCCCCCTTCACCCCCAACCCTGCCTCCCGCCCTCCCATCCACCTAGCAGCAGGCCCTGTCTGCATCGGACACCAGGTGGCCCCCACAGCCTTCTTAGAATGGATTTGCATTGGATATCACTCCGTCGCGGCTCCCTCCCTTAAGGTGTGGGAGTGCTGTTTCCCTAGAAGAAAAAAAAAAAAAAAAAAAAAAAAGATAATTTCAGTACATGAAAAAATGCACAAATGTTCATTTCTGTTTCTTCTGGGATTCTTCTGACGGTAAGTGGGCACTGAATTCATGCAGTGCTGAGTGTCCTGCTCCTCAAGTGTGCTTAGGAGCCCAGGACCCCAGTTTATTGGTCACCAACCTGATGGACCAAAGTCTCCATGGGACGATTCACAAGTGATGTAGATAGATAGTGTACTTAAAGCTGGGTGTTTTTTCTCAGTCTGCCCGTCCCTCTGCAGACATTGGCTTGTCTCTCTGCCATGTGGATAGACAGAGAGCTGAACTGGACCTAAAAGGTACAACAGCACAGCCGTTCCCACACTGCTCTGCCCTGTGCCAGACCAAGGGGAGAGTAAGATATATTTGTCACATTGAATCCTCGGTTAGTCTCATAACAGATTGCGGCAGGAGGCCATATGTGGAACTTCCAGTGACCATTGCAGAGAAGGATGCCCAGGGAAGATGAACAGATAACATGGAAGAGAAAGCTGCATCCCACTCGCAAACTTGCAATCCGGACCAGAAAGATGTTGGCTCTTAAAGGGCCAGCCGTGCCGCAGTGCAGTGCCCGTGGAGGACACGCCCCGTTGTGTACGCACACCTCACCCGGCTACATTTCTCAGATGCGGAGAGGTATATCCTCAGGAATTAAATCAAGTACCCCAATAGCCCTTACGTGACAGATGTAAATGCCCATTTCCTCACAGGCAGACTTACTCCAAATTAAGTGCAGCCATTTTCGAATATCTGTGCAGGGAGGCACATGAAGCTTGAAGACAGGGGACCCTCTGTGTCTGTTGACAAACACTCTTGGAAGGAAGTAGAAGGAACAGAGAGAATCCATGTCCTGAGCGCTGGCCCCAGCTCTGCTCCTAATTGGACCTCGAGAGCATTGCTTAACTTCTCAGGTGGCTCAGCCAGAAAATAGGCATGGTGTGTCCCACCCAGCTCATCTGTAGAGGGGATCCACCAGCCATGAGGTCTTGGGAAAGTCAAAAGCACCAAACCCCACGAAGGGTGGGGAGGGGGTGGAGGCAGTGGAGGTCGGCTCACTGGGCCATTAGCTTTCCCACTCCCTATCTGGCTTCTGAGCTTTACAATTTATTTGTATTTTAACCAGCCTGTGTAAATAGATATACCAATTTTTATGAGAAGCTACCTCAAATCCCTTTGGAAATAGGGTGGGTATAAAATAAAAACCAATAAAGTAATTTTTTAATAGAAATCTAGCTCTAATGATCAACACAGAGGAGCCTCTTTTCTCCTCTCTGGACCTGGAACCACTCTGAAATAGTGATGCTTCCAGAGCACGAAGTTTGTCCTGTCCCCGAAACCCCAGGATGAGTGTTATGGAGGAGAAGGTGCAAATCGGCTGTGTCCGACCTCCAAGCTTTGGCCTTAACTCTGACCTGGCCTCCATCCGCACCACAGCCTTGGGGCTCCCCAAAGCATCTTCACCCTAACCCTGCCCCTGCCCACCTCTCTTTCTGGTCAGCACTACCATTTCCACCACTTCCCAAATCCTTGGAAGAATCAGGTCTTCACTGGCTCAAGATCAATGTTTAACAACGGAATAAAAGAGAAAATGCCATAGTTTAATTGGAAACAAAGAAGGGACTATAAAGAGATCTTTATCATCTGGATAAATCTCAAAGTCAAGGTGTGACAGGTCAGATTAACTGATTAAGCTGATTCACTTTGCCTGGCTTGCTTCCTTCTCCAACTTCCGTTTTCAATCCTGCAAGACCTTTAGGGCCAACAGCAGGGCCATCTCCTGTAAGAAGCCTTTCCGGATCCCCAGCCAGAATGCACCCTAGGGTCTCTGGCACTTCTTCCTCAGACACTAATTACCCTTTGAGTAATGTTGGCTGTGTATATGCTCCTTCCTTCCAGGGGACACAATACCTGAGCTGGCTTCCTCTGTGTTTGCCCCACAGCCTAAGGCCTGGCACAAGTTAGGTGTTCAATAACTCTTTTGGTTTTGAATGATTGAGTGAATGAAATAAACTGCAGACATCATCTTTGGGAGCTGGAGTGGAAGAGCCTCTTGCATATTGAAATGCCACTGACTGCCCTAGAGAACATGGTGAGGTCGGTCCTACACAAGTCTAATGTCAAAGCTTTTGCCTGTGGACCCAGACGGTGTGTGGAAGAAAGTAGCCAGAAAAGAGGATGGGGAAAAGGCACTTCTGGAAAGGCCAAGGCGAAAAGTCACTGTTCCCTGAGGGTGAGAGGAACCTCGGTCCTCGGGGCTGGCCTTCCAATCGGACAAGAAGGTCAGAACGACGGTGGCTGGTGAGACTGGGAGATGCTGGGAGCAGCTACCCCAGGCCAAACACCATCCAAAGAGACTCTTTCCATGTAGTGTTCCAACTTTGGATCCTTACCTTTAAGGTCTTTGAACTTTTGAAGTGCTTTTCTGCCCTGGAGATAGGCCCTTGAGATCGGGGGCTTGGGTGAGGGAGGACACCTTGGGGACGTCAGGTCCCAGGGGATGGGAGAGCATTGAACAGGAGGTAAGTTTCCAGAGGGGAAGTTTTTTGGATTTCAATAAAAATGTCCGGTTCCAGATCACTGTTGGGTAGGGACCCAAATAGAAGCCACGTACTCCATGATCATCTTCTGGGCATGTGCAAGGTCACTGTGTCTAGGGATCTTAACAGACAAGAGTGTATCATTTTTCCCAGGTTGTACAAACACACATACACACACCCACACACAGACCCTTACCTACATACCCTAAGGTTGTGAAGAAGATGAAGGGCTATGATGTGGCCTGTTCTCTTAAAACATTCTCCCTGTCTCCCCCTCACACATACGTACAACTGAACACTGTGTGTCAGACACTGTGCCGGGGGTCAGCAAAAAAGCGGCATTGTCCCTGCCCTCATGGAACTTACAGCCTAGTGGGAGAGACAGACACCAATCAAATAATGAGACACACACTAATCACCAATAAAAGAGGACCTTTGCTAGGAAGGACAGAAAAGGCCCTGAGTTGAGGAGAACAGATAATAGGATATCACCTGATCCAGGTGTGGGAGAGAGAGAAGTCAGAGTAGGCCTGAAAAACCGTATTTCCATATAATAGGGGAAAATTACATAAAAGTGACTGAGTTCACTTCTGCCTTCTGAGGATGTGTGTTTGTAAAGGGTAGGATGGCGCAATTCATATGAGCAAGGAAATAACTTCCCTTTTTCTGGGAGCTAAAATTTGGAGAAGTTGGCTTAGCCAGTGGTGCAGCTGCTGAATTTCAGAATAGGTCTGTGCGAATGCAGATGGTGGGCAGTGGGGCCTGGCACTGGGTCTGGGGTCAGAGGGAGAGGGGCTAACTTGCTTCATGTAATAAGGTGCTAGGATTTATTATGAATTCATTTATTTGGGTTGCTGGAGTGTCAATGAACTAGGGAGAGAGAGGTGTTCTGGTAATAAGGGAACAAGTGAAATCCAAGTTTGTGGAAAGGATGAGAGCCTTTTAAAGAAGAGAGAAATCTATGAATTATTTTTAAATTCTCTGCTATGTGGAAGTGCAATGCCCCTTTCTGGACATCCGTCTCCCCCCCTCCCCAACTCTACTACTCCTGCATCATTAGTAAAGCTTCCGCCAGGAAGTGATACTTTAGGTGGGAGGTGAAAGGGAGTTTAAGAGAAATGAGAGGGTTTGGCTGACAGTAGAAGCCGGGTAGAAATAAAGAGACACCAGAAGCTCCTGAATCTGGCTGAAGCTGGAAGTTGGAGTCCTCGGCCCTGGGACTCTTGGGAAGGATTTTGGACTCGCCCCAGGTCACGAGGTTGGGGCTGGGGCTGCTGTTGATGTGCCATCTGGATTACATTAAAGTTGAGAACTGGGGATGGAGAACCTTTTTACTTGTCTACATGGAACTAACACTACTACCGTAAAGGTTTTAAAATCTGAACACTAGTCAGATTTTAAAGGGGAGAAAAATCAGAATTCCAGGATTGTTTTAAACCAAACCTTTCATTAAAGCTGAGTATGTTCAGCAACTGGCGCTAATGGCTAAAAAGGACGGACAAGTGGGCGTCCTGCTGAACCACTTTCCTGAAGGACCAGGACCATTTGTACCAGCACGGTGAGTGCCGGCATCCCCAGGGTGGAACTGAGACGCTTGAAAGCTGCTTGTCTTAAAAGGTTCTAAAAATGGTGCCCCGCAGTGTCTGTGCCCATGGCCCATGCTCAGCAAATCCTTTGTGCCGACAGAGCGAGGTACGCTCTGTCTACTCCTTATCTGAATTTCCACTTATTCCAAACTAATTTGGAGCATATTAATAAAACAACTGTATCAGGAGTCCTGTGGCCCCCAAATCAACCTGGTAGATCCAGCATGGGGATGTGCTTCAACTTAGCGCCTTCAGGCTGGCTGTGGTTTCTACTGTCCCCCATGGAGTCCAGAGACAGAGCCTGCCTTTGCAAGGGAGTGTCCTTGAGAACTGGAAGAGTGATTCAGTAGGAGCATTTACACAGGGCTTCTCGGCAGTGGCACTGTTGCCGTTACAGGCCCAATAATCTCTTTGTCCTCGGGGCTGCCTGGTGCATTGTGTCTGTAGCCTCAGCCTCTACCCATCAGATGCCAGTAGCACGCCCACCCTGCTAGAGTGACAACCAAAGATGTCTCCAGACGTTGCCAAGTATCCCTTGGGGGGTAAATTCGCCCCATGGTTGAGAATCATTGATCTGACAGAGGCAACTCATAAGAATCTGCCTTCAAAGGGCTTAAAATCTGCAATGAAAGGCAAGCCAGAGCCCAGGCTCAGAGGCCGAAAAGGCAGAGGATCCTGGGGAGAGAAGCGCCTGCATTTGCAATCTTTTATAACTCTCCTCATGATTCCAATTCCAGCCAGTCTTTTCTGCTTTCCTCTTTCCTAAGGACTATATTTCTGAGGTCCCAGGTGACACATTCGACTCATTAAGACTTCTTAATTCCCACATGAATTATTGCTGGAAGGGTCTGAAGGCCCAGTATCTTGCCTTATTACACCTGTAGTTATGAGCAGTTAACTATGGCCTTTATTACAGCATTCAGCACCAGCCATTAAGTTCGAGGCATGAAAATGATTATTTCACACCCAAATCCACTTACCACTGGCACATTTCCACGCATGTTCTCATACCAAACCCAGCCTCAGGAGCATGCCCGTCACAGGCCCTCCCAAACGCCAGGGCCTCTCTGCTGTGACACCCGGTTTACTGAGGCTGCCTGTCAATCATTCTTCATGACTGTTCAGAGAGTCCAATTTCTAGGTTTCCTAAGGTATAGGCATTAGCTAATATTTCAATAAATAAAGCAAAAGCTAGTGCTGTCACTCTCTCCCATTTCACCAAAGGATCTTTCTTTTCCCTATAGAAATGCAGAAGGGCTTAAAACCTTCCTTGTTTAGCTTGGGGCTAAACACACCCGACACCAAGCAGAAAAATCATCTAATTTTTTCAATGAAAGCCTGTGCCAGTCAAAGACATTCTTAGCTACTCACACTTAAGAGGCATCAAAAATGTACAAATATTGGAATCCTCAGCCTCGACAGGCAAGTTACCATGTACACAATTAGGAGAGGGAGCCGAATTAAGAGAGAGTGTGCAGAACGCCTCCGACATGTCAACGAAAACGTGGATGCGGCTTCATTTTAATGTTTCTGATTTCCCCGATAATGAGGAAATTGTCCTCGTTTTTACTGGTAGACGTTCTTAAAGGTTTTAAAACCTGAATATTAATGCTGCTCAGTTGGGCAGTGTATAAATGACTTTTGACAAATCTAGTGGCTTCCATTCTGAGTCCACTGTTAAAAATGGAAAGAGCAGTGGCCAGTGGGAACCTGGGAAAGGTCGGGGACGCTGCAAGGAAGGGAAGAAAGAGGGGAGAAGCATCCTGGCAACAAAATCCTCCCCTCCCACGAAAGGGTTAACAGAAAGGAATAAAATCAGATATGTGTAGCCTCCAGACGTCCATTAAAGTGCAGAATGCTGTTTTCTATCACAGATTATATGCCAGATGTTCAAACTATCTCTAATCATTGCAGATGTAATGGAGTAGAATGTTGCAGTTTGTGAGTTTACTGGCATTAATCCTATATACTGCACAGGGGAAAAGATTTTAAATATATAATTATATCTCATTAATACTCAGGTTTTATTCCCTTTCAATGGAACAGGACTTATTAAAGCAACCATTTACCGCATGTTTTCTTTCAGTATTTGGCCCTGGCATCATCCTGTGTGCATTCGACGTGTAAATATGTACTAACCTGGGCGCACAAAAACACCCAGGAATGCTTGTGAGTCCTCTGCTACCCAAATTCACTTTTATATGCATGAGATGTTTTTATATTGTAAATTGATAAGAGGGACTTAACCGCCTGCATTCTGAGTTGCTACTTGGGTTTTTCCTCATGCCAGAAATATTTGTACTTCTTCATTTGAAAGGAAATTGCCTGTGCTCCAGCTTTTTATGGCATGCTGGGGCAAGGTGCACCCTGGGCTCTGGAGAGGCCTTTCGTGAGTGTGGGTGAGAGCAGAAACCCTGCTTGGAGCCCACATTCTCCCAGGTCCTCGCCGGATGCACCAAAGGACTGAGGAAGTTATTTTTTGATTTTGTTTTTGTTTTTTTTCCAGAGAATTGCCATGATTCGAATGTACCTCCAGGGGGATGCTGGGATGAGGAATAAGGGACTTACTTCCCTCTTGAGCACCCACAGTCTTTCTCTCAAATAAAATGACACCCTTTTCACCAACCCACTAAATTGGTTTGAGGTGTTGAGTGCTAGCACCCAGCTACCTCTGGGCTAAGAGCCAGCCTCCTCCTTGCTGGAGCACGCTCACGGAGGTGTCGGTACCTGCTGCCCGCTGCCATCGCTGGCTGTCCTCTCTCGCCTTCCCCCAGGGAGCTCAGCGTCCTCTCTGCTCCAAGAGGCGGGTTCCCTCAGCGGGGGCCAAGCTGGCCCCATGGGTGGGTGTACGCCCACACCCCGAGCTGGGAAAAGCTGGGGGCTTGCTTCTTCATAAGCAGAGAGACTGAGTTTTCAGGAACCCTATTTTTCCTCTGGACTAACTCTTAATTCACATACAATGATTTATTGGATTATTCTAGTAATGGACTCCCGGACTACAGGGGCCATATCCACCTTGGTCTCTGAATCCCTCATGCCAAAAAAAGTGCCTGATACATCATGGGCTTTTCCTACCTCTTTCTTAAATGAGAGAGTAAAAGAATAAATTAATGGAGAGTCTAGGCCTTTTGGGAAAAGCTGGGTGGGGCTGACAATTTAATACAACGTCCTTAGCTATCACTTTTGGCGTGGAGGAGAGTTTGATGGATTCTGCAGTAATGAGACTGACGAGACAGATGGTCGTTGCCAGGAATTCAGCAGAGGCCAGGGTGATAGAGAAGTGAGAGCTCCATATCAGGTCTGGGTGGTAGGAGCCATGGGAGCTCAGCTGTGGTTTTAGTGTCTTGGGGACTAGATGATGGTCGGGTGGAGGGCCTGCGAGGTGCAAGCCTGAGGTGGAGTGGCCAGAGATGGCTGGGTGCACCTGGGGGCCCCGGAAAGTCCCAGAGGGGTGTTGCGGGACGAAGCGGGTGTAGCTGCAATAAACAGGCAAGAGGATTGGGAGAAGAGGGGAGGAGTCTACAGGTGTCTCTGAAATGATTCAGCTCATCAAACTCTTCTGACTTCCAGTTTTGTTGTTGTTGTTTTTTTAATATTTAAGTCATTTCTGGATACTGCCAACTGGATAGACAGTCTCAGCCTCTCTCTCTCTTGCTTCTCTCCCTCTCTTCTTCTCCTTCCCCATTCCTTGTGAGACACTAAGACCAATAGGGGAAACAAACAAACAAAACAAAACAAAACCCTGAGTATTTGCCTCCTGAGAGAGAGCTGGAATGGGCAGACTCAGAGTGTTGTATGGAGAGAAATGCCCAGGTTAGAATCATGTTAGAGAAGGAGTGGGTGGGAGGCAGGATGGGGGCTCGTCTTCACTCTCTTCTCCTGTTTTGGAGTCCTGAGGATGCCAGAGCTCCAAGGCCAGGAGTGGGGCCTGGGCTGGGGAGCAGCTGGGGGCTAGAGCAGGGGCCCCAGGGAATGCCGGGCAGGATGAGCAAGGTAGGCCACATCCCACGGCTGCCCCCATCCCCAAGGGCCAGCAGTCAGTCTCGAGGACCTGGAGCTGGAGGAGAACAGCTGTCAGGTCCAGAGGGTGGGGGTGGCACTGGGGTGAGGGGAATGGCAAGTGGGGGGTGGTTCCTTTAGGAACAAGACCACAGTGATACAGGAAACATAGAAAAGGTAAGATGGAGGGTGGTCACGTCAAAACAATGACAACTGGAGAACTCTACTGGACAGGGATGGAAAAGAAAGTTGACCCGGAAAACTGAAGAATCCAGCAGTCTGGAAAAGTGGGCTCATGTGTTTCGAAGGAGGACAGCAACCTTGTATAGTTATTTGTCTGTTGCTTTATTTAACACCTGTTTTTAGAACCTTTTCTGTTCAAAGTTGGTCTCCAATACAGGGCCATTTACTCTGGGTGGGAGGGAGTTGTCTCTCATTGAATACCAGCTTAAGGCAGAAAGGAAGCATAAAATGGATGAATTAATAGGTAATTGATCAAAATAGATACATGCCAAGACCCATCACACAGGAGTGTGCGGATGAGACTTGACAGTTCTAAAAGGTGTGATGTGTCAGGTTGCCCGAGGGGACCTGCACGTAGGTGGTAAGGATTTGGAGCTCCATCCAACTAGTTGTTGGGGTGGTGGTGGGTGGCAGGGGACATGGGCTGGCATCTCCTCTACACAGGTGGTCCTGAGGAAGTCACCTTGCCTTGAGGCGTGAGTGGAGGCTAGCCTGGTGGGAGGACGCCGTGTGCAGCCAGGCTCCAATTCCACAGTGGGGACAAGAGTTCTCCACACAGCCCTGTGCCAGGGTCTGGTGCAGGGCAGGTGCTTCACGTGAGCTGAGTGAGGGATGCATTCACCCTTCACAGCTGGGACTGGTCGGGACACAAAATGAAAATTACCAGGGGATGTTGACAGACATTCCTTTTCTGCCCATCTCAGCTGAATTCTCTCCTGCTTCTGTGCTTAAAAGGGGCCATGCATCTGCCTCTGTTTCTCTCCCATTGGACTCTGAGCGTCCGAGGTCAGGGAGCCTAGGATTGTGGGCTCTGGAGCCCGGCTGCCTCTGCTCATCAAAGAGGTCCACCTGCTACTGACTCTGTGACCACAGGCAAGTTCCTTAACCTTTGTATGCATCTCTGTCATTGGGGCAATGCTGCTTAGAGGAGTAAATGGACATGGTCTTGTAGGGCACACAGAAGAGTGTCTGGCTCTCCCATGTCGCAGGCAGGGTCCCCAGGAAGCTTGCTCTGTGATGGAGGTTCACGTGCAGGAGTTATATTGGGGAGTGCTCTGGGAATCAACACCTGGGAAAGGAGGGGAAGGAAGGAGGATGGGGCAGTGGGAGAGTCAGGCTGCCATGTGAGCCCAAGGACATCCATGGCCGACCATGCAGGGAGCGCAGGAGCCAGACTGGCTTTTCAGAATTGCCTGGAGTTGGGCTGAGATGGTGGGGCCTTTATGCTCCTTTGTCAGCAGTCCCTGGGCATGACCCTGGTGGAGGTGGCTCTCTGGAGTTGAGAGCATTCTGGAAGGAACCGACAGCTGGAGGCCATCTGCTGAACTCCCAACAGCCAGGGCAACAAGCCCTTCATTGAAGGGGGTCTGGGCAGGGCATCTTCTGTCCACCACCATCTACCCTCAAGCTCTTCAGATCCACTTCTTCATACACGTTCAGGAAGCAGCTCTCACAGAATCTTGTGGGTCTTTTTTCCTGAGGGAAACTTAGAGGAGGAAGGTTAGTAAGATGAACTGTAGCCCCTGCTGCTGAAGCTGGTCTCGGAGTCCCAACTGGTACCCATCATCTACCTCCTATCCATCCTTGATTGCCCTCAGCCTCAGCCAGCACCTCTGCTGGGCTAAATGGCCCACTTGGGGCCATTGCCCAGAACTTCACCCTTAAGGGTCTGGGGGTTTGAGTTTCTGATCACTACATCTTTCTCAGGCCAGAGTCATGGCACTTATACATTCACCATCATACTTGGGCAAGGGAATGCCACAAGTGCCCAAATAGATCACCTGGTTGCCAAGCAGATTTCCTTCTCCATTCCTCGTGTAAGTACAGCCTAACATCCCCCTGATAATTAGGGTCAATCACCCTGCAAAGATGGTGACTGCTCTTCTTATCTGCTGGTCCCTTGGCACAGGTGTCTGAAGTGACCAGGGGACAATCACAGCTAGTGATTAAATGGGGATGTAGTTCATTGCACTAACCTTCCTCCTTTAAGTTTCCCTCCAGAATAAAGACTCTATCTGTGTCTTCCGGTGGGAGTGTCCTTCCTTGGGAACCAAGATCTTCAAAACTCCAGAGCTTAAGATCACATTGTTCAAGAAGCACAAATTCTCCAATGGGTGACTGGGGATAATGGTAAGTAAGACTGCTCCTACTCTACGTCTTGGGTCTCTGGCCCCATGTATCTTTCATGTTGGGTACACAGCTTTGTGTCAAAAAGTCTTTGAGCCAAAGTGTATACTGCATCCTGTAGGATGGCTCCTCTTCCTCATAAACCATTGCCCTTAAGTTATCACATCATCAGTGCCTTCAGCAGGCTTGCTGCTGCCTTCTATCTGGTAGCTTCCAGATGATACACTACGATACAACCAGAGAGTCCCAGGGTCATGAGCCCATTACCACCTCTCTTTTGTTACAAAATTGGCTCCCTGGTCTGATGCCCTGTTATGTGGATTCCATCCAGAGCTCAAACCCTCTGCATGCCCTCAAGTAGTGATGTGGCTGAGGCTCTGTGGGCAGCAAAGGCAAATCCATACCCAAGATACATGTTTATTTCTGTCAGAAGGAATCGCCAGACTTTCCAGGACAGAAGTAGGCTAATGTGGTCAACTTGCTACTATCCATCTGGTTGGTTCCCTTAGGGGGTGGTGTTATATCTGGGTCAGTGTTTGTTTCTATTGCTGTTGGTCAGGTTGAAGTTTGGCAGTGGCAGTAGCTTTGGTAAGTGGAAACCCGTCCATAACCTCCATCCCTGCCATTGTGCCTATGCTGTTCATATGGCACCTTGCACAGCACTGGAGTGGCTGATGAGACGCTGGCTGATGCCAGCTGGCCATACATTTTGTCTGCTTGACTTCAATGTACCTTCTATGGTGGAAGCTCTCTAGCAAACATTAAAGTGGTATGAAGGTCTTCATATTCTCTCCCACATGTTAATACACATGCCTCTACCCAAAACCTCTTATCCCTGATCTTCTAAGTGTTTTTTTTTTAAAAATATTTCTTTATTTTCCTTATTTTTTTGGCTGTGTCTGGTCTTCGTTGCAACACATAGGCTTCTCTCTAGTTGCAGCATGCAGGCTTTCTCTCTCTAGTTGAGGCGCGTGAGCTTAGTTGCCCCATGGCATGTGGGATCTTAGTTCCCTGACCAGGGATGGAAACCACGTCCCCTGCATTGGAATTTATCACTGGACCATCAGGGAAGTCCCATTCTTCTAAGTGTTTTTAAATGTAAATTTTATTATTATTCAGGTATGGTGAGGCCAGCAGATCAGATGACTGCCATTGAAAAGATAGTTTGTTACCCACAGTTCCAAGAGAAGGGGGCGTGCCACACGATGCAGGGCTACACGGGGAAGCACCAAGGTCAGTCAGGAGGCAGAAGGTGAGGGGAAAGTGTGGGTGAGAATCTTTATCATGGTTTCCATAGGAAGCAAATTGTGAGGCAGGGTGAGCAGGTGAAGCAGGTTTGTGATTGGCTAGTTTGAATAATTTTAGCAAACTACAGGGTGTAGGGGCTGCCGGTACCCTGTTTGGTACCTGGCCCTGGGGTGATTAGGGCAGGGGAATATTGGCCCCAGAGAGTAAGAGACCTGTGAGAGGCCCAATAAAGGAGGGGTTTGGGGGTAGGCTTTGGATTGGTTGATTTGCATATGAAAAGCATGCTCTAAGGGCAATTGTTTGCTCTTTCTAGGAATTAGCCAGCCCTGGGAAGGGCAGTCTCTCCAGGTCAGCAAGAGCAAAGCTCTCATCTCATGATGTAAAAGCAACATAAAGTACAGAAAATTTTAAAAATATGTATACTAATACACTAATGGCTCTCGTTCTGGACCCCTGACCATTTAGCCTGGCTATTTGCCACTGCCCGTGAGTCCATATATATTCTGATCTTTGCCCATATAAAGTAGTTGACCAGGTGCACTGCCTAAACTCTGCCCATTGAGAGGATTTCCCCTCACCACTGTCTTTCAAAGCCACTTCTGACTCTTTCAAAGTCACTATTCCTACTTCTGAGTAGGGCTATAGTGCAGCTGCTGTCCATTTTCATCTTTAATCCACATACTGAGCTGAACCATCTGTGAAGCAAGCCTGGGCTTTTTCTTCCTCTGTCAGATGGCCATAAGGGATACCTTAAAGTCACAGGGTGAGCTCAGAAGAGTACAAGGGTAGTGAATGATGTGGAGGTCAGAGCTACCCACTCATGCAACTTGCTTGTGTCCTCTGGCCCCGCTACGCCTGATTCTGGATTAGCCACTTCCACACTCCAGAGATTATAGCTGGGCCCCCCTGACATTGTGATATGGTGATATAGGACAGAGCCCTATCACTTGGGGGCCCATGGTCAGGCACACCATCTTTATCAGGGCCCAGTAGTTACACTGTGAAGTGTTTTCTCTGCTGCAGGTGGTAAAACCGTGATCCAAAACCCCCAAGGATCTACATTGTGATTCTTCCTTTGGGATTTACTATAAACTCCACCTAGCATCATTTCCCTTCACTGATAACTTAAACTTTAGGGTCTGCCAGATTATAGGGCCCATGCAACAGAGCTGATTGCATCACAGGCTAGACTTGTTGCAGAGCCCTTTTCTCTTCTGGACGCCATTCAAAGCTAGCAGATTTTTATGTTACTTGGTATATCGGCAAGAGCAGTATTTCCAGATGTGGAAAATGCAAAGATTCTAGAACAAGGCATTGTGCTTCATTCTTTACAGTGGGAGGCAAAATTTATCTTTTATAATGGAAGGGATGTCCTGTTGTGCCCTTTACTGCTCAACTCCTAAAAATGTTACTAATGTGGAAGGGCACTGAGTCTTTGAAGGAGTTTTTCTCCCACTCTTTGGAACACATGTGTCTTATCAAAGTCTCCAAAGCCCTGTTGGATATGATTAGCATGACACCATTGATATAGGAGCTCAATGGGAGGTTCTGTGACATCTCCTGGTTAAGACCACTTTGACTATATTATGACCAAGGGTGGGAGTGTTAAAGGAGGAGTCAGGAAAACCTGTAAATGTACCATTGTTCTTCCCAGAATTATTTCTGATCCTTTTCCTAACTGTGATAGAAAAGAATACATTCACTAAGTCAAAGGCTGCAACCATGTTCTTGAGGTCATATTAATCTACTCTAGTGAAGGTACTATATCTGATAAGGAAGCTGCATTTTAGGCAACTGCTTGGTTGAGTTTGACGAGTCCATGGTCATTTTCCAGGATCCATCTGATTTTGTGCAGGGGCTACAGTAGTGAATTAGATGGAGATATGATGAGAACCACTACCCTTGCATCTCTTAGATCTTTAAAAGGAGCAGAACTTTCTGTCTCCCTGGGATACAATATTATTATTTTCTATCTTGATTTGTTGGGGTGGGGTGATTACGGGGACTTCCACTTGGATGCTGGTCCCCGTTAGGGCAGTTCTTACTCCACAGGCAAGGACTCAGTGTGTCAATTTCCCAGAATATCTATACTGACATCCCATCCAGTTGAGTCACTGTGAGGCAGACTTTGGCCAGAACTCCACTGATCACACGTTTCCCCTATATCTCCATCTACCAGCAGACTGTGATAACTCTTTGGGTCTCTGGGTATCAATGCCAACTCAAATCCTATGTCCAACAGTCTTCAAAATATTTGGATGTTTCCCTTTCCACAGGGTACGGTGCAATTCTCTCTGGGGAAGGACTCAGGGAACTATTATTGTGTATACCTGCCATGGTGTTGCAGGTTCCCCCCTTGTGGGGGCATGGCTTTCTCTTCATTCAGTGGATTCCAGGTCTAAAAGGTGGACAAGGAATCATGGCTTTTTACTGGGGCAACTGCCCTCAATCTCTTTATCATCCACCTTTGTTTTTTTTTTTTTTTTTTGATGGTACAATGAGTAGTATCCTTGTTGGCTGCTCTTCTTCCCCTCCAAGGACACTGTGTTCTATTAACCACCTTGATAACTCTCTGCAGATCAGTGGCCCTCTGACCTTGCTTCTTACTACAGTGATTACATCCTCTTGGCTTCTGACAATTAAGTACCACATAATGATTCTTCCCCTATGTTTTCAGTGTTTTTTCCATTGTCCCCATTGCCCAGGTCTGTAACAGTTTCCTCTACCACCAGCTGTGGTCTACAGAGGGGTGTTGTCGAACTTCACAATGATCCTGTGCTCCTTTCACCAGTGTATTCTGTAGGCTTTTGTGAATTCTCTGAACTTTCCCATGGAATATAATCATCTGGGTTTTTGGCCTTACAGAGTATTTCCATCCTGGCATGCCTACTTCTGAGATCCTTTAAATTCCTTCTTCTGCTATCTGCTGTGGCAATTCTGGCATTTAGTGTGGGTCTTTGTCTCTTCCACGCTCCTAGGAGACATCTTAGTAGCACATCTCTCAATCTCCTTGCCAAGGTCTTAAATCTTGTACTCTCAAAGAGTGCTCCCAAATTGACAAACTGTCTAATTCAACCTCTGGTTTTGGTTCCCTTGCTCAAGCACTATCAGTGTCCAAGCTTGTATGTAATCTTCTGGCTCCAGCAGATACATGCTGGATAGGTCTTGTAGTGCCTTTAAGGTACAACAAGTTTCCTCTTATCAGACCCAGCATGACCCCATCTGGCTTTTGTTGTAATTTACTCTTAGTGTATGAGTAGGGGAAGGAGAGGTCAATGTTGAAGGCCATGTATCTCCTGATCTGACAGAGGACTTTGCATTGCCTGCAAGCAAGAGGAGGAATTACCTCTTGATAGGGAGAGGTGGGGCATTCCTGTAGGTGCAGAGGGTTCTGGGGAATCTGGAGATTTATGATTTTCCAAGGCATTCTTCTGATGTCTCCATCCCAGTGTCAGGGTTTAATTTTTTCTCAGCTGGGGCCTCAGCTTGGCATAGCAGACCTGCCAGATTGGGAATTGGGAGTCTAACCTTCTAGGGAGCTCAGCCACTCTAATGACTCCATCCAAGGCCTGGTCCTCAGCCCCTCTATCCACCTGCTGCAAGATATAAGGGCCTTGTGTATGTTTCCAAAGAGGCCCACTGGCTTCACAGTAACTTTCGAGTGGTGATGGATTGCTCTTATCTTTTCACTATCTTTTTCCAAAGGACAATCCAGTTTAACTGGATTCCACCATCCTTTCAGTTATTTCCCTCATATTTTTCAACTAACAAATACATCGCACCAGCAAATGTACTCCCTTATGTAAGTATATCATCTCCATCAGCACCTATGAAAGTTTTATCAATTAGCCCAACACCTACCAGGAGTGATGGGATCTTTATTGCCAGTGGAGTGGAGACTGAGTGATCCAGCTTCAAAACCCCACCTCAGCACGTGTTTCTTCTTGGACCTCCTGTTTCTGGTTGTCACAGGTTGGGTTTTCTGAGGATCAGACATTGAGATGGAGTTTAGTGTGCCTGATGTTTATACAAGTGTGCATTTGGTTTCAACACCTGTAGAAGGAAGGGAGGGGAAGCATGATGAAGCAGCGGGAGAAGTCAGGCTGCAGCCAGGCAGAATGGCAACCCATGGGGAGCTTCAGAGCTCCAAGAGCCCTTATGAGTTGAACTGGGATGGCCAGGCTTTCCTACCCCTGTGGTCATCAGTCACTGAGTGTGGGATGCCTGGGAAGGGGCATGACCTTGGGTGAGGCAATTCCAGAAGCAGCTGACAGATGAAAGTCATCTGCTGACTACACTCCCAGCCTCTAGGGCACAAATACTTCATTGACGGGAGATCTGGACACATCACAGTGTCCTCCAGAATAAAGGTTTTGGTTGCTTTTATTGGTATGATTGTTTCTCTCTCCCAGACCTTTAGACAATACCAAGTACATAGCAGGCACTCAGTAATGAATATTGTTAAATAAATGGAACTAGGCAGAATGTTTCTGGAGCATGCTTTATGGAAACTGGCTCTGTGTTGAGTAATAGCTGGGGCTCACTGAATTGTGGTTGATTGAACAGCGAATTCAGGGGCTGCCAAGTCAGGCAGCCCTGGGCCTACTATCTGGCTTGTCCCTTCTCAGCAATGTGGCCATAGCAGGCTCACAGGGCTGCAGGTTGGCATCTGGGGTGGCCAGGATTAGAACATCGGGGTGGGGGTGATCAGGAGAGAGACATCTGCATGCACTGGAGCAGGCATCCCACAGCACCCACACTTGGGCCACAGAAACAGGAGACATCTCTGTTCCCTACAAACAAAAGTTGACCGTTCTGCAGTAGAAGCTGGTCAAGAAGCAGATCACACAGAGATAGGACTCCAACATTGAAATAACCTATTAAATGGCTTTCATTGTCAATAATCTGATTTGCACTCAGGCAAGACAAGTTGGATGCTTTTGAATGGCCTCAAATATGTCAATATGTAACAAGAAGATAAGGAAGAGAATTAGGTTCAGCACTCAGGCTTTTGCTTTACATCTTTCAATTTTCTTGGCTAGACTGCTAAATAGTTTTATATGGAACCAGAAATTGCTGTCTAATGCTAATTTGAGAACGATACGATCAGTGCTGAGGTAAATGATATAGAGAATTGATACTGGAATAAATTGGGATGTGTCCCTTTAAATAATGATATTGACAAAAGTTTGGCACAAAGGGCAGGGGTCTTCGTTAAGCAACAATGCTATTCCTGAGAGAGGAGCCTGGATGTAGAGAGACAGGCCTCTGGAGTCAGAGGCAGGCTAGCACCCTGGCTCCTCCACTTGCCAGCCCCGTGACCTTGGCAAGATACTGTACTTCTCTCAGCCTTCGTTTCCGTGAGATGAGTAATAAATGTCACAGGGTTGTTATGAGGATAACTTGATATATAGCCTGTAAAACACTTAGCACAGTACTTGGCACAGAACAACCAATAGATGTGAGCTGTTATTATTTATTATAATTGCTCAGCTCTTACCTGAAGGGCTGAACATTGGCCTCCAGGGAAGGTGGAGTTGGGGCCAGTCCTGGTGGGGTAAGTCACATCTGTAAGTGTTTCTAGCTCATTGCATGGAAAGCCTACCTCCACTGGGTCCTCTGGGATAGGTAAATCCAGGCATCACGGTGCTCACCTTGTTGAGGGAGGATTATGGTTTCAATCCCAGGAAATCTCTTAAAAAGCTCTTTGAAGATTTGGGGAACCTCATGTACTTATTGACTTTCCTTAACCCCACAGGCTGCTCCCTGCCTCTCAGTCTCAAACCACACCATTGGCCAGATCTTCTCCAAGGCTGGGAACCCTTCTGATACAGCTCCAAGTCTTGGATATTACACAGCAAACCCAGGTGGTAAAGCATCTTGCATTTAGATGCTCTGAGAATGGAAAGCCCTACACCTGGCTTAATGGTAGAAGAACCTTCTCACCTCCAAATCTTGCAAAGCACTTTGGGCACCATATTCTATTTTTGTGCTATCATCATTTGGCTACTTTATTTTCTGATTAGTCTGTGAGCTCCCTAATGGTTGACGTGGTATTTTTCTCATCTTTCATTGGCAAGCATCCATTGGGCTACTATATTAGGCCATGACAGGAAATTGGGCTTGATGGGGTTTCACCTTGCTCCATTGCTGCTTCTTTCCATGTGGTTGGATGGGTGTCTTAAGGCTGAAAGATGACTGTTTGGTGTGGCTCCTGTTAAATATTGGTGCTTTCTGAACTCTGAGATGATGGAGGTATTTCAAGAAAGAGATGGTCTTGGGAATGGGCTTTTTAGAAGATACTGCAATGCTCTGCAGAGAAGATTCTAGCCCTAAATAACATTAAAACTGCTACAGGCATCACTCCTGAGTGTAGACAAATTCTGCAGAGGAGCTGTGTTCCCTGAGAAACTCTGAGATTTTTAGTTACTCTTGGTTTTAGGCTACTTATTTCAGTAGCAGGAGTCACCCTTGGCTACCGGAGCAGAGCACTACATGTCATGTTATTGGCGTTACTGTTGTTTTTTAAGAACATGGCAATGTACACATGGAACTCAGTTTTCCTTTGGATGAGAAAAAAGTAAGATATCAATATGGCCTAGAGGTAATAATAGGGCCTTCATGAGCATCATGACCCGAGCCAGCTGACCATAGTTTGCTCAGCCTGCCTGCCACAGCCCTCCATTCCTGGTTCCAGCATCTCTGCCCTGGCTGATCCTGGGTCTACGTCTATGTGGCTCTGGCTTTTCTCACCCTTCACATTCCTGCTTAAATCTTGCTACTTAGTGCCTTCAGGTTACTTCTTCCCACAGATATCACAGAGAGTATAGCTGAAGACACATAGCCCATAGAAATGAAGGGAGGGTCTTGGTGACTGTAGTAAATACTCATTAAACACGGGCTAAATAAGGGGGAGAAGTTCTGCAGTACTTTGTGGTCCAATCTTTTGACTATCTCTACTTGCTGTGCAATATAAGAAACTGAGGTGGGCCAGTTGCTAGTGGTCACTGGAACCAAAGACCTTCTGATCCAGGAAATTGATTTCATTCATTCATCTTTAGTTGAACTGGAGCCAAGCGGTGGCTTGTAATAGTCATTTTAACACGTTGAAATACTATTTCTAAAATAGTCATTCAACACAACCCGTCTGGAAGTTTTCTGGAGAACAGATATTTTTGGAATCCTTTTGACAGCTAGGCCAGCACAATTGTGTAGAGAAAGACTAATGAGTAGTCAATTTGTCTCTTAGCCCCCTTTTTGCTAATAAGCTTTATTGAGTACCTACTGAATGCTTGTGTGATTTTGTAGTGGACAAGCCCTGTTGACTACGATACCCGTAAGGAGGCTCTAGGTGTGAAAGGCCGTCCCATGTGAAGAGATATTTGTTAGTCTATGAATAGAGCCCTCTCGACAGCCATGCTAGCCAAAGGGAATTTAGGGGCAAACACAGATCCAAGTAGCGATTGATGTACATGAGGTTTTCAAAAGTGCTTGGTTTTTAAAAGTACCTCCTGACTCCATTTTTTCTCTATGAGTAAACTGGGGTTTTCCAAAGTGGGCCTCGTGGTCTTTGGTTATTATGGGAGCAACAACATTGCCTCCAGCAGCTTCCAATTGAGTTGCAAGCCTGGCAGGGAGATGGCTTTCCCCCATAAGGAACAAAACCCTGGCTGGGGAGCTCTGGGACTGTGCCTCTGAGGCTGTATGGGTACAAGGACCCAGCACTCAGATCTGCACTTGTGCCCCTGTGAAGCCAGAGAGCTGTAGGCCATGGCCAGAGCTGGACACCACCCAACACTAACTAAATCCATCCTTCTACTTGGGGCAGAATAAGTGTGTTTCTGAATAAGCTCTCAAAACTGTGAGCGATGGAACGCCCCACCCTGAGGGGGATGAGGAAGGTGGGGACCGCTGAGCACAGCTGACTGATGTCATGTTCACCTCATAAATGGTGAGGGAGCAGGTGGGCAGCAGCAGATGCATGTGCTGCCTCTGATCTCAAGAAAAGTAGTCTCATCAGGAGGGGAGAAGGTCAGCGAAGTTTCCCAGGCAGAGACCCTGTGAGGCCTGATAAGAAAGGGAGCAATTTAAAAAATCAATGGAATATTTACTAGGATCTGAGCATAGTCCTCAATCTATTGCAAAGGATGCTTTCCAGGTATCGATAAATAAAAGACACTTGCCCTTCCATGCAGGTCTCCTAGAAACTGGAGAAAGGTGCAAGGCAGAAAAAAGCCCTCTCCACATCAGAACCATCTGTGATAGACAGCATCTCCCCCTGACATTTTCATTAGCAGGAAATTTATGTTCCTATTCCTGTCTGTTGTAATGGCCATTCTTAGCCATTGTGTGGTAGCAGCTAATGGACAGGAATGGGTAAAAAATTCTTTAATTAATGCAAAATTGAAGCATTTTCTTTCTACACTTCGAGAAGTCAAGTAATTCACAGCAATTCTTGGCACTAGAGTGGAGGTAAAATAATTATACACAATTTCTAGTGATTAAAAGATTGTAAAATTATTTTAGTTACATCTTAAAATTATTTATCTTGTAAATGAAAAAGAGTGAAGAGGATGGGAATGATGTTGTGAGGTTCAGAGCAGATCCTGCCGAAACTTCCTCCTGGGCAGCTGCCTGTACCCTGGCATCCAGGCTCTGGGTTTTGGGTCTGGACCCTGTCTCTTACTTGGGCTGACTGGGGCTTTGCTGCCACCCAGTTGTGGTCATACCTCTCTCACATCCTCTTTGGTTCTCCTTTTGCATGCTTTTTTTTTTTTACCTATGAGTGTCACTTTTTTATTCAGTTCCTGCGTGATTATTCAGGCTTGGCTTGGTTTCCCTTCCTCTGCATGGAGACCCCTGTACTCCCCCACTCTGAGTTTCTAAACCCTCAGTGGGCATCCTTGGGCACTGCCATGAAGCATGACCCTTCTCGTGGAGCCTGCCATCAGGACGCTACAGGATTTTCTTTTTGAAGCAATGCTTTTAAGAGAGTAGCTTTTTAAATTTTTATAGTTGCCCTGCAAGAGAGATTTTTGTTTTGTTTTGTTTTTTTAAATCAGAAGTCAATTATCAGAGAGGCCAAGTAGATTGCTGAAGGGAGTACAGCCAACGGGCCGAGCTGAGTGCTTGACAGTCTGTGGGACTCAGCACTCTTTCTGCCGCCCCAGGCCTCTGCACCAGTGCGCAGACATTCCAGCCCCTTTCTCCCCCTGATAACACACTCACAGAGACACCTGAGAGAAAGCAAGGGCGAACAGGAAGCAGATGAGCCAGGCAGAGAAATCCTAGAGCTGGTATCTTGGTTTTCTGTGCTCGGGAGAGAAACTGTAGACAGCTGTCATGTTGTCCCTGGGCAGTGGAGCTCAGCCCACTCACACTGCCCCGTAGTGTCCTGGCGGCAGGCCCCACAAAGAAGGGTCATGCTTCATGGCAGTGTCCAAGGATACCCACCGAGGATTTAGCAAGTCGGAGTGGGGGAGTGCAGGGGTCTCCATGCAGAGGAAGGCCCTCTCTGCCCAGCTCATCCTGTTAGGTGTGGGTGCCACTCTTTACACCTCATGCTTTTTAAGAAATCTTGCTAAAATCCTAGAGCAGAAAGTTCTGGGGCTGAAAGATGTGCCATCAGCGCAAGCCTAGTGACTGAAATGACCTCATTTTATAGTGAATTGTGAACTTTGTTTATTGTAGGTGTTCATTATAACCTGAAAAAGATGGCATATACTTATATATATATATAAACTGTGTATAACATTGAATAAACAAAAAATCAGGTAGACTAATTTACAAGTGATTTCAAGTATTTTTAAGGGTCATTTTGACAATGTGACTTTTTCATGTTCCAACTGCAGGGCCCGTATTTCTAATAGGAATAATCCTATTCTTATTAGAATAGAGAGTCATAACTATGGCTTCCATTGATTGTGCCCCTGCTGACACTTTTTTTTTTTTTTTTTTTAAGCACTTTTCTTTTTTATAGCTACTTTATTTATTTATTTTATTTTATTTTTGGCTGTGTTGGGTCTTCGGTTCATGCGAGGGCTTTCTCCAGTTGAGGCAAGTGGGGGCCACTCTTCACCGCGGTGCGGGGACCGCTCTTCATCGCGGTGCGCGGGCCTTTCACTATCGCGGCCCCTCCCGCTGCGGGGCACAGGCTCCAGACGCGCAGGCTCAGCAGTTGTGGCTCACGGGCCCAGCTGCTCCGCGGCATGTGGGATCTTCCCAGACCAGGGCTCGAACCCGTGCCCCCTGCATTAGCAGGCAGACTCTCAACCACTGCGCCACCAGGGAAGCCACCCCCTGCTGACACTTTGATAAACACTTGAAATCTTATAGAATCCCTACAACTACCCTTCAAGGTAGATAATATTCTCATTTTCTGAGATGTAGAATTTGATGATTAGAGAGCTAGGTATGCATTTTGGAGCCTGAGTGAGCCGGTTGGAACGGGAACTGGATCACTTCCTGGCTGTCAGAATGCAGACAGCTTACTTAAATTCTCTGAGCTCAGTTTATGGTAACCATAGTTACAAGTGATTCCTGGAGGTCTGCGGTGTGTCCAAACTCCTCCCCTCTGACAGCTCACCCTTGGCAAGCTCCTCCTTCTTCCACTGACTTGCCTTTGTACCTTGACCATACTTGTGTGGGTCTATTTCTAGAAATTATGCAGTTCCATTGATCTATGTGTCTATCCCCTTACCCAAAACACATTGTCTTGATTACCTATATAGTAAGTTTTAAAATCAGATAATGTTGGCAAACATGCATAAGTATTTATTGAAATCATCGTTGATTGCTTTTATCATCATTTAAAAATTTTCAACATACAGATACTTACAAATGTTAGATTTATATCTATTTCATTTTGGGAGCTTTCATAATTGATACTGGTTTTAAAATTTTGGTTTCCAGTTATTCATTATTTGTATCTGGAAGTAAGATTAATATTTTTGTGTTGATTCTTTATCCTGTGACCTTGTTAATCTCACTTATTAGTTCTGGAAAGCTTTTTTGTAGATTTCTTGGGATTTTCTAAGTAGACAATCAAGTTTTCTGTGAATAAGGACAATTTTGTTTCTTCCTTTCCAATGTGTATGCCTTTTATTTCTTTTTCTTGTCTTATGACACTGCCTAAGACATCCAGTAAGATGTTAGATAGGATTGCTGGAGGTAAACATTCTTGCCTTGTTCCCTGTCTTGGGGAAAGCATTCAGTCTCTCACCATTAAGTATGATGTCAGCTGTAGGTTTTTTGTACCTGTCCTCTATACAGTGTTATTAGGTTGAGGAATTTCCATTCTATTTCTAATTTGCTGAGAGTTTAAAAAAATATATAAATGGGTGTTGAATTCTGTAAAAACGTCCTCTACATAGATTTATTTGTTTATGTTTTTTTCCTTCTTTAGCCTGTTAATAAGGTGTATTATATTGATTGATTTTCAAACATTGAACCAGCTCTACATTCCCAGGATAAATCCCACTTGATCATGGTATTTTATTATTTTTATATATTTCTGCATTTAATTTACTAATATTATATTGAAGACTTTTACATCTAGGGTCATGACGGATATTGATCTGTAGTTTTTTTCCCTTTGTCATATTGCTTTGGTCTGCTTTTGGTATCTTTCCTAGCTGGAAAGAGTTCTCCCTATTTTCAGGAAGAGATTGTGTAGAACTGGTGTTGTTTCTTCTTTAAATATTTGTTAGAACTTAGTGAGATCATCTGAGCCTGTAGTTCTCTTTTTCAGAAGTTTTTCTTTTTAAAGTATCAATTCAAGGTCTTTAATAATTATAAGACTATTCAGGTTATCTGCTTCTTCTTGGATAAATTTTGGTTGTTCATGGGTTTCAAGGAATTTGTTCATTTAGCCTAGGTTGTTGAATTTATGTGCATAAAGTTTTCCCATAGTATTCCCTTATGAGCCTTTTAATACCTGTCTGGATCTTCCCTCTTGTCATTTCTGCTGTTTGTAATGTATGTTGTCTGTCTTTTTTTTTCCTGGCTGAAGATTTATCTTTTCTTTTAATTTGTTTTTCAAAGAATCAACTTTTGTTTCATTGCTTTTTCTCTATTGATTTTTAATTTTCTTTTCTCTTTATTATTTCCTTCCTTCTGTTTGCTTGGGGTTTATTTTGCCCTTTTTCTAGTGTCTTATGTAGTAGCTTAGGTTGCTGATTTGACATCTTTCTTCCTTCTAATGTAAACTTTGAATCTCATAAATTTTCCAAAGCACTGATTTAAGTGCCTACCACAAATTTTATATGCTGTCTTTATCTTTCTTTCAATTCAAAACATTTTCTAAATTTCTCCTTGATCCATATAATTTTTAATAGAATTTTTAGAGTGGCTTTATGTTTATAGAAAAATTGAAAGGAAAATACAGAGACTTCCCAAATCTTCTCCCTCCCCTCCCATAATTTCCCCTATTATTAATATCTTACATTGGGGTTACAATTGTTGAACCAATTGACATATTGTTATTAATTAAAGTCCATAGTTTATAATGGGGTTCATTTTGTATTGTACAGTTTTTGCCAAGTACATAAAGTTATGTACAACCATTACATTACACAAAAGATCCCCTGTGCTTCACCTATTAATCCTTTCACAATCTCACCCCCTCAACCCCTGACAACTGCTGATCTTTTTACTGTCTCTGTAGTTTTATCTTTTCCAACATGTCATATAGTTGGAATCACACAATATGTACTCTTTTCAGACTGGCTTCTTTCACTTAGAAATATGCATTTAAGATTCATCTATGTTCTTTCATGGCTTGAGAGCTCATTTCTTTGAATCACTGAATAATATTTCATTGTATGTATGTGCCACTGTTTGTTTATCCATTCATGTATTGAACAACATCTTGGTTCCTTCCAATTTTTGTCAATTATGACTGTTATAAACATTTGTGTGCAGGTTTTCACGTGAAGTGTGGACATAAGTTTTCAACTCATTGGGTAAATATCTAGGAGCACAATTGCTGAATCTTATTATAAGTCTATGGTTAAGTCTGTAAGAAACTTCCAAATTGTCTTCCAAAGTGGCTGTACCATTTTGAATTTCCACCAGCAATGAATCAAACTTTCTCCACATCCTCACCAGCAGCTGGGGTTGTCAGTGGATTGGATTTTAGCTATTTTAATAGGTGTGGAGTGGTATATCTCATTGTTTTAATTTGTAATTCACTAATAACACATGATGTTGAATACCTCCTATGCTATCTGCCATCTGTATATCGCCTTTGGTCAGGTATCTGTTCAGATTTTTTGTTCACTTTTTAATTGGGTTGTTCAATTTTTGTTGTAGAGTTATAAGAGTTCTTCGTGTATTTTGGATAAAAGTTCTTTATCACATATGTGTTTGCAAATATTTTTTCTCAGTCTGTGGATGGTCTTTTTATTCCCTTAACAGTGTCTTTCACAGAGAAGTTATTTTAATTTTAGTTAAGTCCAACTTACCAATCTTTTCTTCCAGGGATCATGCTTTTGATACATTTAAAATTCATTGCCAAACCCCAGGTCACTTACATTTTCTCCTATGTTATCTCCTAAAAGTTTCATAGCTTTTCATTTTACATGTAGGTCTATGATCCATTTTGAATTAATTCTTGGGAAGGCATAACGTCAGTGTCTAGATTAATTTTTTTTTCACGTGGCTGTCCAGTAGTTACAGAAAAATTTGTTGAAGATTATCTTTTCTCCATGTGATTGTGTTTACTCTTTTATGAAAGATCAACTGACTATATTTGTATGGGCCTACATCTGTTCTGTTGATCTATTGTTTATTCCTTTGTCAATACCACATTGTTTTGATTGCTGTAGCTTTATAGTAAGACTGGAAGGTGTCAGTCCTTTGACTTTGTTCTTCTTCTTAAACATAGTATTGACTACTTATGGGTCTTTTGCCTTTCCATATAAACTTTGAAATTAGTTGGTTGATATCCACAGAATAACTTGCTGATTTAGCTTTCATTGAATCTGTAGATCAAGTTGGGAATAATCACTATGTTAACAATATTGAGTCTTCCTATTTATAAGCATGGAATATCTTTCCATTTTTCACATTTTCTTTGATTTCTTTCATCAGAGTTTGGTAGTTTCCCTCATATAGATCTTGTACACATTTTATACTTAGGTATTTCATTTTGGAGGGCACTAATGTAAATGGTGTTGTGTTTTTAATTTCAAATTCCACTTGTTCATAGCTGGTATATAGGAAAAGGAATTTCTTCCCTTATTGGCTTAGCTAGGATTTCCAGCACAATGTTAACAATAATGAGAGGGATCCTTGCCTTATTCTTAGTCACAGGGGGAATGTATCTAGTTTCTCACCATTAACTATGATATTAGCTGTGGGGGTTTTGTAGATATCCTTTATCAAGTTGAGAAAAATCCTCTCTATTCCTGGTTTTCTGAGAGTTTTTTATCATAAATAGGTGTTGAAGTTTCTCAAATGCTTTTTATGGATCTACTTGTATGATTATATGATTTTCTTCTTTAGCCTGTTGATATGTTTGATTATGAATATGATTTATTCCAGTGTTGCAAACCTGGAATAAGTCCTCTTGGTAACGGTGTATAATTCTTTTTATACATTGTTGGGTTGGAGTTTCTAATGTTTTGTTGAGGATTTTTGCATCTGTATTCATAAGAGATATTAATCTGTAGTTTACCCTTCTTGTTGTGTCTTTCTCTGGTTCTGGTATGAGGTAATGCTGGCTTCAGAGAATGCTTTAAGAATTGTTCCCTTTGCTTCTGCTTTCTGGAACAGGTTCTAGAGAATTAGTATGTCTTTCAAGAAATTGATCCATTTCATTTAAGTTATCAACTTTGTGGGTATATGATTATTTATAAAAATTCTTTATTATTCTTTTAATGTCTTTGGTTCAGTATCTTTTCTAATTTTTTCTTGGTTAGCCTGGCTAGGGGTTTTTCAATTTTATTGATAGTCTCAAAGAAACTGCTTTTGGTTTCACTGATTTTCTGTTGTTTTCCTGATTTCTATATCACTTAATTATTTTATGAGTTTTGTTATTTCTTTTCTTCTGCTTACTATGGATTTAAGTTGCCATTTATTTTCTAGTTTCCTATGGTGAAAACTTAGATTATTGATCTTATATATCTCTTCTTTTCCACTATATGCATTCAATGTTATAAATCACAGCTTTACTCCATTCCACAATTTTTAATAGATTGCATTTTCATTTTCTTTTAGTTCAAAATATTTAAAAATTTCCCCTGAGACTTCTTTGACCCATGTGTTATTTAGAAGTGTGTTTAATCTTCAAATATTTGGGGATTTCCAGCTCTCTTTCTGGTATTCATTTCTAGTTTTTTCCATTGTGGTCTGAGAGCATCCTTTGCATGCTGTCTATTTCTTCAAATTTGTTAAAATATGTTTTATATCTTAGAATGTGTTCTATCATGGTGAATGTTCCATGTGGGCTTGAGAAGAATGTGTATTCTACCATTGTTGGATGATAGTCTATAAAAGTCAATTAAATCCAGCTGATTGATGGTGCTGTGTATTCAACCATATCCTCACTGATTTTTTGCCTGCTGAATCTGTCAGTTACTGGTAGAGGGGTGTCAAAGTTTCCAAGTATAATAATGGATTTATCTATTTCTCTTGAAGTTCTGTTATATTTTGTCTCACATGTTTTGATGCTCTGTTGTTAGGCATATGAACATTAAGAATGGTTATGTCTTCTTGGAGAATTGACCCCTTATCATTATGTAATGCCTCTATTTATTACTGATGCTATTCCTTGCTCTAAAGTCATTCTTGTCTGAAATTAATACAGCTACTCCAACTTTTTTTGATCAGTGTTAGTATGGTATATCTTCATTCACCCCTTTACTTTTATTCTAGCTGTGCTTTTATATATAAAATGGGTTTCTTATAAACAACATATACTTGGGTCTTGATTGTTTTTAATCCACCATGATAGTCTCTGTCTTTTTGTTGGTGTATTTAGACCATTCACATTTAAAGTGATTATTGATATAACTGGATTACCATAATTGTTAACTTTTAAAAAATTCATTGTACTTGTACTTTGTTTTTTCCCTGTCTTCTACTCTTTCATTCTGGCTTCTCTGGTGTTCACAGACCATTTAATATAATTCTATTTTTTTCCTCTTTTAGCATATCAATTATACCTTCTCTTAAAATTTTTTAAAGTGGTTGCCCTAGGGTTTGCAGTATGCTTTTACAACTAATCCAAGGCCACTTTCAAATAACACTCTAATGCTTCACTGGTAGTGCAAGTGTCTTACAAGAGAGTATTTCCAATTCCTCCCTCCCATCCCTTATAATATTACTGTCATTAATTTCTCTTATCCAAACTATACTCACTGAATTCATTGTTGTTATTATTATTTTGAACAAGGTATTATCTATTAGATCAAGTAAGAATAAGAAAAATAAAAGATTTTACTTTATCTTCATTTATTTCTTCTCTAATTGATTTCTTCCTTTTTAAATGTAGATCTAAATTTCTAAACTATATCATTTTTATTCTCTCTGAAGAACATTTTTTCACATTTCTTGCAAGGCAGGTCTACTGGTGACAAATTCCCTCAATTCTTGTTTGTCAGAGAAAGTATCTCTCTGTTACTTTTGAAGGATAATTTCATTGGGTATAGAATCTAAGTTGGTGGTTATTTTCTTTCAACTCTAAATGTTTAACTTCACACTCTTCTTGCTTGCATCATTTCTGAAAAGAAATCTGATGTAAGTCTTATCTTTTTTCCTCTGTAGGTAAGCTTTTTTCAAGATTTTCTCTTTGTCATTGATTTTTTTGCAGTTTGAATATGTTATTCCTTGGTGTAGTTTTGGTATTTATCTTACTGGGTGTTATTTGAGCCCCCTGGATCTGCAATTTGGTGTCTGTCATTAATTTTGGAAAATCCTCAACCATTATTAGTTCAAATATTTTCTTTTCTCTCTCTTTTTCTTCTGGTATCCCCATTACATTTATGTTACTTTTTTCCTGTAATTGTCCCACAGTTCTTGAATATCCCATTTCGTATTTTTCATTATTTTCTTCTCTTTGCATTTCAATTATGGAAGTTTCTATTAGTATATCTTCAAGCTTATTGTTCTTTGCTTGGTTGTGTTTAGTGATAAGCCCATCAAAGACATTTTCCATTTGTTACCCTGTTTTTTGTTTCCTAGCATTTCCTTTTGATTTTTTTCTTAATTTCTATCTCTGTGTTTACATTATCCATCTGTTATTTCACGTTGTCCATTTTTTCCATCGAAGTCTTTAGCATATTAATCATAGTTATTTTAAATTCTCTGATAAATCCAAAATTTCTGCCAAATCTAAATCTGGTTCTGCTGCTTGCTTTGTCTTTTTAGACTGTGTGTTTTTTGTTTTTTGTTTTTTGTTTTTTTTCTTTTTGGAATGATTGTAAATTTTTATTGAAATCTGAGCATGATGGTTTGGGCAAAAGTAATTGATATAGTATGGTCAGAGAACATACTTTGTATGATTTCAATTAAAACAATTTTTTGACCCAGGATACGGTCTATGTTGGTGATTGTTACATGTAAACTTGCAAAGAATATGCATTCTGCTGTTATTGTGGCAAGTGTTCTATAAGTGTTAATTAGATCCAGTGGGTTGATGGTGTTCAGTTCTTCTGTCTCTTTGATGATTTTCTGTTTGTTGTATCTTTAACTGGGAAGGATATGTTGAAGTATTCAACTATAATTGTGCATTAGTCTATTTCTCCTTTCAGTTCTATCATTTTTTGCTTCATGTATTTTGAAGCTATATAGTTAGGTACATACATATTTAAAATTGTAATGGCTTATTAGTAAACAGACCTTTCTATCATTCGTACTGTCTCTTTTTTATTTCTGATAACTTTTCTTGCTTTTATTATTATTTTTTTACCTTGTATGATATTTATATAAGCATTCCAGGTTTCCTTTTTTTTTAAAATAAATTTATTTATTTATTTATTTATTTATTTATTTATTTTTGGCTGTGTTGGGTCTTTGTTTCTGTGCGAGGGTTTTCTCTAGTTGTGGCAAGTGGGGGCCACTCTTCATCACAGTGGGCGGGACTTTCACTGTTGTGGCCTCTCTTGTTGTGGGACACAGGCTCCAGACGCGCAGGCTCAGTAGTTGTGGCTCACGGGCCTAGTTGCTCCGCGGCATGTGGGATCTTCCCAGACCAGGACTCGAACCCGTGTCCCCTGCATTGGCAGGCAGATTCTCAACCACTGTGCCACCAGGGAAGCCCTCCAGGTTTCTTTTGATTAGTGTTTACATGGTACATTATTTTCTGTTCTTTTACTTTAATCTTCCAATGTCAATACATTTACAGTGGTTTTTTTGTTGATACCAGATAGTTGGGTCTTTTAAAAATTCATTTTGACAACCTCTGTCTCCTAATTGGTGTCTTTAAAACAATTATATCTAATGTAATTTATTGGTAGGTTTGGATGTATGCCCACCATTTTTTGTTTGTTTCCTAAGTTTTTGAAAAGTTTATATACACATGTACATGCATATATATTTGTGTGTGTATTATTTTTATTGTGGTAAAATACACAGCAAAAAAATTTTTAACCATTTTAAGTGTACAATTTAGTGGTATTGAGTATATTCACGGTGTTGTATAACCATCACCACTATCCATTTCCATTACTTTTTCACCACCCTGAAGGAATTCTGTACCCATTAAATAATAACACCCCATTTCTCCCTATTCCCAGCCCCAGTAACCATTAGTGTACTTTTTGTCTCTATGAATTTACCTATTATAAGTATGTCATATAAGTGAAGTGATACAGTATTCCTTATTTTGAGTCTGGCTTATTTTACGTAGCATAATATATTTAAGGTTCAACCATATTGTAGCATGTATCAGAATTCCATTCCTTTTTAACACTGAATAATATTCCATTATATATATAGAATACCTTTTTTAAAATTTATTTTATTTATTTATTTATTTATGGCTGTGTTGGGTCTTCGTTTCTGTGTGAGGGCTTTCTCTAGTTGTGGCAAGCAGGGGCCACTCCTCATCGCGGGGCACGGGCTTCTCACTATCGCGGCCTCTCTTGTTGCGGAGCACAGGCTCCAGACGCGCAGGCTCAGTAATTGTGGCTCACGGGCCCAGTTGCTCCGCGGCATGTGGGATCTTCCCAGACCAGGGCTTGAACCCGTGTCCCCTGCATTGGCAGGCAGATTCTCAACCACTGTGCCACCAGGGAAGCCCTAAAATACATTTTTAAAATTCATTATTCTGTTGATGAACATTTGACTTGTTTCCACATTTTGGTTATTATGAATAATGCTGCTATGAAACTTGGTGTACAAGTGCCTGTTTGAGTTCCTGCTTTCAGTTCTTTTGGGTACATACCTAGAAGTGGAATTTTTGGATCATATGGTAATTCTATGTTTAACTTTGAGGAAATGCCAAACTGTTTTCCACTGAGGCTGCACTAATTTACATCCCAGCCACAATGCAGAAGGGTTCCAGTTTCTCCACCTCCTTGCCAATGCTTTTTACTTTCTGTGTTCTGATGAATGTGAAGTGGTATCTCATTGTAGGTTTGATTTGCTTTTCATAATAACTAATGATATTGATCATCTTTTCATGTGCTTATTGTTCATTTGTATACCTTCTTTGGAGAAGTATCTATTCAAGTCCTTTGCCCATTATTAAACTGAGTTGTTTGTTTATGTTGATGTTGAGCTGTAGGAGTTCTTTATATATTCTAGATATTACTCTTATCAGATATATGATTTGAAAATATTTTCGCCCATTCTGTGGGTTGTCTTTACAATCACTAAATAATGCTCTTTGACGCATAAAAGTGTTTAATTCTGATGAAGCCCAAGTCATCTTTTTTCTTATTTTGCCTATATATTTGATGTCATATCTAAGAAATCATTGCCAAATGCAATGTCATTTTTTTTTCCAACAAGTTGTATAATTTTGGCTTTTTTGTTTAAGTCTTTATTTTCAGTCAATTTAACATTTGAATTTCATTTTTTTGGCATGTGGATATCCAGTTTTCCCAACACCATTTGTTGGAAAGACTGTCATTTCCCCCACTGAGTAGTCTTTGTACCCTTGTCACAAATCCTTTGATCTTATACATAAGGGTTCATTTCTGGGGTCTCTATTCCATTCCATTGGTCAGTATGTCTGTCCTTATGCCAGTACCACACTGCATTGATTACTGCACCTTTGTATTAAGTTTTGTAATCAGGAAGTGTGAGTTCTCTCTGTTCTACTTTTTCAAGATTATTTTGACTATTTGCGGTCCTCTGAGATTCCAAATTAATTTTAAGATGAGTGTTTCTCCTTCTGCAAAAAGCACCATTGGGATTTTGAGGGGGATTACATGAACTCTCTAGATGTTTTTGGGTGTATTATTATCTTAATGATATTAAGTCTTCTAATTCATGAACACAAGATTTCTTTCCACTTATTTATGTCTTCTTTAATTTCCCTCAGAAATGTTTTGTTGTTTTCCATATATAACTCTTTTGCCTCTTTGTTTAACTTTATTTCTAAGTACAGTTGACCCTTGAACAATGTGGTGGTTAGTGCACCAACCCTCCACACAGTATAAAAATCCATGTATAACTTTATAACTGGCCCTCCATAACCAAAGTTCCATATCCACGGATTTGACCAACCATGGATCATGTAGTACTGTTGTAGAATTTACTGAAAAAAATCCATATGTATGTGAACTCACACAGTTCAACCCTGTGTTGTTCAAGGGTCAACTGTATTTTATTTTTCTGATGTTATTGTAAATAAAATATCTCAATTTCCTTTTTGGATTGTTCATTATTAATATATAGAAATACAACTGACTTGGGGGTTTGATTTGTATTTTGCAACTTTGCTAAATTTATTTATTAAGTCTAACATATTTATTTGTGGAATATTTAGGGTTTTCTATGTGTAATATTATGTCATTTGTGAACACAGATAACTTTACTTCTTCTTTTCCAGTTTGAATGCCTTTTATTTATTTTTCTTGCTTAAATGCTCTGGTTAAGATTTCCAATACAGTGTTGAATAGAAATAGTGAAAGCTTGCATCCTTATCTTGTTTCTGATTATAGGGGAAAAGTTTTCAGCCTTTCACCATGATAATTGTGGGGTTTTCATATATGGTCTATATCATACTGAAGAAGTTTTCATCTATTACTAGTTTGTTAAACTTTTTTATCATGAAAGTATTTTGAATTTTGTTGAACGCTCTTTCTGCATCAGTTGATATGATCATGTGTATTATTTTGTTTTATTTCTATTTACATGGTGTATTACACTGATTGATTTATGTATGTCAAAACATCCTTGCATTCCAGGAATAAATCCCACTTAGTCATCATGTATATTCCTTTTAACATGCTACTAAATTCCATTTGATAGTATTTTGTTGAGGAATTTTGTATCAATATTCTTAAGGGAAATTGGTCTGTAGCTTTCTTTTCTTGTAGCATCTTTGTCTAGCTTTAGTATAGGAGTAATGCTGGCCTCATAGAATGAGATAGCAAGAGGTCCTTCCTCCGCAAGTTTTTGGAAGAGTGTGAAAAGAATTGGTGTTTCCTAAGTTTTTTTCATTCTTCTCTTTCCCCTTCCCTGCCTTCCTTTGGATATTTGAATATGTGTTTTTATTTCACTTTACTTTTTTCTTACACTTAAAAAATTGAAATGAAATTTATATAACAAAATTAACATTTTGCTATAGTAATCAAAACAGAGTGTTACTAGCATCAGGACACACTTGGACAAGTGGAATAACATTGAGAGTCCAGAAATAAACCCATATTTTAATGGCCAATTGTTTTCAACAAAGTTGCCAAGATTATTTAGCGGCAAGAAGAATGGTCTCTTGAACTAATGGTGCTGGGACAAATGGATAGCCACATAGAATGAAATTGGACCTGTAGCTCATGCCATATACAAAAGTTAATTCAAAATTGATCAATGACCTAAATATATGAACTAAAACCATAAAACTCTTAGAATTAAACATAGAGGTAAATCTTCATGACCTCAGATTTGGCAAAGGATTCTTAGATATGACACCAAAAACATGAGCAACAAAAGAAAAAAATAGATACATTGTGTATCAAGGTGTGTTGTAAGGGATAATTATGTTACTTAAAATTTTTTTTTCTTTTTAACCGTCAGTCAGATGTGGCCATAAAATAACACTGCAGAAAGACGTACAAAAGTAAAAGGGTTTTATTATATTCACAGGTCCTAGGAGAGGGAGAAATGGCATGCCACTCAGGGGCCATATGGGAGGAGCCCCCTAGGCTCAACCAAGAAGCTGGGGAATCAAGAGAGAGAGTGTGAGGACCTATGGGTAAGTGCCTTTATTGGGGTCAGGATGAAGTATACAAACAAAAGACATGAGGGTATTCCACTAGTGTGTTCAAATGTTACTAGGTTGCAGTCAGGGGAGGGTAAGAAGGGGAACTTGTGGCAGGGGCTAGCTTTATCACACTGGTGCATCTGGTTTCCTGGATGGGTGCTTATAGACTGATGGTGGGAATATTGAAGCATCAGGGAAATATGAAGTTTAAAAATTACAATATAGAAAGGCATTATCAAGAAAGTGAAAAATCAACTTACAGAAGGGAAAATATTTGCAAATCATATATCTTGGTCTAGCAAGTGTCTAGTATACAGAATATATAATAAACTCATACAACTTAACAACAAAAAGACAAATAACATAACTATTTAGTTTTGATTGTGTGTATTTTACAGTTTTAATTATTGATTGCTCTAAGGATTTAAATTCTCATTGTTTAATTATAAAACTAAATAACATTTTGTTACTTGAGGTGGAATATGGAAGCTTTAACCTTCCCTCATTTATATTGTTTTCATATGTATTACATTTACATACATTAGAAATGCCATCAGACGATATTATATATTCTTCTTTCAACTTATGTATATTATAAGGAACTTAAGAGGAGAAAAATAGCTTATTGTATTTATTCAGGTATTTACCATTTCTATTACTGCTCCTTTATTTATGATGTTCCAAATTTCCCCTGATGTCATTTCTCTTCTTCCTGAAATGCTTGTTTTAGCATTTCTCTTAGTTCAGTTTAGTCCCTGTAACACTCTTAGGTTTCCTTAATCTGAGAATGTTTTTATTTTGCTTTTACTTTATGCCTGAAGGATTATTTTCACTGGAAAGAATTGTAGGTTGAGAGGCATCTTTTTCAGCCGCTTAAAAATATTAAAACATTGTGCCACTTTCCTCTGCTCTCTCTCTCTCTCTCTCTCTCTCTCTCTCTATATATATATATATATTTGAACTCTGCAGTCCTTCAAATAAGTATTTCTCTATAATATATATATATATATATATATATATATATATATATATATATATATATATATTCTTTGTTGGGTGCCTTCAACATTTTTTTCTTTGCCTTAATTTTTTAACAGTTTAATGATGTATCTGGGCAAGGATTCCTTTGAATTTATTCTTTTGGGTTTCATGAGTTTCTTGAATCTGTAAATTTATGTGTTTCATCAAATTCGGGAAGTTTTCAGCTATCCATCTATCTATCATCTATCATCTATTGTAGTGCCTTCTTTTTCTTATTCTTGTGGAACTTTAATAATATGAATATTAGACCATTGGTATTTTTCCACTGTCCCTCTGTCTCTATTTTTTTCAATTATTTTTCTCTCTGTTGTTCACACTGGTTAATTTTTATTGATCTGCTTTTGAGTTCAGTGAATCTTTCCTCTCTCATCTCCAGGCTAGTAAGCTAGTACAATGAATTGGATTTTTTGTTTTTGTATTCTTTTAGCTGTAAAAATTTCATTTTATTCTTTTATATATCTTCTATTTCTGTGCTGAGACTTTATAGCTTTCCGTTCATTTCAAGAGTGTTTCTCATTATTTCATGGAACATAGTTATAATAGCTGCTTTAAAATCTTTGTTTGATAGTTCCAACACTATGCCACCTCAGGTTTGATGTATGTTGTTTTTTTACCTTGAGTAATGGAGAAATTTTCCTGATTCTTCATATTCAAGTAATTTTGGAATGTATCTTGGGCATTTTAAATATTATTCTAGACTCCAACTCTTGTTTAAATCTTTTGAAGAATGTTTATTTTTGTTCTGGTTTATTTTGTTTCAGAAGGCAATCAAGCCAGTTATCTTCAGACTGAAAGCCCATAGTTTGTGGGTTCTGGTTCCAACTTAAATTCTGTTTTTAAATCTCTTATAGGCCTATTCAGATGTGCTCTCCATGTGTGTCCAGTCTGGGACCTGGGAAGTAATCTATTCTGTAGTGTAGTTCTCAAAGCCTTTGGTATGTTGCTTAAGGTCAGATCCATGCATATGCAGCTTGGGTGCAAGCCCAGAAGTTCATATACAACTTCATAGGATCACATTCTTGAGCTCTCTTCTCCCCACAATCTCCTCAACACTTTCTTTCTCCCAGGGACTTCCTCTCCTGGTCTTCTGACTAGTTTCCTTGTTCTGCTGTTCACTTCCTGCACCTGCATCTACCTCAAGGGTCCAGTGGCAAGGTGATAGAGAGGAAAAAAGAATGTGGATTCTCCTCATGCTTTTGGGACCACAGTTCCATTGGTCAGAGAAGAAGGTTTTCCCTTCTTCCTATTTTTATGCACCTTACCAGCCACCACTGTTGCTCTGTCACTGTAGGATTGCCTTGCACTGGAGCAGAAGAAATGAAACACAAACAAACAAACAAAGAAAAGTGGGGAAATTTCCCCACTGGCTTTGATTGTAGGATCCTATTTTAGGCTTTTCTGATCAGAAATACAGAACTTACCTTGGACCTTTTTCTGACTGTACCTGGTGCACAGTTCCAAGTTTTGGACTGCCTTTGAGTTCAGGCTGGAAAAAACAAACTACAGGAGGGAAATTAAGGATATTTCCTACTATTTTGTTGGCATTTTGATATCTTTTTTTCTTCTTTAATTTGCCTGGTACCATTATCTTTTCAAAATTCTAAGATCACTGCTCTATCTATCCTGTTCAGGGTTTTAGCTGTAGTCAGTGAGAAAGACAGGGTGGAATATGCTTATTGCATGTTAACTGGAACTGGAACCCAAGTAGTTTTTCTTATTCCCATTTTACAGCTGAGAAAACTGATCTTCTAAAAGGTAATTTTACTTTGTGTTCTTCTGTTTTGTTTCACCCTAGAACCCAATAGCACTAAATAACAGAACTAAGGTATTAGCCTTTATTCTGTCTTATTTCAATGTTCCTAATCTACCTACCAACTGCCAGTTCAAGAAGCCTAGATCCAATCTGGAGATGTGGGACAGAGGCTAAAGTACAGATAACCATGAGCTGCTTTGGCTCACTCCTAGGTGAATTAAGGTAGCAAGATCTCTTGATTGGAGGTCAGGAAGTCTATATTCTATTATTCATTTGGCTTTAATCCTCAGTCAATACCAGTTCTATCTCAAAAATCTCAGTTTTTAAAAAAAATTATACTTAAACTATCTCTGATAAACCTCCCTGCACTGACATTCTTCCATTCTGTGGCAGATGTCTTCTAGAAACTCAGTAAAGGAAGAGACCTTAGGAGATTGGGTTATAAAGGTATTATTCTTGTGTAAGATGGATGGGACTCAAGTTATGTCCTACCTAATGATTAAGCAGGAATTATTAACATAGGGAAAGAGTAGGGCTGTGTTAGCCAACTCTTGTTTTTATGGCTTCTGGCACTCCTTTTTCCTCCTGGTTACATCTGACTCAACCATCCCACCCACACATTCTATCCTTGTATTTCCATGAGGCTGTGCTACCCTCCAGCTTGCGGGTGAACAGGAGACTCACTAGAAAATTGACATATTTTATCCTCTTTGTCATAGGGATTGGTGCAGGGGTGGCCACATGACTCAAGCCTACCTAATCGTAGACTTTTATTCTGGAACAGTTGGGAAAGAGGAGATTTATTTTTCTACAACATCTATTAAGTTCATAAATTAAAAGCCTCATGTTCTCAGTAGTCATCTTTGCCATATGAGGGAAGAGCTTCTGGAGGGTGGAGCCAATGCAGCAGAACCTGGAGCCAAGGAGATGGGGAGAGACAGTCTTAAAGATGTTATTTGAGACTCTAGATTCAGCCATGACAGAAGTCAACTACTTTTTTAGCCTTTACATTTATGTATGTCAATAAAGTCTCTTTTGTGCTTAGATCGGCATAAATTGAATTTCTTTCACCAGCCCAGACTGGTACCAGGGTGGCTAAGAGAGAAGTAATATAGCAATGGGAAGAAGCTGAGAATGAGCCTGAAACTTTTGGAGACTGCAGAGGAGACACTGAGGTCCTTACAGCAGAGGAGGTTTTGCAGGAGTAATGAGAAATGAAGTCTTAAGAATAGAGTTCGGTGAGATCTTGGACTGTCTGTTCTACCAGGCCATGACATTTGCATTTTTTCTTCAGACAAAGAAAGGAGACGATACCTGAGCTGGGCTAATGCAGCATCAGGATTTATTTCAAAGGATGCCAGTTGAGCTGGTATCAAACCCTGTGTAGAGAATGAAGCAGAGATCCCTTAAAGTAAGGAGTGAGTTAGCCATTGGTTCCTCTGATTCTGCTGTAGTAGTTTCCTAAGTGACCAAATCTTGCACCAGGTGCTGGGACAGTGAACTCTTCTCAGGCACCCTGGAAAAGCCAACATTTCCATTTAGAACTTGGGCAGAGCAAAGACCCCAGGCTTTAATCCCACCCATGCCTTGCCTTTACTAGCTGTGGAAACCTTGGGACAAGTCATTTGGCTTCTTGGCCTTAGTTTCCTCAGAGATCTCAAAAAAAAATTTTTTTTTTTTTTTTAAGTATTAATGTCTGACCTATTTAGCTGACACGATTCTTTGACTTTTAATTGAGTACTCTCTGTGAATGGACTTTGTGAATAAGGTGAGTTCAACCAGTCCAAGGGAAAGTTCCTTGAGAGCTGCTCAGGGTGCATCTGTTCTCCTTCCCCGAGTCCTGTCACACTGCAGACTTGGTCTCCAAGTGCTTCATGGGAAAATGAAGCTTCCTGCTTCCGAAGAGCTCTGTCCCTGTGCTGGGTCACCTTGATGAGGGAGGTGGCTTCAATTCCAATAAATCTAGGATAAGGCAATAGATCATAAATTGGTCCTGGCTTCCCTACGAGGTAGTGAGCTCTCCATCTCAAGGAGGATTCAAGCCTCTAAAGCAATATCTGTCATAGGGGCTATGGAGAGTTCTATTTCCTTCCTCTCCAGAGAGAAGCTCAGGACCTGCCTGATTCTGGATGCTGTGGTCAGATCTGCCTATTCTCTCAATCCTCAAGAATGTGTATTTCTGTCTGTGATCTGTGCAATACCCTCCCATTAAAGAATTAAAAGTGTGTTGTTTCATGATAGGTTTGCTGTCGGTTTTTAGTACTTTTTTGGATTTTCAAAAGCCCAGCTCTACCCCTCCTCCTCATCACTCCTATCCCCAGCCTTCTGGTTCACAATAACCAAACACATTGTCCTGCATAAGTAATAATGAAGAAATCTATGAGAAAAGATTCATGCCACTTGCTAATCAGTTTAATAATGGAGGCTATCTCCGCTGCATTATAGGGAGACAAATTAAAAGGGCAGGGACAGCTCCCAGAAATCATCTGTTCATGTTAGCAAAGTGAATATTAATGAAAAACAAAATTGAGCTCCTCCTGTGTCTGATTTTCATCAGATTGTACAGGTATTGAGAAATAGCTATAGAAATCCTGTTCATTAGTAGTTAATTCAAAATAACTTTGGCCTCTGCTCCATTCCTGACTATTACTTCTCTTGTGGGCAGGAAAGCCAGTCACCTTGCTGGGCCCATTGTACCAGGAGAACTGATAATGGAGCTAATTCAGTTCTCTTTATGGACCAAATATCTAGGCAGTGGAAATGGGCATTAAGTCAATGATACACTTGGATGGGAGGAGGAGAGAGAGGGGCACTAAGCCATTGGGCTTTCTTTTCCTGGTAGGGAAATTCAAGTTGTCCAGGGGAACAATGGTCTCAGTTCCGTAGAACTGAGGTCCTTTTAGAGAAGAAAGGGTACCGGGGCGTGTTGCCCAGTAGAGAAGTCACATCTGGCTGCTCTGTGTGCATCTTCTGGGCCTCTCTCTGCCTCATCCCTGCCGTGAGGGGCTCAGCAGGGGCGCTTCACAGGATGAAGAGGATCTGAGATGTCCTGAATGCACCCAGATATGAATAGAGAAGTGCTTCCACCCTCCCCACAGCTCATGAAGACCACCTTTAGTGCCCTCCTTTGGGATTAGAGGGAAGTCTACGGCTAGTCCCATTATTAGATTGCTAGGATGGCAGGGCCCAGAAGGAACAAGAGGCTCTAGTGAGGAGGAGGCAAAGGCCTTCTTTGTCTGTACAGCTCCCCACTCCCAGCTGGCTCCAGGACACTTCTGGTTTCTAGGGAGAGGAGAAGTTTCTACAAGAAGGAAGGGAAAATATGGACTAAGGCAAGGTACCTGGGCAGACCCCAAAGATAAACGTGTCAGATCCCCCACGTGAGGGCTAACCTTTTTATCCACTGGGACCTCTGCAATCCAGATTTCCCCAAGTGTCACCAGGCTTTGGGTAGAAATGAAGGGCTGCTAATGCCATAATGAAAAGGCTCATCTCTCACTGCGCCAACCGGCCCTCTAGATTTCAGCCCCCTGCAGATTCTCCCGAGTGTTTCTGGCATCTTCAGTGGCTGCCCTGCTTGAGCTCACACAGTCCACCTGTGCCTGGCCCTGCCCCTCTCCCACCTCACCAACGCAGGGGACGGCCAGGTCCACTGGACACCTGTCATGTCTAGCCAGCTTCTATCAGGTATGACATCTGACATGGCAGGAGCCGGGGAGGAGGTGCTCCAGCCCCTGGGGCGTGGTCAGGGTCTCAGGGCGTGGCTCCCACCCTGGGGCCCGGCTCCTGGATGCTCCTTGCTGAACCCAGTGACCTGAGGGCACATCATCAGGGAATGTCACCCTGCCCGAGGGAGTGTCTCTGGAGCTCCTGGGGTTGCAGAACGCCAGCATCACGCTGTGGTGTGTGCAGAAGCGATAGAGGTGCCTCTCCATAGGACTCAGCTCGAGTCCCTGGGGCTGGGCTGGGACAGAACTAGTTCTTGGTCCCTCCTCCCTGCTCCAAGGGCCTGGGTCGCATGGCTCCGCAGGCCCACTGCTTCCTGCCGGCTGCTCTCTGCAGACCAGTCTCCTGGGCTAACTCACAGCTTCCCTGTTTGCCTACAACATAGGACTTAGGAGTTCGTTTGCATGGGGCTTTGACTTGAGTCCCTACTTTCACTAACGTAAGAATGCTTCCAGCTGCAAAGAACAAAACCCAGCAACAGGTGCAGAAACACAGGGGGCTTATTTTTCTCAGGTAGCAATTATTCTAGATCTAGATGCTTCAATGTATCAACAATGTCATCAGCACTCTGTTTTTCTATCCCATTCTCCTTAGCTGGTTGGTTGCAAGATGGTTGCTAAACCTTCAGGCATCATATCCTCATTCAAAGCAGGAAAAATGAAAGGAGGGCAGTATCAATTGCAATTTTTCTATTTGTCTGGGAAAAACTGGCAGTCTTCTCTCCACTGGCTAAGATTGCTGGGGACCGCCCATGTGTTGTCGGAATTTTTATTGATTAGCCCGCTTGTGGCAGGTTCAGTGCAACAGCACACTGAGTGCCAGATCCGGTCTTAGGCTTTTCAGGGAAGAAGGGGACTGGTGTTAGTGGAAGGCAGGCTCATTTTCACGGTGGCCTGGGAGAGACTGTGGGCCAGAGTGCTGCAGACCCACACAGGCTCCTCCTGCCAAAGCCTGCCAATCCCCAAAGCAGCAAATGTCTGGCACTAGGGCATGACTGGATTCCATGCCCTGCTAATTATGCTATTACCAGGGATCGGGGTAGAGATGACCGAAACTGGGTTTGGCTGCATGGCTCCAAGTCTGCCTAGTCTGAGTGCCCCCGTCTTCCTCCAAACTTCTGCTAGAAGGGGTTGAGAGGCCTCCTCTTTCTGTATCAGGCCGCTTTCCAACACACATCTTGCATTCAGGCCTGGCTCCGAGGGCGACTAGCTGGCAGTCACTACCCTCCAGATGACCAATGCAAAATAGGCGGGACCTCTGCAAACCCTTGGAAGACATGCTATTTTTCTCTGCCTGTGTAATTGTTGAGAAGGGAGCCAGAGAAGATGCTCTAATTAATTAGAGCAGGTATTTGAGGATGCCACTGCCTGCTGGACTCAGGACCCGAATCCAAATGCCCCACTTATCCGCTTCCACCACGCGACCCCGAGGCATCCCTCTCCTTCCTTGCATTCGAATTTGTGTGTAAACTGCAGCCTGTGACAGAAGCCTTATTAACTGGTCAAAATTTTACTTTTAAATGGACCATTAACCTACTCGGAAACCGGGAGTGCACTGATAATGTAACACCGCGGCATCCTGTCAGGTCTAGGAATGAACCAGGTCAGAGACCACATCTATTTCTCTCCATTTTATCCCTCGGATGTCCAAGGCATGTCCTCACTCCTCAGCCTGGAAAGACTTTTTAAAAAATCTTGCTTGTTAATCCCAGTGATGTCGTTGACTTGGACAAGTCACTTCACCACCTTGGGCCTCAGCATCCCCACCAACAAAGCGGAACAAGTTGGCTTTTTTTTTCTTTTTCTTTTTAATCTCTTTGACCATCAGGGAGGTGAGAAGATGCAGAGTTGAAGTGGAGGTAGTCTGGACTCCACTCTGTTCTGGGGCACCTCCTTTTGGGTACTTCTTGTAGCTCCTACCCTGAGAATGGGTAAAGGTCCCCAAGACTGAGATAAGAGGCCCTTTCAGCCTCTTGGGTCTTCTTAGTAGAACTCCTGCTTGGCTGGAATTCCACCCACTCTTGGCAAGGCATAACTTCCTGTCTCCAAGGGAGAGGGGCTTATAAAAAGGCATAAAAATGAGGCTTCTAAAGACATCCTGGACATCAACTAGATGTTGCAAAATTACATTTTGATGAGTTCAGTGTAAATGAACCAGAAACATATGGATTCGATTTCCCTTGGAATCCACATGGGTTTAAAAACCAAGGGGGCGGGGGAGAATGCATTTGGGGAAGAGCATTTTAGGTCTCACCAAACTCCCTCCATTTGTAAACAGCAGTTTGAGGTTTGTGATGATTGCCTCCTGGGCTGGGTTCCTTTCCTAATAATAGAAGGTACAGGATGTCTTGCAGCAGCCTCACAAATGTGTCCAGGGAACAATACCCGAATGCTGCTCTCCCCCGTCCCGGCTCCGTGGGCCTATGAGACTCTATGACGGCTTCTTAGATCGAGGTTTGATCCAGTGAGGGCCCTCTGTCCTCCTACTTCTGCAAAGATATAGTGTGGCAATAGCACAATCAGATTCACAAAAGCAGTGCCTGTCAAGTGCCAGGCCTATCCTGGGGATTTCAGCAAGAGCTACTTCATCACAAGACGGGCAGCTTCACCCCGGCTTTAAAATAAGGGACTTGAAGTTCAGAGATGTTAAGTCCAAGGTTACTCAGCTAGGAGGTGCCTGGGCTAGAACTGGAGCCCAAGGTTTCTGAACTGAGGTCCAGGGGTGTCTCTACCATAGGGGATGCTTCCCTGTTTCCTAATTTCAGAGAAGGCTAGGAGAGGCATCTATCCGCTCATCTGGCATTGCTGCAAGGCAGGTCTACCAGGAGGCTGGCGGAGGGGCTAATGGAGAGGTTTTCAAACTGTGCCCGGAGAAGTTTTAAGAATCCCCAGTGGTTTTTCTGGGCATTCCATGGGAGAAAGAATGGAGATGCCGAGGGAGAGAGTGAACTGACTAATATCCCAGGCCCCTTCTCCCATCCAGGCAGCCCCTTCTCTGAGCCTTCAGGTAAGATTTCGACTCTAAAAGTTTTCTGTAGTTAAAGTTTGAGAGTCATGAGTTTTGAGCAGCTTCCCGTCCCTTTCGCTCCAGCCCAGTTTTGGAGCTGACCCAGTTATTCGGCGGCCTGTTTCTTGGCTTTTCTCTCCTCTTTGTGTTACGGGGTTCCATGCCCACTCTCAGATCGCTGGCACTGTAGATGAACCCAGACATTGGATACCTCTTCTGTGTCCAGTCCCGCCACCACGCAGGGGAGAAAATACAAGATGGAGGCCCCACCTCCAGGGAGCTTCAAGTATGTTTTTGCTGAGAAGACATATCAATTCCTAGGAGTCACCTTGGGAAGAAGACACCATGAGAGAAGGAGCTGGCAGGCTCTGGGCATCAGAGACTCAGGCCCTGTTTATCAATATCCTAATCAAGGGGTAGCTCAATAGAAGCCAATTGGAGGGGGCTCCCTATGGGCCAGAGCTTTGGAGGTGGTGCTTCCGAATGACTTGGGCTAAAGCACAGACTCCTGACTCAGGAAAGGGACAGAGCCTTCTTGGCTCTTGGCTGATGGAAGGAGCCACAAGACTCCACTGCACTGGGTCCCCCAGGAGAAGAGCTGCCTGGATCCGCCTAGGTCCATCCTGCAAAGCCCAGCCAAGATGAAGACGGGCTGCAGAGCCATCTGACTGTCATTAGGCTGCGTGACTTTCTTTATTGGCAAACAGTCTGTCAGCAGCTTCTCCTTGCAGAGCGGCCCAGATGTGCTTACACAGCGTTCTGTGTCCTTCCCATCCACACCCAGCCCCCACGCGCATTGCCACTTTGCCAGACTTTGTCCCGGCCCCAGGAGTCCAGCTGCAGCCAAAGCAAGGCTTGGTCAGGAGTCTGAGGAGGGAGGCCGGCCCCTCGGGGGAGCCTCCATGCCAGCCACCCCCCAACTTGACGAGCTTCTGTGTCGTCCCTGCTGGAGGTGTGGGGGGCGCCCTGGGGCAGAGGCAGCCTGGCCTTATGCACTGGGGGCCGTGTTAGGGTGGGGCAGACAAAGCCCCATAAATGAACTTCCTGTTGCACATGGTCTTTGGCGCTTTCTCCGTCATTTCTCCACACTCCTGGGGTGACTTTCATCTATTGCTAGGTCTAAATCTCCCATTGGAGAGAATTCTCATGGGAGAATTTCAGAAAACAGGCAGGCTGTCAGCCTTGGCTTCAGTCCTTGACAGTTGGGGCTGGCCCCAGAAGCGGCTCACGTTATCCTCCAGGCAGCCTCGGCACACTTGTCCCTCGTGCTCAAAGCCAGGGTCAAGGGTACTTTCCTTGTTTCTAGGTGAAAGATTGGGAGGTAAGGGCAAAATTATGCCTAAACACACCGCCTCCTGGGGGTAAGTTTTGGAGCAACTGGAGTCCTATTATTTGAATGTTTGCGGATTGTTTTCTTCCCATCCCACACATATTCTCTTTCTTTAGGTAACAGAATCCTGTATTTCCTTTGGGGGAATCATGGTCCCTTGACTTTCATATCCTATGGTTATTTGACCGAATAATTTTCTTTTTTACTGAAATAACTCTCCCTTGCTCACCTATCTGTTAGAGCCAAGAGCCTAGATTGCTCTAGGTCAGCCCTCTGACCCCTTTCACACAGGTCTGGACTTCCCCATCATTCCTGTGTGTGAGGAAAGAAGCTCTAGTAAAGAAGGATGAGGGGAAGTGTTTCTTTTATCACCTTTGCTCTTCTTCCCGAAGTCTTTAAAGGCAGGGAGACTGTGCACTGAGCCACCCAACACATGAAAAGTGTCTTCCTCTTTCTGGCTATTCTGATGAGCGTGAATGAAAAGGATGGGTATTTCAGTCACAAACTTACTTCATATTGGCTATTATCAGCCTTAGAGATACGCTTGCCCTTGTCCTTGCTGTTAGAGGAGAAACTGAGCTCTAGAAGGAGGATGGAAGTTTCTCAGGGTCACGTGGAAAGTCCACAGCGGAAGAAGACTTCTGAGGGCAGCACAGACTGCAGGGCATTGCCTCGCCAATGGGCTTCTGACACTCAGGCAGATCGCATCAAATCATGCCTTCTTTGTTCCAAAAATGCTTTGCTACAAACATGGTTCTCTTCTGTAGTGGTCTGGATGGTTAACTTCCACCATGCATCCGCCTTGATCTGATTTATCTAAGCCAATCATGCTAATAACCTCAGTTCACCAGTCATTGGTTGTCTTAGAAATGGAAGTAAGACTCCCTTCTGGCAGATATGGTGTAAGCGAGTCTCTGCCAGGAGTGGATGATACAAATATTGTTTAAGCCCGTCAGAACTGGGTTCCTCTGACTTGACACTTGAATTGCTCTGACTGGTTCCTCCCCATGGGGTCCAGGTAAGTGACCACCTGCCTTTATCCTGCATTGCAAGGCAGGGCAATCTCTGCAAGAATTGCCCTCTTTACTCTCTCTCTCATTCGACTGCCTTCCTCTCCTCAGAATGATACGCTGACGGAGCCAGGAGCAGCCTTAACCTTCACCTTGTCTTACCCCTGACTCTATGGCTGGGTAAGTCAAGTTCAGAGGGAGGAGGTGACTTGGTGACTTGCTCATGGAGCGCAGAAAAGGCAGAGCCAGGATGAGAACCCGGGTCCTCTGCTGCCCACTCTGAGATCTCTCCTATTGCTTAGTTCTTTGCTGTCTTTCTCTGTGTCTCATCCATGCATCTCCCTAGGCCTCCTACTCCCTCCCTCTCCTCTGACCAAGCTAAATGGACCCCTTCATTTAGACCTGCATCTACTGGGGTGATGGCAGCTCTCCTGGGGCCTGCAGGGGCTCTGGAGGAGGCTGTGCTAAGGAAAGCAGGCTGGGTGCTGCATGAATGGCCGTGAGGCGGCGGGGTCCACAGATGGCTCCCCGGCCCTGGGAGCTGACGGAATTGCATGGCCCAGCTCCACGGAGCAGGCTCAGCTGGTGCTCCTTCCCGTGGCGTCCTGCTTCCCACTGACTTGGAGAGACAGCCATTTGGTAGGGGTTTGTGTGTGTTTATTTACTCTTAATAACAAGCTCATATTTTAGATATTCCTCCCCAGGTGTTTTTGCTCATTTGGGTTAAGTACAAAACTGGATCTAAGCACAGAATGCGGGGATCTAAAAATTAGGATTGCAGCCCAGCCTCCCTATAACAGAACTAGGTTCCCTTTGAAGAAACCAGCATCTAGTGTCCTGGCCAAAGCAAAGCCATGATGGGGCCATGTTAGTTATCAGCAACCTCCAGACCCATCCACAGTTGTCAGTGTTTGCTCTCCCCTTGTGTCCTCCTCAATTCAGGTCGGGAAACATTGACTGAGCAACTCCTGTGGCCAGACCTGGTGCTCTGCCCAGGATGAAAAATGCACAGTTTTATGTTCCAGAAGGTCCCAGTCATGTGAGGAGATGAGAAAAACATCTGCGCTTACCATGGTGTGCCGTAGGCTCTGGCATGGAGCGTAGGGCTGGGTGCTGAAGGAGGTCTCCCTGCACCATCCAGCCCCTCTGGCCAAGGTCAGGAAGGCTTCCTCAAGGGAGTCTTCAGCTCTGCCTCAGCATACCTGCTCCTGGGAAGCCCCGCTTCCTGTTGCCCACAGCTCTACTTCACGCACACTCCCCTCCCCTCCCACCTGCCCTGCGCAGCCCATGAACGTGTCTCTCACACCCGGCTGGGAGAAGCAAAGACATCGTATGGATTGCGTTTTTCTTCCTACCACCAAATGGCGAAGGACCTGTCTCAGCATCCGTATTGTCTAATGTGACTCCTTTCCCTTTGGAGGAAGTGTCCTGCTTCCCATCAAATGCCAATCCCCTTCCATGTGCCCTTTACCCCACCCCTTCTCACTTCCTCAAGGTCACCACCTCATCAGTTAACCCCTCTCCCACCTTGCATTGCTGATGTTTTCCTCCCTCTTGGAACATTCCTACACATCTATAAAAGCTTTCACCCTCCAACCTACTCTAACCCAGTTTCCATTCCCCAACACTGTCAAAATTTATTCTGTCAAGGTCACCAGTGACCTCCATGAAGTAGCCAAAGGCAATGGATGTTTTTAGTTTGTTATCTTACTAGAAGGCTCAGCAGCTTTAGATGAAGTTGTCTTCTCCATGCTAACACACACACACACACACACACACACACACACACACACACACACAGTCTCTCTCTCTCTCCCCTCAGCTCCTGTGCGCCCACACTTTTCTGATTTTCATCCCCTCTCACTGCAGCTCCTTCTTAGTCCTGTTGACTCAGTCCCCCAACTGCACCCCCAACTTCAAGTGTTGGGTCTTAAGGGCTCAGTCCCTGGACATCTTCTCTTTTCTGCCCACATGCATTCTCAAGCAATCCTACCCAGTCTCATAGTCTTAACATAATAATTGCTACCAAATGTATGTCTTCAGCCCAGACCTCACTCATGCAACCCAAACTTGACTTTTCACGTCTTGACTGTTCACTGCTCCACAATCATATCAAAGTGACTATATCCAAACTTGAATTCTTAACCCAGCCCCAAACAACCCACGTGATAGGCAGAATTCTAAGATACTGCCCAAGATTTCCCACCCTGCCAGTGTCGTCCCTGGGATTGTGAGTGTAATGGATTTCATTTCCATGATTAGGTTATGGTAATATGGCACCAATGAAAGGGAGTTTTTCAGGTGGGACTAACTTAATCACATGAGCCCTTTAAAAGCAGAGAGATTTCTCCAGTTGGTGGCAGAAGAGAGGTTTGGAGGGATTCCATTTGAAGTGGGTTCTCTGTTGCTGGCTTGGAGGTGGATGGGGCCACCAGGCAAAGACCTGAGGGCTGAGCTCAGCCTTGAGAAGCTAAGAGTGATCTCTGGCTGTGAGCAGCAACTAGACTGGGACTTTAGTCCAACAACCACAAAAAGCTGAACCAGTGAGCTTGCAAGAGAGCCCTGAGCTCCAGACGAGAACTACGGCTCAGTTTCACCTTGATTGAAGCTCCGTGAGACCCCGTGCCAAGAACCCAGCTCTGTGCCCAGATTACTAACCTATAGAAACTGTGAGATGGTAACTCTGTGTTGCTTTAAGCCGTAAAGTCTGGGATACAAACTAACACTCTTCATACAGTCTTTCCAGCTCAGTAAACATCACCATCACACAATCACTGATTGGATTAAACTAGAACTCAAGTCCTTACTTTCCCTTGTGCCCACATCCAAGATGTCAGCGAGTCTTCCCTCTTCTACCTTCAAAATACGTCTTGAACCTCTCTCCTTGTCCCCCTTTTGCTGCAGCCACCTTACTCCAGACCCCTGGACGCTTCGCCTCATGATTCCAACAGGCTTTCACCCTATCCCCGCAGCCGCCAGTCATTTCTGGCACAGCAGCCAGAGCACTCTTCTGAAAGCATCAATTGACTCCTGCCAGCCCCTAGTTAAAATCCATTAGCAGCTTCCTGCTACCCATCAAGGAACATCCGAGCTTCTCACTGCGTCCTACAAAATTCTCCATGGCCTGGCTCCTGCCTGTTTTTACAGACTAATTTCATACCCTCTTCCCCTCAACTTGGCGACGCTGGTTATCTCCTTCAGAGCACATATCACAATTTGAAGCTAGTTTATTTAATGTATGTGTGTGGGGGTGGGAGCCTGTCTTCTCTACTAGACTGTGGGCTCCTCAATGACTGACATCATTCGTGCTTGTGTTACCCTTATAGCCATATAGGGAAATCCCGTGGGGCTGAGGTGGGACAAATGCTCTTCTCTAGACCCTTGATCCCCTTTGTGAGGTGCAGGAACTCCCCGAGAAGCACCCCCTGGCTAAGGGTACCCCTGGGGACCTGGGAAGAGGGTCGGAATGGCCATGGAGGCCTCCACCCCTCACTGACCACGCTGTCTAACCTCTGGGATCCACTAGAGGACAGTTCGTGGATTTCCTTCTGTGGGACGTGGGCTTCTGTCTTGGGGTCCCCCGTCCCTGGTGCCCATGGGGACCTGTAGGGAGCTAGCTGCTTCTCTCCCGTCTAATCAAGACCTCAGAAAGAAAGATGTGAAAACATCCCTCTGCCCCAGAGCCAGTTGTGACCCAATTCAGTAACACTGGCTGCTGGGAAATACAGACCCTGGTTCCGCCTCACACTGGCTGGCCCATGTCCTGCTGTGCACAAGGTGTTTCTGGGCAAAACTCAGTCTGGATGGCCCAGGGGATGAGGAACAGTCCTGGATGAACTTGTTCCTTCAGGTGTGGCACCACCCTGAGCTGCTCCTCTGCTGATGAAGAAAATCAGCTTCATTAGAACCCGTATGGGGTGCCGCCACTGCCTGGCTGAGGGTGGGTCCACCAGAAGCCTCCCTGCTGGTTCTCTCAGCCCATGGAGCTGGTCAAGGAGGTCAAATGGAAATCCACAGGGGTTTGGAGCAGGCCTTCCCATTGGCTGGCTGTGGCCTGTGGAAAAGTTATGGTCCTCTCTGAGCTCAGTTTCTCCATCCTAAATGGGGTCCCCCACACTCTCCCTGTCCCCCTGGATCTTAGAGCTCTATCGCAAGAATTAGATGATGGAGCAGAGGGGAGGGCCTGGCACGGTGCTTTGTATCCAGCAGCAGAGCAGGGGCTCCAAATTAGGAGCCGTTGTGACTGCTGTTACCACTGAATGAACTCTGCTAAGACAACTTGTTCTAGATCCACAGCTCAAAACCTGTTGAAATGACAGAAATAGTAATAAAAAATTAAAAGTTCGGGGCTCTGGAGTACATTTGTTAAAGTGTCAGGCTGTGTTTTTTCCCCCACGTAAGTTGGTTGAGTGTCTGGAGGTCACACTGCTCTGGGCTGGCCCCTGGGAGCAGGAAAGCAAGTCGGAGGCCCTTTGGGACAGTAGCCTGGGCCTGGGAGGGGAGGTCCTGCCCTGCCCTGCCCCCTGCGGAGCCTGGGGAGCTGTGTGCCTGGCTGAGGGCCCCCTTGGGGGAGAAAAGCAGGAAGGGAGAGAGAGGATGTGTCAGTGTTTTCCAGGTCTTTGCAGAGAGCTGTGGTATTAAAGGTACTGAGAAAGCCCGTGGGAGAACTTATTCGGCCCTGGCCAGGCTCCCCGGACCAGCACTGAACTAAAACATGGTCTCTTTAGCTGCTTCCCTTCATCCCCAGGGCTTCTCCCCTGGCAGCGCTGCATGCCTGCAGCCTACACAGCAACTGCTCCAAGAGTCATCCCAAGGAGTCTTGTTTCAGGATGGGGTTCACCCAGGGCTGAGGCAGGGTCTCTCACATCCCAGCTCACACAGGTGCAGTGGCAGAACATTTGAATGGGTAACATACCTGCTTTTGCTACACACCTGTCCCCACCTCTGGTGACAGGCGCCCAATGCAGATTTTTTTAATGTATCCAGTGTGGTGTAGGGACTGTGTCTGGAGAAGCATGTGAGAAATGGGGTGAAAGGGGTCACAAGAATACTTCCTGGAGGGGAGAGCTCTGTATTAATTAGAGAGAAAATATTAGTTGGTCTTGTGACCTTAAGGGCAGGACCCCAAGGGCCTGCAGAGAAGCAAAGCTGGTCCCAGGCTTGCTCTGAGTGAGACAAGGGAAATGGTGTGTTGTGGTCCCCAGACCAAATGCAACAAATGGAACAGGATGGTTGGCAAAGGTGGGGTACTGCTTAAAATGACCCCGCACCATGACCCCAGGTCCTCAGCAAAGATGACTAAACCCACAAAATGTCTGGTGTGAGTGGAGTGGAGGAAGCCATGAATAAAGTCATGCTCCAAACTCAGATTTGACTCAGAGGGCGCCAGGGCCATAGGGCGCTCTGAGAGCATAAGCCCCCTAAGCTCACAAATCATGGGGTGTGTTTTGGACTTTCAGAGACCGTGGAAGCGGGGTGAAGATATGAGTCAAGGATGGCTAGATGTCCAAGGGACAGGAACATCCCTGGTGCAGGGGTGGGGTGGGGGTGGTTGTCTCTGGTTTTGATATTGTTGCGTAATAAAGAACTTCACTGGCCTTTGTCCCTGGTTCCTGGAAGAGAGACTCTAAGTTCTTGGAATTTCCCAAGTAATGAGGGTCTTTTTCTTCATGAGCCCCTGAGTTTATGCTAATGAGATGACTCAGGATGGGGGCTGGTCACCAGAAAGACCAACGATGGTCTTTGAGCCTGTCTGACCTTCAGGGAGTACTGAGTTCAGTCACCTGGCCAATGACTCAATCACTCATGCCTATGGATGGAAACCTCAGTAGAAACTCTGCACACCAAAGCTCAATGGCTTTCCTGGTTGGTGAACACATGATGTGCTACCAAGGTGATGTGACTGATTCCACAGAGAGAGGGCATAAAAGCTCCATGTTGGGGACGATCCCAGACCTCACCCAATGTGTCTTCATTTGGCTGCTCCTGGTTTGTATTGTTCGTAATAAAATTGTAATCATAAGTATAGTGCTTTCTTGAGTTTAATGAGTTGTTCTAGGGAATTATCAAACCTGAGGGGGTCATGGGACTCCCCTAAACTTGTGGCCAGTTGGTCAGAAGTACCAGTGATCTGGAGACCCCTGAACCTGTGTCTGGTGTCTGAAGCGAGGGATGTCTTGTTGGGGTCTGTGCCTTTAACCCGTAGGGTCTCTGCTAACTCCAGGTGGTTGGCGTCAGAACTGGATTGTAGCACACCAGCTAGATCATACCATTTGGTCAACACTCAAACTACAACCTTGAAGGAAACAATCCTCTGTTCCTCTGGCCCTGTAACCCGGTGGAACACAGTCTTTGTTATGGCCCGCTTGTTTTGTGCCCTCATCACGTCTCCTCGCCAAAGACGATGGTGGCACGAGCTCATGGCAGGGCTGCCTGCTCCGAGTTCACGGTTCTTTGGAAGGGCACATGTGAACTATAAACACAGCTCCACTTTTGCAAAGGCAGCACCAGGACTTCTGCTCGGGAGGTCCTTGGGACCACAACCTGCTTCTGAGGCATCTTCAAAATGCTTTTGCATAGTAGGCATATGGTTTTGACTTTGATTGTATGTTTGTTTGACGAGGCTTGGGGTGGGGGGTGCTCAAGTCCAGTCCAGCCCAGGCCACCCCTTAGCCCGCCCATCATCCTTCTGGTGAGACACAGAGCCCTGAAAAGGTATGGATGGAGAGGTCAAGATTATAAGTCTCCCTCTCAGAGTAATGTAATTTCATTGTACTTCAGAATAATTAAACAAATCTGTAAACCTTGTTTCCATTGCATTAGTTTACTTCACTTGGCCTCGCAATGTGAGGATCATAATTACTTAAATATTTCCCTTTACTATTTTTCAAAACATTTTTCTAAATTGTCAAAAAACATTCTGGAGACAGTTGGATAAAAAACATAGTGAACATGTGTCTGATTAATTTTTTAAGACAATCAAGATCAAATGCAAAAAATGATTGGAAATGGTTTCAGTGCAACAATAAAAGACGGAAATCTCAGAGCAGGGAGTGTGGTGAGTCATAAGGAAAAAAGTATTCATCATTTTTACGACGGTATCTATTGGAACTCAGATGACAGTGAACCAACTGGCCTGGTGTATAAATGGCCAAAGGTGGAGCATGGCCTAAGGAAAGTGGTCTGTCTCAGAGGGGCGTCCTGCTGAGTGTGTTTCCCGATGCAGGGCCTGCCCTGATGCTGAGCTTGTAAAACAAGAGATCACTCTGAGCAGCCATTCTTTGTCGCCTATCATTACAAACGACTTGAGGGCAATACGCTGGTATCCTGACAAGCGAATCGTCCCTCATCTGCCAGCTGACAATCAGGCCACCGTCTCGAGGCCATCGATGGAGCTGCTGGGTGATGGAAAGCCACTTGTCAAAGGAGTGTTTATGACGTTAACTCACAAGCACTTCCCTGGCTTGAACTGAATTTTGTTTTACTTTATTCAATTTATTTTGTTGAGTCTGCTTCTTAAACTTATTTTTTAAGTTCCAATAAACAATTGGGATCAGAGAATGTGATTTCTTTCTCTAGCAAAACATGTCTTCCCCTCTGCCTTTCTTCCCTGGCACCGCTGCCTGGCAGACACCATGAGAGGAGGAGAGACAGGAGCCCTTTCTGAGGGCTGCACCCATCTAGAAGCCTGGAGAAGGTTCCAGGCAGGGTAGACTCTACAACCCCTGTTTTGCTTAGGCATTGAGAGCACACACTAGGGCTCTGTCCTGAATCCTAAATGGGAAATTCTTTGAAGAGAAGATAGCACCCTCAGAGTCATAGCCCTATTAATTGCTCTCACATCCTCATGGCCTTTCTTTGTTTTATATTTTAAATATTTTTAAACATTTTTTATTTCTTTAATGTTGTATCTATTTTATTTATTTATTTTTGGCTGTGTTGGGGTCTTCGTTGTTGCCCGCGGGCTTTCTCTAGTTGCAGTGAGTGGGGGCTGCTCTTCTTCGGGGCGTGGGCTTCTCATTGCAGTGGCTTCTCTTGTTGTGGAGCACGGGCTCTACACCGCAGGCTCAGTAGTTGTGGCACATGGGCTTAGTTGCCCCGCGTCATGTGGGATCTTCCAGGACCAGGGCTCGTATCCATGTTCCCTGCATTGGTAGGTGGATTCTTAACCACTGTGTCACCAGGGAAGCCCCTTATTTTAATTTTTTTGTATTATTTTTATAGTGCAGAGATTCGTGCCTTTTGGTTTTAAATGACAAAACACTGGGGGTTGTTGTCCCAGGTTCTTCATCACAAATTACAGTCTTTGTCTCACTAGCAGGTAAAGGGCAGGTGCTGGTGGAGGTCTTGCCTGGTGTGGCTCATGCCTTCCTGGGAACTGGGGTCAGTTTGAGTGGAAACCTTGGTCCCTGGACCCCGAGGCAGGACCAGAAGCCAGGAAGACTTGCTGCAGCTTAGTTAGACGTTGTCTGCCAAGATCCGGGGCTCTCCATAGTCTCAAGCACAGAGCGTGGGTCAGGAGAAGTGGGAAAAAGTGACTCTTCAGTGGGCGCACACCAGCCCATAAGCTGTCGCCTAGAGACCCCCTTCAGGGCGGGGGGGTTGGCTCTGTTCGCTGGTTGCTCATCTCTTTACTGCTCCTGAGCGTACGGAATGAACAGCTCCCCTGGGCAAAGAGTTAGAACACGTTCATGGAAGTGGATTGACCAGTTAGAATTACGCACAGATCATGGCTTTGCATCTTGATGTTCATTCTACAAGTCAGGCAGAGGACCCTCTAAGAGCTCCCAGGCAGTGGGAGGTAAAAAATAGAAGAGAATAACGTGCAGGGAAGGTGGAAGAAGAAGCTGAGCGCATGCATATTCCCCACTCGCTTCTAAGGAAGACAAGCGGTGGTGCAGAGGACAGGAGGAGCCTTAGTGGGTGACAGCTTCTGGGAGAGCTTCAAACCCACTGCATCAATGTTGATTCTGTACCCTGGGCTGTGGATTCTGTGCCTTGGGCAGTCCTTTTGCAAGCTTCTGTAGCACTCTGCTTTATCTTACTGCTCCCCACCTCCAAAGCTTTAGGTTCTAAGCTTTTAAAATGTTCAAGTTATAGTGATTTTGATATATTTTGCACCCAGAATTTGGTGGGGATTTCTTGCCAATCTTGGTAATCATCAGAGGAGCCTGAAGGTTTAAAAGTGGTGGCCAGAAAAAAAAAAAAGAGTGGTGGCCAGGACCTGCCCCAGAATGCTGTGTGCTGTGAAGGGGTCTCTGGGCAGGGAGCTGCAGCCTCACTCCAGGTGCCTCTGCCCTGTCTGTTGAGGCCCCTTCTCCTGTCAGTTCTCCACCCACTGACTTAACAGTTCCATGGAAGGGAACCTTGGGTTTAACTCCATCCTCCAGTGGCATCAATCATTTGATGCCTTTGCCAGGGAATCTGAGGGCCTCCTGAATAATTCAGAAGTGCTACATAGAATACTTGCTGCTCCCAAGTGTTAATAAAAATATCAAGGGAATTAATTAACAGTCAGTTATATCAATTTTAGATTTGGACATTGATTCTGATGCTGAAGACTAAATCTGCATTTTTGCCACAGTTCCTTTCTCCGATTCTCAACTTGTCTTCGTCATTTCCAATCAAACTTATAAGAGGGAACATGCTCAAATTATTTCCTTTCCCTCGCTCTGTTGCAGCTGGCTTCAGATAAATAAAGGTAAGAAGAACCCTTTCAGTAATATATATTTTCTACTACCTTAGGTGTACAGGTGCTCATTTGATCTCCGTATTAAATGGCTTTGAGGAAAAGGGAGTTTGACTCTATGGATAATAAATTACCAACAAAGGCAAAAAAGAAAAAAATAATGTGCATGCTATTTGCATAGATATGTATATTTTGCCCAGACCATGGCACGGAAGAGCTTACAGAGATGGGGAAATGGCCAAGGGAAGCACAGGTAGTGTCTTCACCACCTGTTATTAGAAATGGAGCCCGGGAGTTTGTCCATTCTGCACGCGTGACATGTTTGCTAGACATTTGTTAAGCGTCACATAGGAAGGGATTTTTTTAAACCCTGTATGATCTTTGATATTAAGAAAAGGCATTTCATTGAAAACAGTCTTTGCATGATTTGGCATGAGACGTCTAGACTGTTTTATGAGAAATGACAGCTAGTAGGAAAGTAATTAAAGATGTATTTTGCTGAAAGCAAAAGTATTTTTGGAATCAATACCAACCATCTTTAATTTGCCAGCTCTTTCCACAATCATTGTGCATTATCTGGAGGATCTCAATTCTAGAGAACAGGGTATCTCAATTCTAGAGCCTGGGGTGCCAGCCCCTTTCTGGTGTCACTTTTGGGTCCTGCATCTGCTTGCTCACTATCCTCCAGTTGGGTTGGAGGAGGTCTGAGCGAGGAGAAGACACAGTCAGTGTGGTGGGCAGGGAGCAAGCAGACCCCTCACTGGAAAGCTGTCACCTCATTTGGCTCCTGAGGCAGAGGAGGTATTTGAGAAGTAGTAGCAGTGGGGCCAGATAAGTGGAGCAGAGGCTGGGGTGGGCAATGGTGGTGGTGACTGTGGTTTTGAGTTAGAGGCAATGGGGCAGACACCTTCATTCATGCTTTTTAGAATGCTCAAGGCAGCAAGAAATCTGTCCTATCTCTCCTACCTTTTTCAGAGGGAGTGTTTTCCTTAGCACCACAAGGGCGCTCCTTGTGGGTCAGGCTTGTGCCTTCCACATCCCTGTGAGGTGCCAGTCACATTGCACATACCTCACATGTGTCTGGCCAAGACTTGACTGATGACTGCAATATCAGACTCCCAACCTGGAGGAATATCTGTCTGGCTCTGTTCTCCTCTTCTCTCCCCCACCCATCCTTTCACCTGTCTGATTCCTACTCATCTTTCAGGTGTCAGCTTAGACGACACTTCTCCTGGAAGCCTTCTTGGAATGTCTCATCCTCCCAGATAACATCAGCTCAACTCCACCTGGTTCCATCACTCTCTAATTGGTTAATGGCCTGCCTTCCTTACCATCCTCTTGGGGACAGAGACCACAACTTTCTCACCAATTTATGCCTGGTTCCCAATCTGGGGTCTCATATAGCACCTTGGGTTTGGGGATACAAGGTAACTATATTGCAACCAGTCACATTTCTGCACCTACATCATTTTACCCCTAACCTAGAGATCTTTCTCTGGGTTTAATTTTGGGTGTGGTCCTAGGGTATGAACAGACTGGCTTGTCCTATGTCCTTCTGTGTAAGAGAGGGAAGACCTCTTCCCTCTCTTACACTGAAGAGGAAGGCTGGGTCAGTGGGCAGTAAGCCCTACACAGACTGGAGAACCTTATGCTCCTGAGGGCTGAAGGTTGGGTGGATCTGAACGGTGAGGTGACCAAGGGAATGAGGATCGCTTGGGGGAGCATCATGGCTCTAAGAGGCCTGGATCTGCCATAGCCTTTGAGCCTTTCCAGGCCATTCTTCATGCTACAGGGGCCATGAGCTGGGCAGCCTTAGAGGGGTCACTTAGAAAGGTCAGAATGTAGAGCCAGTGGTCTTTGTTCTCTGATTCTGGGGCTCTAGGGTGCCTCTGGGGGGCCTCAGAGGGTACCAGATTGGAAATGGAAGTGAAGGGCACCCTACCGGGCCCTCTGTTCACTCCTCAAGCAGAACATGTCCGCTTCTACAGCTTTTGTTTTAACAAAGTATATATGTATATATATATAGATAGATAGATTATAAATATAAAATACCATACATACATGTGGTATACGTATGTAAGTGTGAGCACACATACAACAAACTACTGCTCACCTTTTTGCTCACAACCACTTCTGTGCAGCAAGTGCATTGTGTGTTACTGCGAAAGTTGTGTCAGCATATTCTGAGCCACATGGACGGCTGTGCTGAAAAGTGGATGCTGTCTTTTGGCCCAATTTTCAATGTCTAGGTGCTGTGGATTTTCATTGCTTTGGATCTTAATGAGGCATTAATTTTTCCCTTCATTGATATGCATAGTCAGACATGGTTAATCTTTGGGACACCTGCTGGTCAGATGCTTGGGATAAGCCTGGCTTAAGGGAATTCTGATTACGAATCCTCCCAAAGTACCAGGCAACTTGGGAATTCAGGGTACAGAGAGTGTTCTTGAGCACAGAGCCGCTCATGGCAAGGTGTCTGGGTGTGTCCAGAAGGGACTTTGGTCAGTGGTAGTCTCCATGGTGGCAGCATGTGGGAATCACTGAGAGTAAGGGCCTGTGTGCCCATGCCTGGTTTTTAATCTGTCTTTATACTGGTGTGGAATCTGAACTCAGAACCCTTGGCCACAGTTTCGTAGCTGGGTGCCACATCCAAGGTGTAGCACAGCCCCTTCTCCACGACAGTCCTTAATCTACTGTGGAAGAGCTAGACTTGGACCAGTCCAGACAGAAAAGGAGTTATGGGAATCACTACCTACTGCAAACTTCATATTGTCAGTCTTCCCCACTAGATGTCAGCTCTGTGAAGGTACACATTGAAAGTATTTGTGGGATGAATGGCTCCCCATTTATAAGGATGCGTCCAGGTCTTAGCTGGGATGGATGCCTTTTGTGAAGTCCTCCCTGTGTTCCCAGTGCCCTCCACAGTGTGCCAGCCCCTGGGTGTCTGAGCAGAGCTGGGCAAGAGGGACCTCTCCTCCAGGTCTGGCCTTGGGCACATCACCCACCTGTAGGACGGTTGTTCATCCATGACTGGACGTCTTAATGGAGCTGCACGGACTTGACTTCAGCCTTGCCTTAACCAGAGACAATCCCTCCAATCACAGAGGACCCCCTTTTGCACACACACAGCATCAGCGAGGCTATCTTTACCTGAGTTGGCTGTGGCATTCTCTAACTTCATTTCCAAAGTCAGCCCATTGGGCTTGGTGGAAAGATGCTCCAACACCTGCTGGTGGGTGTGGAGGCTGCTTGAGGTCTTTTGGAGGAGGATGTGGGACTGGATTTAAAATTGAAAATATACATAACTTTGTGACCCAGCAGATCCACTTTTTGGCATCTCTCATATACTTTCTTGGGCATATGAAGGTAAGTACAAGAATATTTATTGCAATGTATTTGCAGTAGTGAAAAACTGAAAACAGTCTACATGTCCATTAACATAGGAACAGCCAAATAAAATTGGATGCGGCCATACTGAAGAATACGATGCAGCAATTAGCACGGCTGAGATAGAGCTATGTGTTCTCAGGCTCCAAGATATATGTTGAATAAAAAATGTTTGCTATGGAAACCTGTATCGGTTTGATCAAATTTATGTTAAAAGACATCAAAAATTTCCACAAGAACATACATGTGAATGATTACAAAAAGTCCTATGAGAATATGCACCAACTTATCCTAGCAGACATTATTTTAGGAAAAAGAGGAACAGATTGCAGAGATGGGCAAAGGGGCTTTAGACCCTAGCATCCCTTTCTAAAAACAAGAAGTATGCCTCCCACCTTAGGAAATCCAGCACTCTGTGAGAGTAGAAGGAGTTCAGTCCATCTTCAGGTTATTTGTGTGTTTCCTTTACACACGCCGAGCCTTTGTCCCACCCCACAGAGGACCACGGGTGGCAGCGACCATTTGTATAGCATCAACTGTGAATGGATATGCTGTGGAGGAGACAGGGCAAGTCCAGCCATTGCTCTGCAGGAGCAAACAGTTGAATGAAGGAACCAAGATTCGGACCCAGGAAGTAGGGGAAGAGAGTCAGGGCAGGTTCCAGGTTCCAGATGGCTGTTCCTTGGCAGCCCAGACTCCAGGCCCCTCTCTCTGCTGGTTCTCCGGTTCCCCAGGGCAGGGCTTGTATTTGGGCTCTTCGTGCCCGGGAGCTGCTCCTGGTGTCCTCCTCAGAGCACCTCTCCCTTAAAAGCGTGGATTAGTTGGGATGGCAGGTTATGTAAGGTAGGAGTCGCCAGGTAGGTCCCTACAGGGGAGGTGGCATTGGACCTTTAGATGGGTCCTTGTTGGAGAGGTGGGGATGCTGGGCTGGGAGCCGGGGGCAGCCAGGGATGGAGTGGCAGCTCTCCTTCTGGCTAAGGCAGACATCATTTCCACCAGCCAGAGACTCTGCTTTATAGCAGATCCACAGAGCTGCCCCACGGGGGGCCTCGCAGCCACTCCAGCACTCAGCGAAACCCTCTTTCTTGGAGCAAAATCCTTGGGAGTGGCTCTTGTGCTGCTGGACCTAGGCTTGGGCTCATGACCTCCTGGTGTCCTGCCTTATGTCAGAGTCACTAACTCAAAGGCACTTGGGACAGACAACTGATGCTAGCAAGTGAAGCACCTCGGAGAGTGGCAGAGATTGCATCTAACAGGTGTGCGTATACACCATCTCAATACACACACGGCAAACAGTTGTCAACCACCGTGGTCCACAAATACATGTCATGAGCCTACCTTCTCAGGGTACTGAGAGTCCGTGAAGGGCACAGAGCTGAGTTTGGGAACCCTGGGCTTGATTGCTGATGCCCTTTGTAAGTGTCACTGGCAAGCACTCAGCCTCCCAGAGGAGCCTCAGTTTATTCATCTGCAAAATGCAACAGTAGTAGAACCTGTGTAGCATCGTCACAGTGACCCGTCACACACAGGTGATGGATGTAAGGTGCCTCACGCTAACAAGGGGCTTAATGTCTGATGCATAATAATAATGGAGAACGCTGCGCTTTGCTAGGGACCAATAAACACCGTGCTCTTCAGTGCCCTCATCCCTCTGCCTTGTACCAGCTGCAGCCAGCTGCTAGCTCTTTGCCTCATTTTCTCCTCCTAATGAGGGGAAATCTAATATCAGCTTTAGGCTGGGTGTGGAAATAATCCAGTTCATCTGATGTGGGGAGGGGACGGAGCAGCAGTGGAGGGGGCCTGACTCCCACCATCCCCGTTAGAGGAGGGGACGGGGAAGGAAGGGTTGTTAGCCCCGGTCCCCACGTCCCCACGTCCCCATGTCCAGCTGGCCGGAGCCCCACCTGGCTCCTTCAGCTGACTTCTGTGAGCTGCTAACGAGGGTTGAGACGCCCCCCACCACGCAGAGAAAACTTTGGGCGGCTGACCCCAGCCCTCCTCACGCACAGCCAATCTCCCTCCAATTGTTTCATCAGCATTGGGGCTGTCAGCTCAAACCTGACAAGTGACAAGTCTCAGGCTCATGCTGACTAGATAATCAAAGTCTTGTCAGGGCTGTCAATACCCTGCAGATAGGAGAGGACAAAGGGAGGAAAGGTTTCTACAGAAACCGCTGCCTTCCCACAAATGCTGTCGAAGCCTCTTACCCAAATCACCTGTTTGTTCCTAAACCTCACTTTCTACTGGATCTGTGGGCTCAAAAGCACACACCCTGAGATGAAATAATAGCCTGATGTCATGCATTAAAAATGCAGATTTTTATACGTTGTGGAAGATTATTTCGTAATTTTACATATCAGAAATACATACTTTTTGGTAAAATCTAACAGCGGCATCTTGGTGAAAGAGATTTTTCCGGTAAAAATATATTTTCAAAAGTCTAAGGTGGACAATGTCAATAAAGTGACACAGACTCACCCCTGTCGCATCTCGCCAGTAACACAGACTCACCCCTGCCGCATCTCGCCAGTAACACAGATAAGTGAGTAGGTATCGTGGAGCCTGAGGCACGCAGCAGCTCAGACGCACAGCCATGCCCCATCCGCACCTGGGCCCCCTTTACAGGGATGTGCATATGGCAGCCTTGGCCTGAGAGTGGTGGCCAGTTGTCCATCTTTACCCAAAGCTAAGAGAGGCTGACTTAGGCCAACCAGTGTGTGGAGAGGAAGCAGATGCTATGGACCTGAAGAACCCCCAAGCGCACTCAGGACCTAGAGGCAGGGCCTCAGGGGAGCCCAGGACTTTGACATGGGTCTCTTTCCTCTTCCCCTCTTTCCACACCCAGCTCAGCGTCTAGACTTCACCGTCCATGAAGGAGCATGGTTGTTAAACTATGCACGTCAAGATTCAAGTGTGATGGCCAACAGGCACGTGAAAAGATGCTCAACTTCACTAATTATTAGAGAAATGCAAATCAAAACCACAATGAGGTATCACCTCACACCCATGAGGTGACAATCATCAAAAAGCCTACAAATAATAAACGCTGGTGAGGATGTGGAGAAAAGGGAACCCTCCTACACTTTTGGTGGGAATGTAAATTGGGGCAGCCACTGTGGAGAACAGTATGGAGGTTCTTTAAAAAACTAAAAATAGAACTACCATATGATCCAGCCATCCCACTCCTGGGCATATATCTGGAAAAGGGGAAAACTCTAATTCGAAAAGATACATGCACCCCAATGTTCGTAGCAGCGCTATTTATAATAGCCAAGACATGGAAGCAACCTAAGTGTCCACTGATAGATGAACAGATAAAGAATATCTGGTATACAATGGAATACTACTCAGCCATAAAAAAGAATGAAATAATGCCATTTGCAGCAACATGGATGGACCTAGAGTTTATCATGCTAAGTAAAGTCAGTGAAAGACAAATATCCTATGATATCACTTATATGTGGAGTCTAAACAAATGACACAAAGGAACTTATTTACAGATCAGAAACAAACTCACAGACGTAGAAAACAAACTTATGGTTACCAAAGGGGAAAGGGGAGATGAGAAATAAATTAGGAGTTTGGGATTAACAGATACACACTACTTTATGTAAAATAGATAAACAACAAGGTCCTACTGTATAGCACAGGGAAATATATTCAATATCTTGTAATAACCTAGAATGGAAAAGAATCTGAAAAAGAATATATATATAAGAATATATATATCTGAATCACCTTGCTGGGTACACACAGACTTATGTGCACACGTGCAGATGGAGTAGCTGGGTGAAGAGAGATGGTCTCTGGAGAGTTACCGCAGGTTCCTGCCTGAGCCCTGTCTAGCTGTCTCGTGGCCTGGCTGCTCTGGCTCAACCAGGGGAGGTGACAGTCCCCAGCCAGGGGCACTGCGGAGGAAGGCTGTGAGGCCTGCACTGATCTCTGTTCTCACTCAGGACAAACGGACTGCCTTGCCTTGGCCCAAGCTGTGTGTGCCAGCCTGGGCCTCCTCTGGTCTCCCCTTAACTGCTCTCCCTGGCTTTGCCACTCCAGCCACACCAGCCATTTGTGTTTGTTTGTTTGTTCGAGACTATCAATCACCCTTTTACACTTTCTTTCAGCACTTACCAAGCTGTGACATGTTTCTGCTCCTGAGTTTGTTTCCTCATTTATTGCTTTTCTCACAGAGACAGAGCACAGAAGTCCAGCAGACAGCGACCTGGAGGTGCTCATGGTGGTGCCTGGAGGGGAGTGGGTGCTGGAGAGGTAACTGGACACTTTCTGCCCTGGTATGGAATTGGGGCTGAAGGTACAGGGGGTCCCCGCCAGCCAGAGATACATGGAGAGCTTCTCACCCCAGGGAGGGGCCAACAGCATCTTGTCTTTGTGAGACTGGGGCCAAGTGTGTCCCCAGGCCTCCCATCTTGGGCAGCCTCCACCACTACGGGGGCCCTGATACTCAGGCCTATGGGAAGGTGCACCCCCTTAGTACTCATTGCTGCCCTCCCTTCAGACTCCTGGGGAGGGGATTTTCAGGACAGGGTAGAGGACCCACAGGCAGGTGGCTGTTGCTTCATCCCATGACAGTCATTGCCCACTCTGCTCTAAGGCCTGCACTGGGCCCCTGGAATAAGGCTCCATTCTTGCCTTCAGGCAGTCCGCAGTTTACGGAAGGTGAGAGAATGCACTGAAGTTAGGTAGTGATAAAAGCTGGGGAAGCAACAAGAAGGGGCTCACACTCAGCCTGGAGCAGCATGGAAGACTTCTTGGAGGAGGTGACCCCTGAGATGAAATTAGAATTTAGAATGAAAACGAGATGAATAAAAGGCTAGGTCTCCCTGGCTCAGCACATAATAGTGGAGTATGTCGCTATGAGTGTCATGCCTGGGTTGCATCTCTCAGGAGCTGGTATAATCCCTGGGAGCCTGCACTGTGCTGGGAATGGCTTGGTCCTTGTGTGCCAGGTTTTAGCTCTCAGACAGCAGTGCTTTTGGCCTGTGTCACTGTACATCATCAGCAGCAGGTGGGGAATAGCCTTCTGCACCAGCATTTCTCACTTGAGGCCCCGCCTGAGCCCCTCTCTGTGGTACTTCTGCAAAGCCTTTTAGAAAATTCTTCTTTTCTTCATTGCTATGTCGTTTCTCAGTCAGTGTGTACTTTAATCCCCCAAAGCTAAAACTGACTTTCTTTCTCCCATCTGCACGAGCACTTCCTCTGGCCTTGATTTTTATGGTGCCAGGGACGGCAGGAGTTTCTTGCTGAAATATTGCTCACCATGCCCAGCCCCATCAACGTACAGGCAGCCATATTTCGAGGAGAGCCAGAGGTGGGCAAGGGGCATGTGTGTGTGGAGGTCAGTATTCCCTTGTCTGATTTATATTTTACATTTCTGTAAAATCATGCTTAGAGTATTTCGGTAATCTCTGCTGAGATTAAGTATAATGCTGTACCTTTAATTGACATAAGTGGTTTCAATTCTCCTTAATATGACAAATCTCCAGTGTGAAATATTCTTAGTTAATGATCAACATAAAATAGAGTTCATTTTTAATGTGAGTATAAGATTCGAATTAATTTGGAGCTAGAGCAAGGTTATTAAATTTGGTGTGCATTCTGTGCACAGGCACATGTGCGGTCATACATGTGGCCGGCACACACAGCACACACGCCTGCTCTGGGTGAGGACGAGAGACACGTGCTTCTTCCGGTTTGAGCTTGAGAGTGTATGTGTACCCTTGACTCTCCATCTGTCTTGGAAGCTGCACTCCAGCACCTCACACATGAAGGAGCTGCCCTGCTGGGGTCCCCGTCTCTGTATCTCCTTGGTGTTTGGTGCCCCAGGTTGCCTGGCCAGACCCAGAAGCATTGTGGTCGTCCTACCAAAGCTGGACAGACTCAGGGCAAGTTGTACCAAGGTCATCTGCTCCTCCCAACTTGGTTTCTGACACAGCATTTACTGACCTGAAAATTTGCATATTGCTTTACATTATCAAAACCATATGATGGCTAACGTCATCCAGAGAGTTCAGTGAAAATTTCAAGTTAAAGAAGTTCCTTGCAAAGTCATGTCCAGGGGAAAGGCCTTGGGGGCAGACCCCAAGCAGTGCTAATCAGAGCCAAGAGGTTTGCATTCCCTTGCTCACTGGATCCCAGGCTCACACAGGCAGGCGTGTTTTCCTAAGGCACCAGGGTTGAAAAAGCATTTGCAGAAAGCCAGGGCCGTGGTCTTTGGCCCTCCGATTCAGGGCACAGTCAAAAACCACCACTGCCTTTACTGCTTTGAGATAACAGAGACCAATTTTCTTACAACTGTTAAAAGAGAAAGGGGGAAATAAAAGCTTCAGGATAAGTGCCAAGTGGAATTTGAATATTGTATAAACTATGCGTGGGATGGAGAGAGCAACTTGCAGGAAACATCTGTTCCTACTGGACCCTCCGTTCCTCTTGCAGCTGGAGCACAGGGCAGAGGCGCCTTACACTTTTCCTTTGTGATGTAACCATTTTGGAGACAGCCAGGCTTCAATATGCAGGTGGACCGTGCAGCCCTTAAATATTTCGTTTGTAGTCACCTCTTTAAACATGATGGGATTTGAATACCAATAACCATGAGGCCTTCCCACCCCCTCCAGTAGCTGAGGCAGGGGTGCTGGAAGGAGGCTGTACTCTGGCAAGTTCAATTTCTATTGGCTTAAGCGTCTGGGGAAAGAATCTTTAATCACATATACAATATTATTGGCAACACCATGCAATAAAAGGGCTGAATGCTTCGTTTTTCTAGATTTCCTTTTATATTTCAAAATCGCTTTTTCTTTCAAATTAGTGTATCCTATACATTTTCTTAGAAGAAATTACTTATGGCTTCATGTTTTTTCTTTTGTTGGCTTACCATTCCTTTTCCTTTTGAAATTACCACCTCACGGGGACTGCAAACTCTCAACTGCTTTGCATACAAAATGAACGGCTTGAGTGTATTGTGTTGCAATTTTTAAGACTGGTATAATTTTAACTCGAAATGTATAGATGAATAAAAATAATGCTGCTGCACATTACTAATTGAGTATTTTTATTACTCGTTGATTTAAAAAAGAAGTGTGCCTGTTCTAACAAGGCAGCACAGTATGGCTGTTTGGAGGTTTCCACTGGGCTCCCTGGGAGGAAGTGAGCACTGGGTAACTGACTGCATCCTGACCAAGGAAGGCGGGGAGTCATCTCCCTGCGAAAGCTTGGGGTTGAGGAGGAAACGTGTGCCCAAGAAAAGACAGATGAAGAGACACTGCCGTGTACTGGGAAAATAATCTCTTTTTGAAATTTGGTATCAAGAGGCAGCAAATACTTGCTACTATTGTGAGCATTTCAACCTATAGCCGAGTGATTATCTGGGTGATGCTATTGACTAAGGCTTTTTCTTCCCCCTTGAAATTTCTAGGTAAATAGTTGACTCTGCAGCACCTGCTACATTTCAAAAAGAGTCCTTCTTTGTACTTTAAGGGGAGGCACATGTTGTGTAACTGTTGCCTTTGGGCAATCCTTACTCCCTTGGTTTGGCTTCAGGGGAGGCTGCGCTCTCCAAGCTGGCCCTTGAGCTCCCTGCAGGGGTGAAATGCTGTGACTTTGTTCCAGTCCCCTGAGCCTGCTGGCCACCCCTCTACACCTGGGCTGGATCTGGTGACTTGGACATGGCTTGAGGTCCAGAAGGCTCTTTTGATTGCTGAAGTTATGAAGCTCTGGACTCCCTGTTCGTTTAACAGGCTCCTTTCTGGGAATGAGAGCAGATCCCGCCCTCTTCTCTACCCTAGCTGGCTTTGTAGCCGGTGGGACCCAAAGAGGGGACAGTGGCTGTGGTCAAGCACATCTGTGCTCCTGGAACAGAGCCACAATTTCTGTACCAAGGGAGAGCAGAGCCTTTGCCCTGGACCCACCAGCTATGTGTGGTCTGAGCATGGCCCCGTGGGCCCTCCACCGTGATCGCTGTTTGCCCGCTCAGCTCTGCTCTGTCAATTGCTGTCATCTATTTCACTGAGCTCACTGCAGCAAACGTGGGTCCTCACAAAGACATCTCGCCAGGCTACACCAATGGATGCTGAGTTCCTGTGCTTAGCAACTTCAGGCTACCAACCTTGGGTCAGCTTTCCTGAGCCCCCAGATCTGTGGCCAGGTGCACTGGAGGAATTATGGGGTTAACAGAGGAACTTCCAACACGTGGAACTTCTGCAAAGGGGTGCCTTCCAAGAGTAGCAGAGCGGCTTCCCCCATTAGGAACGGTTTGTGGCCAGGAATCTCTAGGCTGTCACATCTCATCATGCAGCCCACTAATCAGCAGAGAACTTGGGAGCATCCTGACTGAAGGAAGTCAGCATCTGTTCTAAATCCTGCCCTCAGAGCAGGAGCAGTGCCAAACGCTGCAAAGACTGCTTAGCTGGGTACAAAAGATGCCGTCAACAGGCCAAAAATGGAAAGGAGTCCTGGTTTGATTTGAATGAGCTATTTTTGTTTTATGGGATAGAAAAAAGTAATTGAATTACATCCAATAAAAGTAAGTTCCCACATTCTTTGAGGAAAAAAAAAATATAGACAAGTTGTGTCTGGTTAGAAATAGAGATATTCACTGCTTTGGTTTTAGCCTACATGGCAAAATTCATGACCTCCGATCTGGCTCAGGTAATAGCTGGTAAAATCTAGTTCTTGAGACTGCTCATGGTGGGTGCTGCATATTTCTCAGGAACTAGGCTCTGACCCACCTGTCAAACTTTGATCCCCCTTCTCTCAGTTTTCGCTAACCAGGAGGACACGTGCACGTAGGGTGACAGAGAGGCCCCTTTACATCTGGGGATGTGAGCGCTGCCCTGTGCCTCGGCGTTGTCTCCAGCAGGAGACTGGACCCCTCACCGTCACTGGCTGCGCTACCCCTAACTTTGCCTTAATCTGTGGTCAGCAAGCCTTTAATAATGCAACCAGTATTAGTTGAGAGCCTTGACTGGGCTAAGGCCATGTACGGGGGCAAGGAGATCACAGAGGAAAAGAGTAAGGACCTTCATCCTTCCTGGAACTTGCAAGCTACTTAATAAGATAAAATGTGCCTGGGAGGAAACCCTTTTTTTTTTTCTTTTTTTTGTATTTATTTATTTATTTATTTGGCAGCGTCTGGTCTTAGTTTCGGCACAAGGGATCTTTTGTGGCGGCGCATGGGCTTCTCTCTAGTTGTGGCATGCAGGCTCTAGAGCATGCGCCGGCTTAATGGGCCCTCAGCATGTGGAATCTTAGTTCCTCAACCAGGGATCAAACCTGCGTCCCCTGCATTGGAAGGTGGATTCTTTTTTTTGTTTGTTTTACATTTTTATTGGAGTATAATTGCTTTATGATGGTGTGTTAGTTTCTGCTGTATAACAAAGTGAATCAGCTATACATATACATATATCCCCATATCTCCTCCCTCTTTCGTCTCCCTCTCACCCTCTCCATCCCATTCCTCTAGGTGGTCATAAAGCACAGGGCTGATCTCCCTGTGCAATGCAGCTGGGAAGGTGGATTCTTAACCACTGGATTGCCAGGGAAGTCCCTGGGAGGAAAGTCTTTTAACAACACAAAGAAACAAAGGGATTTCAAAGCCTCAGAACCAGAGACCTCTGGAAGGCTTCATCCAATGAATGAGAGGGAGAAAATGGGTTCCAAGGAAGAGGGTACCTGCCGGGAGAGTTTGCAGAAAGGGGGCTAGAAGGGCTGGTAGAGCGTGGCCAGGCGGGAAGGAGGAGGCCTGCCATTTGCAGCAACATGGATGGACCTAGAGATTATCATACTAAGTGAAGTAAGTCAGAAAGAGAAAGTCAAATACCTTATGATATCATTATATGTGGAATCTAAAATATGCCACAAATGAACCTATGAAACAGAAACAGACTCACAGACATAGAGAACAGACTTGTGGTTACCAAGGGGGAGGGGGGTGGGGGAGGGATGGAGTGGGAGTTGGGGGTTAGTATATGCAAACTATTACATATAGGATGGACAAACAACAAGGTCCTGCTATATAGCACAGGGAATTATATTCAGTATACTGGGATAATTCATAAGGGAAAAGAATATAAAAAGGAAAGTATATATGTGTATATTTGAGTCACTTTGCTGTATAGCAGAAATTAAATCAACTATACTTCAGTAAAAAGTAAAAATAAGTAAAACTTAAGAAAAAAGAAAATGTAACGTTCAAGTTTCTCGGAAACTTTCATTCTTAACCAAAGAGCTTTCAACATCACTCAAAACAAAAGATCAACATGTGTAACCAACAGTGCAGAATTTAACTGAATATTTGTCATGTCTATGTAACCACAGGTCTTTTGTGATCAAGTGTTTTGATATATTTGTCCCTGCCCTTCTTGGGTTATTTCTTCACATAATTAAAAATAAATTGCTAAAGCTAAAAATACGAAAAAACAAAGGTCATGTGCTCTTCACCCACAGGCTCCTGGGGAGGGTGGTAGTGACAAGTACTCCAGTTGATGACAGAATTTCCAAATTTTCAGTGATAATCAAAGTAAGAGTCAGTACCAAGGGCTCTTCTTCCTGGGCCTCATCACATGGCCAGCTTCCTCACTCCATCAGCATAAATGAGGCTGTGCCTGTGGAGACAATTTCACATACCTTGATGATTTCCATCAGTAAAGAGGGACTGGAACGGATTTTTCTGGTTTCTTGATTTGAGCAGAAAGGTGAGGCGCGAACCGAGAGCCATAGGAGTGCCACTAAGCTTTGCGCCCTGCAGACCCACAGGGGGAGAAGAGCCCTCATAACCCTGTCCTGGGCGTTTGGGGCACCCAGCCTGTCCCTGGTCCTCCCTGGTTTGTGCTGAAGTGCCGCTTGCCCAGGTTTGAAAACATTGAGTCTGACAGCTCCGTGGTCTCTACGCTCCAAGTGAGACTTTGGGACTTTTCCAGAAGCTGCTGCAAGGGAATAGGCTAGGCGCCAACCCTCCCTAGACTTAGGGAAACTGCCCCGTTTTTCTATCTCTTTCTCTCCATCTATCTTGTTCAGAAGTCCACAGCTATTCCCGTTTCCCTCCCACACAGCCAGCATAAACTGGACGAGGGTCTTGGGTGTCCCGAAGTGGCGGGAAGAGAGCCTGTCTCTAAGCTGCTCCTGCTGTCTGCACTGCAGCTGTCCCACAGTAGGGACCACTCAGAACAAAAAACACTTCGGACACAACGATTTCTGAATCATCTCCCTGGATTTTGTCCTGTAGTTTCATGTTCTCTGTTTCCACACGTTTTTCGTCAAGCCAACCCACCAGATAACTGACTGATGGGTTCAGTGATCAGGAAGCCATCTTCCAGGAGCCAGTCTGCATGGCCAGCCTCTCTTCCTGAGGCTTTTTTACCCTGAGGACTGAGACCAGGGTCTTCTGGAACACACTACTTCCCTTGCAGCCCCTCCTTTTTAAAAAATTAATTAATTAATATATTTTTATTTTTGGCTGCGTTGGGTCTTTGTTGCTGCGTGCGAGCTTTCTCTAGTTGCCGCAAGCGGGGGCTACTCTTCGTTGTGGAACACGGGCTCTAGGCGTGCGGGCTTCAGTAGTTGTGGCTCGAGACGCAGGCTCAGTACTTGTGGCGCACAGGCTTAGTTGCTTCGCGACATGTGGGATCTTCCCCGACGAGGGCTTGAACCCATATCCCCTGAATTGGCAGGCGGATTCTTAACCACTGCACCACCAGGGAAGTCCCCTTGCAGCCCTTTTCAGTGCTGGCTCTGTGTTCTTTCATTCCCTACGAATCTCAGCTATGGGAGATGGGTGTGTGGACCTTGTTGATCACCATCACCACCTCCAGAAAATTACAACCCCATCCCTCTGTTTATAAAACCAAAACCTTATTCTATTGATGGCTCTGCCTTCCAGCAATACCACCCTGATCCCCTGCTTGTCACTGTCTCTACTTTCTCTGTCATTGTAGATTTCAGCTCTTGATTCACTGTCGTCCTTGTCAGCCCGATCCTTCCCAGGATCCAAGTGAATTTGGCATTCTGTAAGGATGCTCATTTCAATACTTGGGACTTTCAGTTCCTCAACACGCTAAACAACTGTGGTCATTCCTTCCACTCACTCTCCAGCCGCCAATTCCCCCCCGCAGTCCTTACCTACAACTCCAACCACAGCCTCTTGACTTCCTCATCGATTTGCTTCACCCTTCCCACCTTTATTGTGATCGGACCTTACGAGGGTCTCCAACCTACTGATTCCTTCCTCTTTTTCTATCACTCCCTCCCCCCTCCAATTCTCTCTCACCCTCCCCCAACTTCAGTCTCAGAGTTTATCATTTCCTCATTTTCTTGAATTGCCTTTAGCTCCTTTGGCCCTTTGGCTCTTTATCTCGTTTATCTGGAAAAACCCTTATACCAGAAGGACCCAAATGTTAGTGTTTCTCTCTCTTAAAAGAACAGTGACTCCTGCTCGGGAAAATCACAAAATGAGATGGAGTTTCAGCATAACACGTGCTGCATGACAAACAGCCTCAGCTGGGCCTCCCCTACTCCTTGATATCCTACTATATTTGATTAGTCAGCTTTAACTGCTACTGTATCACAAAATTTATTTTTGCTGAAGTGTCTAAGAGAGGCCTGTTGAATAAATGACAATAAATGCCAGGAACATGCCAGCATGGTCCTTTGCTATCTCTGGTGGAAGGGACGGTTGCCCAGTCTGTAACAAAATGGTCTCACTCCTCTCCAGGCCACCTCCATGGAGTCCTAGAGAAGGCATGTTAGTGTTTTCCTTTAAGTTCAAGCCAAGTATTTCAAACTATTTCAAGTCCAGATGAAGGCAGAGATCCCGTTACTTCTGTCATTGTTCTAAATCTTCCCTGAGCTCCCTGCATGGAACAGACATTTCTCCTGCTCAGCAGTCCCCCGTTCTCTCCTGCTGGGCTCATGGGGGAATTATACTTCTCTCCCCTCTTGAATTTAGGGGTGGCTGTGTGACTGTTCCTGACCAATGGGCTGTGGCCCAGGAGCACTGCATGTCCGGTAGGAGTCCACATCCAGCTGTCTTGTGCCATGACACTCGTGGAGACACACATTGAGATGGAGCCCCCATGAGCCAGGGTCCTCTGTGAGGGCAGAGTCCCTGCCAATGTGCATGGATACGTCCTAAGAGCAAGATATGTATTTTTGTGGTTGTGGTTGTCACTGAAGCATAACTCAGCCTAACTGGACTGAGCCAGAGGCTGCAGAGTAGACCCTCAAGGAGTGTCATGGAGCTATCTTCTGTCAGTCCTGTGTCCCTTTCTGTTTCCAGAGACCCTCAGTGCTCCCCGCCCCCCACTCCTGCACCATGGTCCTGCTTCCTCTGTATCTCTCCTCTAGCCTGAGCTGGTAGTCATTCTTTCCATGGTCTTCCATGTTGGTGGTCTTTGAAGAAGGATACTGTGGATAAGGTGCAAGAAGAAGGAGCAAAATTAGGACCTGACTCCAACTGTCAATCATAGGGATGCCCAATCCAGGAGACAGTGAGCTGCAGTGTGACTCTCTGTCTCCCTTCACGGGGGTTGCAGGGGTGGGGGTGGGGGGGCTGATGACAGGAGGCAGGGCAAGAGTGGGGTGTGGCCCTAGGAATGAATGTCATCGTTGCTGGAAGTGCTGTGCCCACACCTGCTCTCAGAGTTCCCACGAGTCCTTGAAAAGGGCTACCGGGTCTCCCTCAGCGCCTGCTCTTCTTTGCCCGTCCTCCAAAGAGAAGCTATTAGCCTAAGTAAATACTCACTCTCCCAAGGACTGACTTGATATCTGTACTCCCTGATTCAGTTCCTTTGCAAGGTAAATAACTATAAATATTAAAACATGTCAATAGCTTTATTAATAAATGACTTCTGGCTTCCTAAGAGATTGTGACTGTGGGCTTTTGGTGGACCTCTGGTACAAACTTTCACATATTTCATATGGCTTCAGCGTTGTTGGCTGAAGGATGCATGGGATCTGGCTAGCCCATCAGAAATCATATTATTTGGATTCCCCAGAATGTTAAACACCCAGAGTGTTAAAGAATGCTTTTTTCTTGGTATAATTTTCTTTTTTATTTTTGTTTGGAGCTCATACAACATATATAGCCCAATATTAATACCAATTGAGGCTTAAATAAGAAATACAGTGACTCAGTAGTACCCATGCACATCTTACTCTTAGAATTTTAAACTTCCAACCTCTAACATCTCACCTACATAAAGCTTAATAAATTCTTCTTACAAGAACATTACAAAAATCCTGTGATGAAATACATTCATTTCTCATTTGCAGTTAGCTTGATATAATTGTCATATTATTTTCACAAAACCTTACCCTAGTCTCCTTTCCAGATTTGTCTTATCAATTTTTCTCCAAGAAAACTGTGCTAAAATTGTAATTTTTAAAACCAAGTCAGTTACCTAGATATTGCATTCTGGAAAAGCCAGCTCAAGTTTGGTCTCTTTCTATCTGGTTTTGAATCTCATTCCAGAATAAGGATTCCAAGGAACAATAGTTTCAAAATTCTACAGAATGTGATTCTGTACTTTTTCCCCTAGTGCCATTGCAGTCTTGGAACAAACACTGAGCACCTTGTGAATTTGACTTGGAAGATGGGCAACTCCGGCCATGTTGGGCCGAGACTTGGAAACAACTTGTCTGATGCCAGTGGCAATGCTGAGAGGAGCTCAGACAGCCACGCTTCTCTAGGCCAAAGGAAGCTCTTCATCCAGTGTTTTCACTGAAGACACTGAGGCTGCATCTATGTTTTCCTTCTTCTCTCCCTTTGCCCAACAGGTTCTCCTAACCTCCTCCCAGGAAGGGAGACTGAGCAAGGCACTTACCATGGGTGGGCTCTTCTGAAGAGTATTCAGAGCCACAGCACTGCTCTATCTTGCCCATCTCTAGAAGGATAAGCAAGGTGCAGTGAGGAGCAGGGATCTGGGCTGGGGTGACTGACCCCACCTATGCTGGAAAAGGTCGCTCTGATGGCTGGGAGGACAATAAAGTGGACAGTAGCAAGAGAAGAAGCAGAGAAGTCAATGAGGAGGCTGTGGCAGCAGCACAGGTGAGAGATTGTGGTGGTTTGACTCGGAGTGATAGTGGAGATTTTGGAGAGAAGGAGAAGGATGATTCAAGGCTGACTTTGGAGATATAAAGGGTGTATAGAATAGACTAGGTGTAGGGTATGAGGGGAGGGGAGGAGTCAAGTGTAGCTTGTACATTTTCAACTTGACCAACAGAATGAATGATAATGTCATTTACTGAGATGGGGAAACTGGGCAAGGATGGGTTTAGGGGGAAAATTAGTGTTCCAGTTGGTTAGGGAAGATTTGTGTAGCTGACAGTGATACTTTCGGTAGAGAATCCAATCCAAATAGGTGGTTATAGAAACACATCTGGAGCTCAGAAGAAAGATCTGATTTCTAGGTCTAGAGACACTTTCAAATAGATGAGTTTTAAGTCCTTGAACTGCCTGAAATCACCACTGGAGAAAGTGACAAGAGGGAGGAGGGCTATAGAGTAAGCCTAAATGTGCATAGTAGTTATTTATAATGATTTTTTAGTCTTTAATTACAGGAGACATGGTTCATTTTCAAAATATTTATCAATAGAGATAAAATGTATGCTCCTTTTGAGCGCCCTACATCCCTGTCATTTCCTCCAATTTATTTCTCATACCCAGCATTGTGTATATCCATCTTTCAGATCTTTTAAAATGCATTGCATACATTTATATGTACACACAGAAATATATCATACTTAAATAGTATCATTCTCTACAGTGATGTCTTTTATTTTCCCTTAGTATATGTCTTAGAGATCTTCACAGGTCTATATATATACATATAGATTTAATTTGTTTTTTAAACAGCTCTTTGGTTCCATAGAATTAAAGTGCTATGGTTTACTTAACACTTCCCTTATCAATGGACATTTAGGTTGTTTTTAATTGTGTTCTATTGCCTGCCAGCATCTAGAGGTCATGTAGAGGTCATGAGAATATGATGGGCTACCAAAGTATCCTGAGATAGAGTATCCTGGAGAGGAGGGCAAAGAGGAATGTGCAGAATTCTGGAGGCCAAGGGATGAGGGTACTGAGGAAAGTGAAAGGGGCCAAATATTTGAACACTGCTGAGAGGTTCAAGTTTAAGACCTAGAAATATCCATTGGATGTGGAAACATGGAACTCATTGGTGACTTGCCAAAGCTGTCTCAATGGAACAGTAAGCATGAAAAGCAAGGAAGAATGGGTCGAAGAGTGACTAGGAGAGGAAGAAGTGTTCAGCAAGTGTAGCCATCTTTTTGTCTTTCTAGAAAGGTTGCTGTGAAATTGAGCAGGAAAGTAGGAGCAACAATTGCGGAAGGAAGTGGGGTCAGGGGAGAAGACATTTCCTTTCTTTCTCCTCCTTCCCTTTATTTCATTCTTTCTTCTTTCATTCTTTCTTCCAGTTGGGAGATACCACTTTATGTGTGGCATTAGTCAAACCACAACTTCTCAGTGTCTCTTTCTGGGTTTCCAGTTGGAATAATGATAATGTCTGCACAATGGCGCATAGCAGGCACTCTATAGATAAAGCCTGAATGAATCAAGGAATGAAGTGTATCTTCCTGGCAGAGTTATTTCCTAATGGGAAAATGTGTGACAAGCCCTTGCAAGAGTGTGGGAATCCTCAGTACTCAGTGCAGTGACCACCACGGGAGAGAAACATTTCAGCGACTGTCCTTGCCCCAAGTACCACCTTCCTTTGACTCACAAACTAAAGACACCGAGACATTGGACCTGAGGGCTGGGAGAAGCACCTGGCTTTCTCTGGTGGCCTTTAGCCTGATGCTGTGACATTTATTCGGAGTTGACACCAGCTGAGAGATGGCCGTTCCTGCGGCCTCTGTCCCACTGTGTGATCGCCACCGCTGCCCTCTGTTGCTTAAGCGTTTCTCTTCAACATCTGTGCTGGGTTTGTAGAATCGGTGTCAGGATTTATTTCAAAAATGCATTTACTTGTTAGGAAAGAAAAAGGAGGTGGCTATTTTGAACTTGTTGAGATGCACTTTGTGTGTCTGGAGTATGAGTGAAACTTTCCGTTATAAAAAGTGACCAAACAGAGGCTTCTGGCAAGGGGACCAGTGGCAGGGAAGCTGAGCCCACCTTCCAGAGAGATAATGGTCACTACCTGCCACTTGCTGGGGCTGACCACCACGTTCCAACCCTGGCTGCTCAGAACATAAATCGTCTTTAATCACCCAGGACCTGCCGGCTACCCACTGCCACCTTTGGGCCAATTCTTCAATCACTGCTCATTCCATGGTTCTTTTTTTTTGAGCCTTGATAATGCTTCTGAAAGGAGCTGGGGACACTTTTGCCATTCATCACAAAACAATGCAACATTCTGTACATTTATTACAGTATACATTATGACTGCACTATTAACTTAAAAAAACTTTCATTTCTCTGAAGTTTTTCTTTATCTTTACCAAACAGATACCCAATATGACTGAGAATTTAATACCCTAAACTTTAAGACCAGTTTGTAAACACAGTCCCTGGTGTCTGCTATTGATCTTTTGCTATTTTAATGCATTTTTACTGACCAATGTGTCCTGCGGTAAAGAATATTGCCTAAATTACTTATCTGATTGGTTCTTTTGATTAATGATGGGCCTGTGCTTCATTACACATGACAACATGATCAGAATAATCACTATTGCTCTACAAGGCAGGCTTGGCATTTTTTATTCCTTCATTTTTAAAGTTCATTTATAAAATTATTTAATGTATACGTCCTAAGCTGTAATTTATTTACATGACACTTTTTTCGATGGGAACTGTTGTACTGTGTCACAAATGGCTAAGAAAACAAGGTAAACTAGATGTACAGATCAATGTCTCTTGGCTCAAGGGGGTAAAAAACATAATCAAGATTCAGGAGCTGACCTTGTACCAAAGTCCAACTTGTCACAGAACAAACACTGAGATACCCAACAAATCACCAGGCACAGTAGGACATGTTCTCATGCAATCTTTTCTCTCTGTCTGTCACCTTCCATCTGCTGGGACTTTGAGTCCTTAGAGCTCTCAACTTCCTTCCTTCTGCCCACGGAATAGTCTTGGCCCTGTCGGCCCCATCGGCCAGCCTGCATGGATCAAGTGACCTTCTCATCCTGACGCCAATTCAGCAAGAAGGTCTAGCAGGGATTCAGGATATTCAAAATCAGAATTTGGACCAGATCTGAATTTAAAAATTGTGTGTTTAAGCCATGCTATTATAATAATTCCAGAGGAATATAAAGATCCCAATTGAGTCTACTACGCTATTGGTGATACCACTCCTCAGGGTTCCTGCTTTAATTATGGTTTGGCTTGATACGAATTAGCTGGGTAATCAGCTGTAAGTTCCAGTAAATCTGGCATATTTGGGGCTGCTCAAAAATATGGCTCTGTCCATAATTTTTCTCTCTCCCATATCCTGCTGGTCCTCTAAAAAAGACCAGGAAGTAAACTTCTGCTTTGCCTTTTTTCAGTTATGTTGTTTTGTGAATTTCTGGAGTTCAGGTAAATCTTTTTTCCTGGGAGTTGTGCTGGAGTCAGCTGTGAACCTCAAACTCAGACCCCTCTGTCATCTTTCCTACACGTCTCAGAGGAACTGGACAAGCCTTCTAGCCACTCCTCCCTCAGAAAAATAATCCTTGGTCAGAATGAGACAAGCCTAGGTTCATGCTAGATTGCATTTTTATTCCAAATAAAACACAGTTCCTTCCTCTCCTTGCCTTGCCTGCTCTCACCTCCCTCAAATTATCTGATCTGTAAGGAGCCTGGTCACCCCCCAGATTCCCTCCTGCTCCTAGAGCTCACTCCAGCATTGGTCTAATGGAGTGCACAGGGGCACCTGTGCTACATGGGTTCATGGAGAGAAATAAAGCACAGAATGAACTCCTAATCCGGTACCTAATGGGTGAATGGTGTCAGAGTCTGAATAAAATAGAGTTTTTCCTTTCATCCTTCAGAATCCTCTGCCATCCTGTGTACATGATTTTGACAGATACTTCAGCATTCGCCAGTGGACAAGTCAACCACTTTTTAACTTGGGCACAAAGTGGGTAGGAAGGTCGGGTGGGTGGCAGGGTCATAGGAGGTTGTGTGATGGAGAGTCTTCCAGGGTGGAGAGCACATTCCTTCCCACGGAGCCCCCTCCCTCTCAGGGCCTGGGGCATGTGGACTCAACTTCCCATCACACACACGAGAAGCCCCTTTCTTCTTAGGTGGGTTTCAGCTCTCTGCTTCCTATGATCCTTGGTAACTCCTGGCACACTCGGGCATGTCACCGCGTTACAAAAAATTACAGACCCAAAGCACCCCACAACACACAAAAAGTTAAAAAGTTCAGCATCCTGAACTCTACTTGAATGTTGAAATAAGTAGAAGAACAAGACATAGGTTCCCAAGCTAAAGCACTTAAAGTGAAATGCGTTTATATGGTCCTTTTTTTCCCCTGGACTTAATTAATGTTGTAAATAATGCCTCCTATCTTCTGCATAATGATTTGCTCTGTTATGCTATTAAAAAGTTCCGTTACGTCAGTTCACAGAGACAGTCATTTGCACAGCCTAGACATTAAATAGAACTTTGGTTAAAAGCCTACCCCAGGAAATGAGTGTGCGCGCGCTCGCAAACATGCGTGCATGTGCGCGCCTGTTGCCTTGTGAGACTTTCTGGGGTATAAGATAAGCAAGCGAGTGAGATTATGTTGCATATGCAAGTTATATGTTAATATGATTAAATGACTACTGGATCGCCCAACATAATCAACTGAAATATTCACCAACTTTGTGTTGAAATTGGAAGAAATTATTACCTTGAGGCTGCCAAACACATTTTGTAGCTTTGCATTTGCAATAATGCATGTCTCATTTAGCATTTAAAAACATATTTTTGACTTTAATAAAGCAAGATGAGTCTATTAAAGAGATAACTCACTAGAATGGAAGGAAGATCCAACAAGCAGGGATGAACCACCCAAAGGAGAGGCAGCTGGGCAGAGAGGTGCCCGCTGTCCCCTCCCTTGCCCCGACCTCTCTCCCTTCCTTCCTTCCTTCTAGGCACACTGCGCACCATTGGTGGGGACTTGAGGCTGAATTTTCCAAGGAAAAGCATCCTATTCCAGACCACTCACATTAATTTATCATTGAATTATTTGCCTTCACTCTCAAAATCCTACAAAATGATTTAGTCTCTTGATGTGATTTACTTTGTAGCTTGAAATTCCATGCCACACCATCCAGATCACAGAGACGTAAATGTGTCTTCTCTCCCACTGAACAAGCACAGCTAAAACAAATAAAATCAAAGATGCATATTCCTTCGCTGGGGCTCTGCAAAATGTAAGTGATGGGAGGACGGCAGCCGTCATTCTGCTCCGGTCTGTTATTGACAACAGCAGAAGTAAAAATTAGAAAACAAATCCCCTTTTAAATGAAACGGAGTCAGAGGCCCACCTTACCCAGAGGAAATACTAATTGGAACTACCTTGCTAATGCTAGCGAGTCACAGGAAGGAAACATTAAGTTATTATTTTTAATAATGTTTACAAGTATATCCAGCCATTTCCAGCTGGTGAAAGATGTCAGCCTTGGCCAAACGTGGCAGATCTACTTTTCACCAAAGATGCTCCTCGTCTTCCCCCTGATAGCAATCATTAATTTTATTTTTTAACTCGGTCTTCAAATGAAGACAGATGAGCTGGAGAGTTTTAAATGCAGGCTGCTTATGTTCAGAAAAATGGCGGTGAGATAGCAGATCACGGCATCTGAGCCGAGGCCAGTTACTGTTTGGGAAGAAAATAAAAACAAACATAAGGTGAACAGCAAAGCCAGCCTCAGAAGAGCTCCCATTGAGAGGGGCAGGTGTGTGGGAGAAGCTTGTGAGCTGCTCTTTGGGTCCAGGTCATTCCCTAATTGCTTTGGAGGCTTAGAGGTATAATTATTGTTAATTGCTCTTGATAATTCTAACATCACATTTTAATATTTATTTCTTATTAACAACCTTCTTATGTGTCAGAGATCAAAATGCCTCTTAGATATCACATCACTGATATCTTTTAAAAAAACATTTTTCTCACTGATGGAATTTCATCTAAGCTGTATTTTTAGTCAAATATCAATTAGTCTTATTTGATGCTATCATTTTAATTTTAAGTCAAAGATGTTGATTTGACCTCACTACAGGCTGCTCCAGGAAGATTTGAAGACACTTTTGTCTTAGCGGTTGTGAGGGGAACTTCTTACTTGCATGCAGTAAATCATTTGACTCTTAGAGATAATCTGATTAAGACGCTCATGGTTCCATTTTGTGACTGGCTTGGGGTAAGAAGAATGAAGAAGGGACAAAAGAAGACAAGGTAATTATGACAGAAGCACTTCCAGAATGGTGGAGTATGGATCTCTGAAAATCTGCTCTTCCATAAGGGCAATGAGAACACTGGCAAAAATTGTCAAAATCAATTTTGTTCAGAACTCTGGAAATTAATCAAAGACTTCCGAAAATCTGAGTAGTATCTATTCAAGAAAAACAGCTGGGTCTTGGTAAGAATGACAAGCATGAAGACCTTTTAACTGGCCCTATTTCCACCCCCTCTCCCGAGCTCTGTGGTGGTCTCAGAGCCACAGTAAATGTGAAAGCCAACAGAGTAGCAGCCACTAGAGGGGGCAGGGTGGATGTGGAGCTGCACCAAAAGCCCCCACCTGACAACTGTCAGTGTTTTACCTGTTTGGCAGATTCCCAGAAAGGTCCCACTGTCTTTATCTGACTCAGAACTCCTTTAGTGGGAAGAGCCCTATCTCCAGGGCTGTTTGTTGAAAACAATCAGCAGGAATTATCCAACATTACAGTGGTCTGAGGCAGCGATACCAGTCAGGGCAAACAAGAAGCCGACCAAAAAACTTACAAGCAATATCTGGGAATGAGATAACCATAGGAGTCTTTGAAAAGCTCTAGCTTATTCCTGGGGCTCTAGAAGACCATGTGCATGCAGAGGGATGTGCATGTTTCCAGAGCTGTGGCATGGCCAGGAAAGACTTGAGAAAACCCCGGTCACTCACCTTGGCTATCCCTGAGGCTCTGCACAAGCAGGAAGTGAAGACTAAGGCAGAGTTGTAAGCTGCTGGAGCATTGAAGGAGTGCCTCAACACACACACACACACACACACACACACACACACACACACACACACAGTGCCTTGGCAAAGGGAGGGAGACATATTGGTTCAAGGCATTTAAGGAAATCTCTGTTCACACTAGCTGACCACAAAGCTAGCCAAGCAGAGACTTCAGTGGCTGCACATAATAAAGAATACAAACTTTACAGGACTAATTCAGGAAAGTCACTAAACAAACAAAAATAATTACCATAAACAAACCTTGGAAGGGGGAAAATCTGATATTCAGAGTTGCCACATTATAATATTTTAAATGTCCATTTTTCAACAAGAACAAAAGAGACATGCAAAGAAACAGAAAATTATGCCTCATAAAAATTAGAGCATAAATAAATAAAATAAGTAAATTTAAAAAAGAATAGAGAAAATAAATGATACCAAAACTTGGCTCTTTGAAAAAAACAAAATTGACAAACTCACCAAGACAAAACTAAATTCACCTAGAAAAGAATACCAAAACAACAGAGAAGACTCAAATGACTAGAATCAGGAATGAAAGAAGGGCTATCACTACTGACTTTACAGTAATAAAAAGGATTACAAAGGTATACTTTGATCAACTGCATGCCAACAAATTAGATAGCTTAAATGACATGGAAACATTACTAGAAAGATGTAAAGATATATGAAAGCTGACTCAAGAAGAAATAGAAAATCTGAATAGACCTATAATAAGTAAAAAGGATTGAACTGGCAATTAGAAAACATCCCACAATGTAAAGCCTAGGCCCAGATGGCTTAACTGGTTGATTCTACCAAATGTTCAAAGACTGATTAATACTAACCCTTATGAATATAGACATAAAAATTCCTCAAAAAATACTAGCAAGCCAAATCCAGCAATATATGTGCATTTTATATATATATATATATATATATATATATATATATATATATATATATATATATATATATATATATATATATGGATTATACATGATGACTAAGTGGAATTTATTCCTAGAATGAAAGATTGGTTTAACATCTGAAAGTTAACCAGTGTAATACATCATATTAATGGAATAAAGGGCAAAACCACAGGATTATGTCAACAGACTCAGGAAATTAAAAAAAAAAAAGCATTTGAAAAAATCCAACACCCATTCACGAGAACAAACTAGAGATATAATAGAACTGTCAACCTGATAGAGTATCTATACACCCAAGGTAATGTTATAGTGGTGAAAGACTAAATGCTTTCCTCTTCAGATCAGGAACAAGACAAGAATGTCTACTTTTGTAATTTCTACTCAACATTTTACTGGAGATTTGAGCAGGTTAGGTAAGAAAATAAATAAAAGACAGCCAGATTGAAAAGAAGAAGTAAATTGATCTCAAGTTATAGATGATAAGATCTTGTATTTAGGAAATCTCAAGGAATCCACTAAAAATCTATAAGAACTAATAGACACATTCAGTGAGGTTGTAGGTTACAAGATCAACTATATTTCTATACATTAGCAATGAAAAACCAAACAATAAAACTAAAAAAGCAATTTCATCTATAATAAAAACAAAAAGGATAAAACACTTAGAAATCAATTTAACAAGTTATTGAGAGACTTATATACTTAAAACTATAAAACATTGTTGAAAGAAATTAAAGTATAAGTAAATGTAATGAATAGGAAAACAGTTGGATTAGGCAACAGTTCTCAAATTGATCTACAGACTTAATACAGCCCTTATCAAAATCCCAGCTGCCTTCTGGCAGAAATTGGCAAGCTAATCCTAAAATTCATATGTAAATGCAAGGAACCCAGAATAGCCAAAACATTCTTGAAAAAAAATGAAGTTGAAGGCATAATATTTCTCAATTTCACAACTTACAACAAAACTATAGTAATCAATAAAGCATGATACTGACATAGGATAGATATATAGATAAATGTAATAGAATGGAAAGTCAAGAAATAAACCCTTATGAGGGAGATCAAGATGGCAAAGTAAGAGAATGTGGAGCTCACCTCCCCTTACAAAGACATCAAAAATGCATCTACATGTGGTACAAGACTTATGGAAAACTAAATAGAAACTGGCAGAAGGACTCCTATACAACAAATGCTGTAAGAAAGATACACACGTAACTGGGTAGGATGAGAAGAAAAGCATTGGTTTGGGACCTGTGCCCCTGGGAGGCTACTAAGAGGAAAAGGGAGATTGCATGAATGGATATCCACCCTGTGAGTGAGCAGGTTGAGCCATAGACTAGGAATCCCAGTCCTGGGGTCCTATGCGTAGGAGACAAGCCCCCTTGGCTATTAGAAGAACTGTTGGGACAGATATAAAGGCTGGAGAAGCCTAGGCTTCTCTCCTGAGAAGTGTGTGGATGCCGGCTTGACCCCAGGCAGAGTGGAGAGGTCTGCTCTAGTGCCTGCTGCCTCACCATGCTCCCCAGTCCAAGCTGAGTGAACACCCTGGCCTGCTCACTACACACCACAACTTGACACTGGATCTAGGGCAGCCAGGACCTGTGAAAACTCTCTACCTAGAGATGCAGAGGTGACCTGGGAACCTGAGGCCATAGCGCAGGTGGGGTGGTGGTAGCCATTGCTGGTGATTACTCAAGCAGTGCCCCAGAAGCAGGCCAGACTTCTGATGGCAGCATAAACACCTGAATTACCATCACCACCTTGCCATGTGCTCACTCCACACCACAGCCTAGAACTAGATCTGGGGTGGACACAGCAGGGGAAAAGATGTGACCATGGGCTACAGATGCCTATAGAGGCAGAGCATCAGACCTCTGTAGGTGCACAAACCCCACTTGCTTCAGCACATCCTTCCTTTGGGGCAAAGACCCCAGCACAGGAAGAAGGAAAAACAACACTTAAAGGGAACAGAGCCAGCTAGAGCTTGACACTCAGTGCTTCAGCTCCAGCAACTTGGGAGCCACCTCCACCCCTGACAGGGCAGTGACAGCCACTGAATAGAGAGGAAGTCATGTCTCACATCCTGCACAGGCTCTAGCTTCTCCATCACCAGCCAGACCCGCCTACCAAGGTGATAGCTGTCAGCACACCCTGAGCAAAGATATGACTGGTGTCCACATGAAATCCAGCTCTCCCACCAAAAGCACTGGGCATACACAGTCTTCATAGGGATACTCCCACATAAGAACACCCCTTCAAGACCACAATAGGTAACTGTTTCACCTAAATTCACAGAGACAGAGAAAGTTAAATAAAATGAAAAGGCAGAAAACTACTCTCAATTGAAAGAGCAAGAGAAAAACCCTGAAAAAATAAAGAAACAGAAATAAACAATCTACCAGACAAAGAATCCAAAGCATTGGTAATAAAAATGCTAACCGAATTAGGGAAGAGAATTGATTAAAACATAGATCATTTTAATAAAGAACTATAAAATATAAAGAAAACATTCAAAAGTAGATAATTCAATATCTGAGATAAAAAAACCTCTAGAAGCAATGAATAGCAGACTAAATGACACAGAAGAATGCATAAGTGATCTGGAAGACAGAACAATGGAAATCGCCCAATCAGAACAGCAGACAGAAATTTAAAAAAAAAAATAGAGTGCAATATATGAGATCTCTAGGTTACCATCAAGTGTGCCAACATTCGCATTATACGGGTTCCAGAAGGAGAAGAGAGAGAGAAGCGTATCAAAAATATAGTTGAAGAAATTATGGATGAAAACTTCCCAAACCTAAAGATGGTAACAGATATCCAAATACAGGAAGCACAGGGGATCCCAAACAGACACACACCAAGACATATCATAATTAAAATGGCCAAAGTTAAAGACAGAGAATTCTAAAGGCAGCAAAAGGAAAGCGAAGAGACATATATAAGGGAATCTCCATAAGGCTATCAGCTGATTGTTCTGCAGAAACTTTGCAGGCCAGAAGGGAAAGACATAATATATTTAAAGTGCTGAAAGGGAAAAACTTGCAACCTAGGATACTCCAATTAGCAAGATTATAATTTAGAATAGAAGGAGTGATAAAGAATTTCTCAGACAAGCAAAAACTAAAAGAATTCAGCAATAATAAACCTACCCTAAAATAATTGTTAAAGGGTCTTCTCTAAATGGGACAGAAGTAAGAATATATAGGAAAGGGAAAATCCCAATAGGAAACACAAATATGTAGTAAATATTCAAGATCATTTAAATAAGCCAGTAGGTAGATTAAAAGAAACAAAAATTTGTAAAAGTAACTATAACTTCAATAAACAGGGATAAGCATAAAGATATAAAATATGACACAAAGATCACAAAATGTGGGGGAGAAGAATAAAAAAAAGTAGATATTTTAGAATGTGTTTGAGCTTAAATGACTATCAGTTTAAATCAAGTAAATATAATTATAGGTCAACATACGTGAACCCCACAGTAATCACAAATCAAAAATATACAACAGATACACAAAAATGCCAAAGAAAGGAAACCAAGCATACTACAAAAGAAAAATCATCAAACAATAGGAGAAAAAAAAAGAAGAAATGAACAGAGAAGTACAAAAACAACTGGAAAACAAATTATAAAATGGCAATAAGTACATACCTATCAATAATTGCTTTAATGTCAATGGATTAAATGCTCTGATCAAAAGACATAGGGTGGCTGATTGGATAAAAGAAAAATACCCTTCAATATGCTGCCAACAAGAGAGTCACTTCAGGACTAAAGACATGCACAGACTAAAAGTGAGAGGATGGAAAAAGTTTTCATGCAAACGGAAATGACAAGAAAGTGAGGGTACCAACACTCATATCAGACAAAATAGACTTCAAAGGAAAAGCTATAACAACAGACATAGAAGGGTGTTATATAATGATAAAGGGATCAGTAGAAGAAGAGGATAATAGACTTGTTAACTATAAGTACCCAATACAAGAGAAACTAAATATATGAAGTAATTACTAACAGACATAAAGGGAGAAATTGGTAATAATACAATAATAGCAGGGAATTTTACACCCCACTGACATCAATGGACAGATCATCCAGACAGAAAATCAATAAGGCAACAGTGGTCTTAAATGATACAACAGACCAGTTGGACTTAATTGGTATCTACAGGATCTTACCTCCAAAAACAGCAGAATACACATTATATTCAAGTGCACATGGAATGTTCTCCAGGATAGATCACATACTAGGTCATAAAACAAGCGTTAACAAATTTAAAAGGATAGAAGTTATATCAAGCATTTTTTCTGACCACAACAGTATGAAACTAGTAAGCAACTACAGAAAGAAAATGGGAAAAGAATAAACACATGGAGACTAAACAACATGCTACTAAAAAACGAGTGGGTCAATGATGAAATTGAAGTGGAAATCAGAAAATACATGAAGACAAGTGAAAATGGAGACACAACTTTCCAAAATCTATGGGATGCAGCAAAACCAGTTCTGAGAGGCAAGGTCATAGCAATACAGGTCTTCCTCAAGAAAAAAACAAACAAAAATCTCAAACAAACAACCCAATCTACCACCTAAAAGAGGTAGAAAAAGAACAAATAAAATTCAAAGTCAGAAGAGGGAAGGAAATAGTAAAGATCAGAGAGGAAATAAACAAAACAGATTTAAAAAGCAATGGGAAAGATCAGTGAAATTAAAAGCTGGTTTTTGAAAAGATATAAAATTGATAAACTTTGACCCAGGATCACCAAAAAGAAAAGACAGAAGACCCAAATAAACAAAATAAGAATTGAAAGATGAGAAATAACTGATACCACAGAGATACAAAAAAATCATAAGAGAATACTATGAACAGTTATATGTCACTAAATTGAATAACCTAGAATAAATGGACACATTTATAGAAATATACAGCCTGCCAAGACTGAATCAAAAAGAAACAGACAATTTGAACAGGACAATCACTAGAAGTGCAATTGAATAGGTAGTAAAAATCTCCCAGCAAAAAAAGTCCAGGACTGGATGGCTTCAGAGAGGAATTCTACCAAATATATCAAGAAGAACTAATATCTATCCTTCTCAAACCATTCCAAAAAACTTAAGAGGATGGAATAATCCCGAATTCATTCTACAAGGCCTCATTACCCTGATACTAAAACCAGACAAAGACACTATGGAAAAAGAAAATTACAGGTATTATCTTTGATGAATATAGATGCAAATATTTTCAACAAAATATTAGCAAACCAAATCCAACAATAGGTAAAAAGGATCATACACCATGATCAAGTTGGATTTATTCCAGGGTCACAAGGATGGCTCAACAATCGCAATTCACAGGATAAAAATCACATGATCATCTCAATAGATGCAGGAAAAGTATTTGACAAAATGCAACATCCATTCTTTATAAAAACTCTCATCAAAGTGGGTATAGAGGGAAAATATCTCAACATAATAAAGGCCATTTACAACAATCCTACAGCCAACGTAATACTGAAAGGTGAAAAGCTGAAAACCTCCCTGCTAAATTCAGGAATAAGACAAGGATGCTCACTCTCACCACTTCTATTTAGCATAGAAATGGCAGTCCTAGCCATAGCAATCAGACAAGAAAAAGGAATAAAAGGTATCCAAATTGGAAGGGAAGAGGTAAAACTGTTTGCAGATGACATGATACTTTATATAGAGAAACGTAAAGTCTAATAATAAATTAGAACTAATAAATTAGTTTAATAGAACTAATAAATTAATTCAACAAGATTAATATACAGATATCTGTTGTACTTCTATATATAATACTGAAATAACATAAAGAGAAAGTAAAAAAAAAAATCCCATTTAAAATTGTATCAAAAAGAATAAAATACCTAGGAATAAACTTAACCAAGGAGGTGAAAGACCTACACTCTGAAAACTATAAAACATTGATGAAGGAAATTGAATATGATGCAAAGAAATGGGAAGATATTCTGTGCTCTGGGGTTGGAAGAATTAATATTGTTAAAATGGCCATACTACCTATAGCAATCTACAGATTTAATGTTATCCCTATCAAAGTACCCACGACATTTTTCACAGAGCTAGAACAAATAATCCTAAAATTCATATGAAACCACAAAAGACCCGAAAATGCCAAAGCAATCTTGAGAAAAAAAGAACGAAGCTGGAGGTATAACCCACCCAGACTTCAGACTATACTATAAAGTGACAGTAATCAAAACAACATAGTATTGGCACAAAGACAGACACATAGATCAGAACAGAGGGTCCAAAAATAAACCCACCAACCAATGGTCAATCTACAACAAAGGAGGCAAGAATATACAATGGAGAAAAGACAGTCTCTTCAACAAGTGGTGCAGGGAAAACTGGACAGCTGCATGTAAAACAATAAGATTAGAACATTCCCTCACACTATATGCAAAAATAAACTCAAAATGATTTAAAGTCCTAAATGGAAGAACAGAAACCATAAAACTCCTAGAAGAGAACATAGGCAGAACACTATCTGACACAAATCGTAGCAATATATTTTTTTGGATAAGTCTCCCAAAGCAAAAGAAATAAAAGCAAAAATAAACAATGGGACCTAATGAAACTTAAAAGCTTTTACACAGCGAAGAAAACCATCAACAAAATGAAAAGACAATCTACTAACTGAATGGGAGAAAACATTTACAAAAGATGTGACCAACAAGGGATATATATCCAAAGTATACAAACAGGTCATACAACTCAATATTAAAAAACAAACAACCCAATCAAAAAATGGGCAGAAGACCTGAATAGGCATTTTTCCAAAGAAGAGATACAGATGGCTAACAGGCACATGAAAACATGCTCAACATCAGTAATTATTAGAGAAATGCAAATCGAAACAAAGAGATATCACCTCATACCTGTCAGAATGGCTATCATCAAAAAGTCTACAAATAACAAACGTTGGTGAGGATGTTGAGAGAAGGGAAATCTCCTACACTCTTGGTGGGAATGTAAATTGGTGCAGCCACTGTGGAAAACACTATGGAGTTTCCTTAAAAAACTAAAAATAGATCTACCATATGATCCAGTAATCCCACTCCTGGGTATATATCCAGAAAAAATGTAAACACTAATTTGAAAAGATACATGCACCCCTACATTCAGCACTATTTAAAATAGCCAAGACATGGAAGCAACTCAAGTGCCCATCAAAAGAAGTGGTATATATAAGTACAATGAAATATTACTCAGCCATAAAAAAAGAACAAAATACTGCCATTTGCAGCAACATGATTGATTGGACCTAGAGAATATTATACTTGGTGAAACAAGTTAGATAGAGAAAGACAAATACTGTATGATGTATGTGGAATCTACAAAACAATACAAATAAAGTGTGTAAAACAGAGGCAGGCTCACAGATATAGAAAACAAAATCATGGTTACCCAAGTGGAGAGGGAAGTAGAGAGGGACAAATTAGGGGTATCTGGGATTAACAGACACAAACTGTTATAAATAAAATAGATGAGCAACAAGGATATACTCTATAGCACAGGGAATTACAGCCATTATCTTGTAATAAGTTATAATGGAGTATAATCTGCAAAAATACTGAATCATTATACTGTACACCTGAAACTAACATAATATTGTAAATTAACCATACTTCAATAGAAAAAGAAACTCTTATATTTATGATTCATCATCAACTGATTTTTCACAAAGATGCCAACACAATACACCATACAGAAAATTTAATTCAAAATGGATCGTAGTCATAAATGCAAGAGCTAAAATTATAAAACTATCAGAAGAAAACAGGAATAAATTTTTATGACCTTGAGTTAGGCAATGGATTCTTAGGTATTCTTCTACCAAAAGCAGAAGCAACCAAATAAAAAAGTATTGATAGATAAATTAAACTTCATCCAAGTTTAAAACTTCAAAGGATTCCATCAAGAAAGAATCCACAGAATGGGATAAAGTATTTGCAAATCACATACCTTGTAAGGATCTTATATACAGAATATATAAGTACTCTTAAAATTTTATAATGAAAAGATAACACAATTAAAATGGAGAAAATATTAAAATAGACATTTCTCCAAAAAGATATGCAAATGTCCAGTAGCTCATGAAAAACTGCTCAGCATCATTAGTCATTAGGGAAATGCAAATCAAAACCACAATGTGGTACCACTTTCCACCCTTTAGGATGGCTAAAAGTAATGAGACAGACAATCTGAGTATTTGCAAGACTGTAGGGAAATAGAAATCTCCTATATTACTGATGGATTGCAAAATGGTGCATGCGGGCACTTTGGAAAACAGTTTGGCAGGTCATCAAAAATATAAACTGAGAGTTACCATGTGACTCAGCAATTCTACCCGTTGGTATATAGTGAAGAGAAATAAAAACAGATCTCCACACAAAATCTTGTCCACAAATATTAATAGCAGCATTATTCGTAATAGACAAAATGTGGAAACAACCCAATTATCAACAACCCAATTATCAATTAATGAATGGATAAATAAAATGTGGTATATCCATACAATGAAATGGCAAGAAAAGGAATGAAGTACTGATACATATTGCAAATGCGGACCCTTGAAACATTATGCTAAGTGAAAGAAACTAGTCACATATTGTATAATTCCATTCATATGTAATGATCCCATTTATACGTGATATCCAGAACAGGCAAATCCATGGAGACAGAAAGTAGATTAATGATTGTCAGGGGCTGGGGCTAGAGGAGGGGAGAGTGACTGCTAATGGGTGCAGGGGTTCTTTTTGGGTTGATGAAAAGGTTCTAACATGAGATATTGGTGGTAGTTGCATAACTCTGTGAATATACTAAAATCCACTTAATTGTACAATTGTACAATCCACTTAATTGTTTAAAAAGGTGAATTTTATGATATGTGAATTATACTTCAATAAAGATTTATTTAATATGCATGATGATGACGAAGAAAAATCCCCTAATCAACTTGCTTTCTGTAACATTATCAGACTCAGAGAGAGTAAAAAACAAACAAACAAACAAAAACAGAAATGATATTTTGATATATCCATCTTGAAGGTCAAGAAACCCAGCTGTTTCTTGCTGTGTGCTGTTATAACTGTCCTTGCCATGGTGGGAAGCTCATTCCACCTTCCCAGTGAGTGTGGCAGCTTGTAAAAGGCAGGGCTGCCTCACTCACCTCTATGTCCTCCACCATTACCCCACTCCCAGTACCTGCCACAGAGTCTTAATAATATGAGGACCTCAATAAACAAAAGGTGAATAAATTGATTAACCAGTGAATGAACGCAAATTCTGAAAAAGAAGTGTGACGTGATGATGTGGATGACGATAACAATTAGTAGTATTGAAACTGAGCAGGACCCTGTGGGGTTCTCCCAAGTATAAAAGCCTTTCTCTATCCCCCATATTTTGCTTGTAGGAAAAAGGTTTCAGCCTCCTAGACCTTCCCTGAGTTCCAAAGGGCAGATTCAGTTACGAATTAGAGGAGTGAGGGAATGCAGGAACAAAGGAAAGTCATCAAGAAACAACAGTGTAGAGATGGGACAAGGTCCTGGTTCCTCCTGGGGCATGTGCACAGCAATCTAATATATACCTCTGAGTTCTGCTCCAGGAACTAAGGACCCCATTCAGGTGGAGGGTGGTAACTTCAGGCTGAGCGCTAGCACGTGGATCCCAGACTGGCAGGAGCCAGAAGGCTGATGATGGGAATTCCTGGAACACCACCCTGTTACCTTACCACCAACCAGTAAGACGAAGGTCACACGGCCAGCAGCCCTCCCCACAAATTTTGCCTATAAAAACTGTTCTCCAAAAATCATCAGGGACTTCTGCTTTTTAGAGCATGAGCTTCCACATCCTCCTCGCTTGGCCCTGCAATGAAGCTTTCTCTGCTCCAAACTCCGACTTTTCGGTTTGTTTGGCCTCTGTGTCAGGCACACAAACTTGAGCTCAACAGCACTGTTATTTCTGGAGAGGCTAGCAAAACCAGTTTTGAAGGAACTTTCCTGAGGTGAATTCTAGAAATCGCTTCTGCAATGGATAAATTGCTGAAATCAGCATCGAGCTTCCCAAGTGTACTACTGTGAAATTCAACTCTTGTGTGGTGTCTGTTTTTTTTTTTTAATGTTTTTAATACTTTTCCAGATAATATGTAAGAGTTGGCAAAGAAGGTGAGAACAAAATGTAATTTAAAAACCATCCTCAAATTTTATTTCTCTTTGAGACTTTTTTCGTATTTTCCTTCCTTTATTATTGGTCTTGGAGGAAAGAGCTTTGGTAAGGACCATGGCTAGTCTTTCTGTGCTACTGGGTTGTGTCTGCCTATGCTGCTAGCAAAGCCCCCTACTATTGGTCAGATTTCTGATTTACCATCTTGGTCCTTCCTGCCCTCTGATATTTTGATGAGTGAAGGGAGAGCTCCTGAATCTGCTTGGTTATTTCCATCAGGGGCCCTACTTCCCAAATGCCTCAAGTCAAAGCTTCTCCTCATTTCCTCTCTCCACCTCCTTTCTCTTCCCCCATCATCTTTTTCTATAGGTGAGAGAGATAGAGGGGGCAGGAGGCCAGTACCCTTTTCTGAATGTAGGAAGCACAGCTTATCAAGCATATAGAGAAGAATTTTTAAAATGAAAGCAGGGGTCTTCCCTGGTGGCGCAGTGGTTGAGAATCTGCCTGCCAATGCCGGGGACACGGGTTCGAGCCCTGGTCTGGGAAGATCCCACATGCCGCGGAGCATCTAGGCCCGTGAGCCACAACTACTGAGGCTGCGCGTCTGGAGCCTGTGCTCCGCAACAAGAGAGGCCGCGATAGTGAGAGGCCCACGTACCGCGATGAAGAGTGGCCCCCGCTTGCCGCAACTAGAGAAAGCCCTCGCACAGAAACGAAGACCCAACACAGCCAAAAATAAATAAATTGATTAATTAAAAAAAAAAAAAAAAGGAAAGCAGGCATACGTTGGGGTGTCTGGGAAAGAAAGCAGCATCTGAAGTGGAGAGAAGATAAACTTCCTCCTTATTAACATTATCACTGGTAGTAATTTAATAACATTTTGTCCCGTATCTATAGTAAATTCCTTAGATTTTGCAGCTATAGAAATGATTGAAACAGAACAGCAAAACTTGGGGTAAAAAAGGGACTACGGAGGTTAAACAGGTTGAGTTGTCTGGCAGCTCCAAAAACAGGTGAGAAATATGACCCCGGATTGCAGCGAATTTAATCTATGACCATGTTTATTATTTATCAGGCTTCTGTCTAAGGAGGGTTCATTATATATAACATTGAGATACAGTTTTGCAGAGCAGATTTATTCAACAGGTTTATTCTTTTACCAGGTCTCATAGTATTTCACCCCTTGGTATGTGGGGTCTTATTCATCAAAAGAGTTTATGACTTAATCAGTTATGAATTTTTAAAAGTTTTACTAATAATGCAGGATGTGTTGAGATTTATAGGCAGTGCATTTATTCTACTAAGAGTTTTATTTCTGAGCTAAGATACGCTGGAGATGTAACAAAAGCAAACTGCGTGGTTTATTTGTAATGAGCAGGCATGGTCTTTGCAGAGCAGTGGATTTTACTCTCCATCTTATTGTGGCCTGAGGTACTCTAATGATTTCCATGACTCAGGTCATCAGTTGGTCATAAAGCTTGGTTTAAAATATCTGTGGTCCCTTTTCCTCATAGTATGGCGGGGCTCACTTCACCCTGGTGGAAGCACAGTGCGAGGCTGGCCTGCCCAATCACTTTGTTCTGTGATTGTTTAAAATCACCATTTCTTAAAGTAGAGGAGGCCAAATGGCTGCTGTTTTCTGAGGTCAGTATCAATAATTTGCCCTTAGTGGTCATCCCCAACGGAGTGTTGGAGTCAGGTGAGATCCTTACCTGGGCCAAGAGACATTTTGCCAATGGGAGCCTCTGCCAGCTTAAGGTTAATTGCAGGTGTTTCATCATAGTGACATGGTTAAGCCCTTGTGCGTAATGCCAGTAGCCGGACAGCTTCTACAGTCCTGACCTGCCCAGGTATCCTTTATGATTTATTTGCGGCATTTGCCATGATCATCACCCCCTTTCAGGGTCATCACGGAACATTTTCTCTAGTGTCAGTATTACATCACTAAAAAATCACCTTCCCATAATCTCTGTTGAGCAGACAAGCGAGTGCAATCCCAGCAGAGCTCCAGCTGTTTCAATCACTGGGATAGAATTTGCTGGCTATGGGACAAAATCCTAGTAGAAGTGACTTCAGCCAATGATTCCAAAATGGGAGAACTCTATTCTTACTATTCTTGGGGGAAGTCAGCTCGGCACGGGGAGACACTGCTTTCAAGACGCGAGGTTAGCCTTTCTGATCCTGTTTCAGAACAGAATCACCCATTTCTTGAGAGCACAGACAGACTCCTGGTCAATGGTCAGTTAAAACTTATTATGTTGGCGCAAGTCTCAAGTCTCGGATTCACCATATATGTCCTTTAACTGCTGACTCTGGGGCCACCTCCTCAGACCGTTCTCTGTTTGATTTGCATTTACTTTTCACAAGAAGAGAACTTGATGGGGTTGTTTCCACCCATTGCCTCCCAGTGGGTGTCGCTTCCCCAAGCCCTGTCTGACTGTGGTTGGTGCTCAGGACTCTGCAGTGTCCCTTGTCTTTTGAGCCCTGCGGTGAGGGCTGAGGCTGGCTCCACCCACAATTCACCAGGCCAGCAAAGCAAGCAGTACAAGACGCTTTTTGGATATGTTTCCTCATGAGGTTGCTCCAGCGGTCCTCCAACAATTTCCCCATAGTCACTCTTCCTCTCTTTTGGCTATTTTCCACACTGAAGCCAGCAAACCTTTTAAAAAAGGAAATCTGATCATGTCACTCTTCTGTTAAACCTGTTAATGGCTTCCCATTTCCCTTAGGACAAAGCTGAAAACCCTTAATCTGGCCAATTAGGTTCTTCATGATCCCGGCCCAGCCCAGCCCTCCAGCTTCATTTCAAGCCACTCTCTCTCCCCTCCCCCTCCATTGTTCAGGAGCTCTGCCTTTGAGCTCCTTCCCAACTCTGGATCTCTCACTCTCGGCTGTTTCCATCTCTCCCTCTAATTCTCTCTCCCCCAGCTTTTCACCTGGCTTCCGCCACACCATTTCTGTCTTTCCTCTGGAAAGTTCTCCCAGACTAGTCGCAACAGTCACACCAGTGCCAAACCCTTGATTTTTCTTCAAAGTCCTTGTCAAAAGTCTACCCAGACATTGACCAAATAGTCAGACAAAAAAAGAAATGTTTTCTTAACATGGATGTGAGTCCCATGACAACTGTACCATGTCTTATTCACATCAGTGTCTCCAGGGCTGGTTCAATGGTATTCAACAAACATTTCTCTAGTGAATGAATGAATGAATGAATGAATGTTTCTTGTCTTCCCCATAAATTTTTTTTCTTTTTTCTTTTTAACATTTTTATTGGAGTATAATTGCTTTACAATGGTGTGTTAGTTTTTGCTTTATAACAAAGTGAATCAGTTATACATATACATATGTCTCCATATCTCTTCCCTCTTGCGTCTCCCTCCCTCCCACCCTCCCTATCTCACCCCTCGAGGTGGTCACAAAGCACCAAGCTCATCTCCCTGTGCTATGCGGCTGCTTCCCACTAGCTATCTATTTTACATTTGGTAGTGTATATATGTCCATGCCACTCTCTCACCCTGTCATATCTCACCCCTCCCCCTCCCCATATCCTCAAGTCCATTCTCTAGTAGGTCTGTGTCTTTATTCCCGTCTTGCCCTTAGGTTCTTTATGACTTTTTTTTTTTTTCAGATTCCATATATATGTGTTAGCATATGGTATTTGTTTTTCTCTTTCTTCAGAGTGACTTACTTCACTCTGTGTGACAGACTCTAGGTCCATTCACCTCACTACAAATAACTCAATTTCGTTTCTTTTTATGGCTGAGAAATATTCCATTGTATATATGTGCTACGTCTTCTTTTCCATTCCTCTGTTGATGGACACTTAGGTTGCTTCCATGTCCTGGCTATTGTAAATAGAGCTGCAATGAACATTTTGGTACATGACTCTTTTTGAATTATGGTTTTCTCAGGGTATATGCCCAGTAGTGGGATTGCTGGGTCGTATGGTAGTTCTATTTTTAGTTTTTTAAGGAACCTCCATACTGTTCTCCATAGTGCCTGTACCAATTTACATTCCCACCAACAGTGCAAGAGTGTTCCCTTTTCTCCACACCCTCTCCAGCATTTATTGTTTGTAGATTTTTTGATGATGGCCATTCTGACTGGTGTGAGGTGATACCTCATTGTAGTTTTGATTTGCATTTCTCTAATGATTAATGATGTTGAGCATTCTTTCATGTGTTTGTTGGCAATCTGTATATCTTCTTTGGAGAAATGTCTCTTTAGGTTTTCTGCCTATTTTTGGATTGGGTTGTTTGTTTTTTTGATATTGAGCTGCATGAGCTGCTTGTAAATTTTGGAGATTAATCCTTTGTCAGTTGCTTCATTTGCAAATATTTTCTCCCATTCTGAGAGTTATCTTTTCATCTTGTTTATGGTTTTGCTGTGCAAAAACTTTTTTGCTGTGCAAAAACTTTTAAGTTTCATTAGGTCCCATTTGTTTATTTTTGTTTTTATTTCCATTTCTCTAGGAGGTGGGTCAAAAAGGATCTTGCAGAGGCCGCGATAATGAGAGGCCCGCGCACCGCGATGAAGAGTGGCCCCCACTTGCCGCAACTAGAGAAAGCCCTCGCACAGAAACGAAGACCCAACACAGCCATAAATAAATAAATAAATTAAAAAAAAAAAAAAAGGATCTTGCTGTGATTTATGTCATAGAGTGTTCTGCCTATGTTTTCCTCTAAGAGTTATATAGTGTCTGGCCTTACATTTAGGTCTTTAATCCATTTTGAGTTTATTTTTGTGTATGGTGTTAGGGAGTGTTCTAATTTCATTCTTTTACATGTAGCTGTCCAGGTTTCCCAGCACCACTTATTGAAGAGGCCGTCTTTTCTCCACTGCATATTCTTGCCTCCTTTATCAAAGATAAGGTGACCATATGTGCGTGGGTTTATCTCTGGGCTTTCTATACTGTTCCATTGATCTATATTTCTGTTTTTGTGCCAGTACCATATTGTCTTGATTACTGTAACTTTGTAGTATAGTCTGAAGTCAGGGAGCCTGATTCCTCCAGCTCTGTTTTTCTTTCTCAAGATTGCTTTGGCTATTTGTTCCCCCATAAATTTTAAGATCCATTTGTGCTAAGATTGTTTCTTAACATTCTCATCTCTGCCTAGGGCATCTTGCCCAGGTCTGTCTGGCTGACTGACTGGTCAAATCCAGAAGCTTGATCTCATTAGCAGTATCCCCCAGTCCTCCTAGAAGTACTTGAAGGGGTAGAATGCTGCCAGTGCTGGTTCTGAGATCTATTGAAAAAGTCTTAGAAGGGTAAAACTTTGTTTGCTGTTTATTTGGCATATAGAGTTCTATCCAGTAGAACTGTGGCAAACATTTTTGGTTGCCTAACCAACAGCTATTTCCGACTTCCTTCCTGCTGTCAGGGACTATGTTTGTTTCTATACCCAGCCCCTCATGTAATCATGTTACATGTTTTTAACAGAATGAAGTTATCCCAGCTCCAGAGAAAAATCTCAGTTGGTAAACTAACAGTCCTCAAAATGTCGTCTACAAAACCCCTGAGGTCCCAGAGACCCTTTGAGGGAGTTCTTAAGGTCAAAATTATTTTCATGGTAATACTAAGACATTATTTGCTTTTTTCCATGTTGACATTTGTTCTCATGGTAAAAACACAATGATGAGTAAAACTCCTGGTGCCTTAGCAAGAATCAAAGCAGTGACACCAAACTGTACTAGTAGACATTGTGTACTTCACTGCCAAATACTCACAGTAAAGGAAAGGAGAGAAGGAAGGAAGGAAGGAAGGAAGGAAGGAAGGAAGGAAGGAAGGAAGGAAGGAAGGGCAGAAGGAAGGAAGAGAAGGAGGAAGGAAAGAAGGAAGGAAGGGAGGGAGGAAGGAAATAAAGAAAGAAGGAAAGAAGGAAGGAAGGAATTCATTTTATTTGAGAATATCCTTGATAAGACAGTAAAAATTATGGGTTTTTTAAAATTAAATCTCAACTCTTAAGTACATGCCATTTTATTATTCTGACTGAAGAAATGGAAAGTTTGCATCAATCCCTGCTGTTGCTTACCAAAGTACAATGAACATGGACAACTCAAGGTAATGCCCTTGGGCAACAGTTTGAGTTGTAAGCTAAACAAGCTGGCTTTTTTCACGGAACACCATTTTCACTTTATAGAATGTCTGACCAACTACGGTAATTCTGACATGGGTATTTGACAGATATTCTCTCAAAAAATGAACAATGGAAAACAGCTAACCGTATTTGTTACCAATGATGAAATGTAAACTTTCAAACAAATATTACAATTTTTAGAAAGGTTGTATTTGTCACTATAAGCTTGACAGCTTCCCAATATTTTAAGAATTTTCTGATGAGATCAGTGGAGATATTAAGGAATATAATTTTTCAATTTTGTGTAATAAAACCTGTTAACATTAGAAGATCTGCATAATTCAGTGAACCGATATTTTCCAAATGATCAATGCATGGCATTACAAAATAATGCCTGGGTTCAAATCCATTAGAAAAGTAAGAGTAGACCTATGGATATTAATGTAATAGAATATGAAAAGTTCTTTGATGTGGCTTCAGAGTCCACACTGCACTTAATCTTTAAAATGCTACCACTTGTTGAGTTTTCATAAAGTATCAAAGAAGAATATACACAATTATCTGAAGAGATTATTAAAATATTCCTCCCTTTTGCAACTATATACCTGTATGAGGCCAGATTTCTTCATATACTTCAACCAAACAACATATCCCAATAGACTTAATGTAAAAACAGACATGAGAATCCAGCTGTCTTCTACTGAACCAGGCATTAAAAATTGTACAGAAATATAAAATAATTTAAAATAATCTTCCCACTAATTTTTTTCATTTTGGAAAATGTAGTTATTCTTCATAACTCTATGCTGTTTATGTTAAGATATAATGGTTTTTTTTATAAGGAATTAATATTTTAAATTTTCTTGGTTTTTAATAGGATATATACTGATAGATATTATCTGTGTAAACAAAAGCTTGAAAACCTCTGGTCAGGGCTAACCCACGTGGTTCTATTTTGCTTCCTGGTGATTGCTTTAGTCATGGGCCTGTAATGAGATATGAAAGAAATTCTGCTAAGAGGAAAGGTCATGTTACTTTTAAAGTGTGTGAAAAGAAAGGATGGTCTCTTTTCCTCTACTGACCATTATTAGGTGTTCAAGTGACAGCTAGAAGTAAGGCAGACTTCGTGTTCGGTTGTCAGCTGATGCAGAGAAGGAATGAAAATTGCTTGGATCCTGGTCGACACAGTTGAGCTGTAGAATTAACCAGCCCTGGAGATGTCTTGGCCTTAGGCTTGTTGATAACTGAGAAAATAGGGTTCTTCTATAGCTTAAGCCATTTGGGTGAGGTTTCCCTTCACTTAATAGCGAAGAGCATTCTGATACAAGAATTCCCCCCAAACTTTAAACATATAAAGTAACTCACAGCCAGGATGAAAGTCTTTTTTTTTCTTTTTGACTTTTTTCATTACAGAGCTCAAATTCACATCTGCCTCAAAGATCATTAGGACTATATGCCCAATTTCTTGGTTTTATATATTGCAGTTCCTATGTGGGTATATGATTTTCCCTCCTCCTAGCCCCTCTTACCATCCAAACCAGCAGAAAAATAAATAGCCATATAAAAGAGGTGAATGTTATAGACAACAAAAAACTGCCAGGTTCTAGGCCACGTTTCCCCCAAAGAGTCATTTCCGTCTATTAGGCACATAATGCATGTTTTCAAAAAGACCCCGTTGTAAATACATATTTGTTTAGATGAACTGCAGCACAACAGAGAATCTCTGGGGGAGATAGTACGTATTTTACAACCTGCCAAAAAAGACCCTGTGAAAGGTAAAATAGGACAACCAGAAGGGCATAGAACCCCTCTCCCTGCTGTTGACAGCTGCCATGGCTGGCCTGACATTCAGACACCTTGACCTCTGAGGCTGCTGAGGTCCAGGAACCATTGTCTCACCGAGGTCCAGGAACCATTCAGGCTAAACATGGGATCTGAGGAGAGAAGATGGAGCAAGTCATCCAGCAGAGGGGCTCCAGGCACAGTTCTTAAGCCCTGATCCCTCAGGTGAAGCTGGTTTTGCTTTTCCTGGGTGTGGGGACATGAAGAGAAACAAAGTATACCAACTCATTTGTGCTTGGTTCCAACCGCCTCCATCAAATTCAGAGTAGCTCAGGACCTGCTTTTTGGGTGTGAATGAACTGTTCCTATGTCAGACTAGTGCCTGCGATCACAGGTTTAAATAATAGCTACAGCCAAAACCCTGCTGCCTTATACTGAAAGCTGCAAGGGGAAGTAGCATCAGCCTGACAACTAGTACCATTTAGGAGGAATCTTGAGAGAGAGAAGCAGGGTGCCTCATACTAAATTTCAGCCCCTGAGAAGCATAGGGATGCTCTTCTACCTTCATTCTGCAGTTGCACTGTTTCCTTGCTCTGTGTTTTGCCAGGCTACATCAGCTTTTGGGAACATATAGAATCTCCCACCACCCCTCCCATAAGAATAATTACTCAGGTGATGATATGCACTTCCTATGGCATCACATCAGGAGGAAGGGGACGTCAATTTGTTCCATTAATTAGTGATGCTAAGGCTGTTCACCAGGTTAAGGTGGTGAATGCTGAGTCTCTCTATTAAAGAAACACCCTGTGCTTTTTGTAATTAGTAAATAGTCTGTGCACGCATACTTGGAAATCATGTACATATCCCATATCCTAAGGATTTTTCAACCAAAGATTTTAGAACAATCCATGACTGAGTCAGTTATTACATTTGTGTTTGCAAAATAGTGATTTTCTAATTCAATCATTACTTCTACAATTATTAGCTGGTGTTGATATGTAAATAATCTATCACCACGGATTCTTTTTTTCATCAGTATGCTATAATCCATTACCATCATTCTTTTTGATGCTCAGATTGTGTCAACTTTGGCCAGTAGGAAACCCTTCAGCTTCTAGCACTTTCTTGCTTTCTGTCACAAGCTGTTCTAGCGTCAGCTTTCCCCTTCCTGCCCCAGACCTGGAATCAGCCATTTCTCCCAAGAGCCCTCATTCCGTGTACTGAAGAATGGCGTTTGGAAACCAAGATCAGAGTTCTGGGTGTTTTCCTTGCTAGTGGAGGGTCATTGCTTCTAGGCCATTTCAATGGACAGAGCTAGAAAATGTAGTGTTTCTTTCTTATTTATTTTCTTTCTTTAACAAACTCATGAGTTCATGCTAATCCCTTCAAATCAATTCCAATACAACAGTCATTTTCCTCACTTTCCCCTAGTCCATATTTGCATCTCCTTTCTCAGTGAAAATTCGAGTTCCCAGCAACACTAGTATATTTATATTTTTGCTCTGAGCTACCAGTGTACACACAATAATTTCAGAATTACTGATTATTGATGCCACAGCTGACACCAACCTGCTAACTAAAGTTCAAAATATCGTTGCAGTAGGCTTGGCGTCTTTGTAGTTGTCTTACCAATATGTCTAACCTAAATCCAATCATGAGGAAATGTTAGAAAAATCTAAATTTGGCGATGTTTCACAGGATAACTGGCTTGGATTCTTCAAAAGCGTCAGTGCTATGAAAGTAAGAAAAAAAAAGGTGGGAGAAGTGTTATGTAAGTTACAGAGACAAATGCAAATGTAAGGTCCTTGAGTGGACCCTGAAAAAAAAAAAAAAGTCACAAGGGCTATTTTTAGGACAAATGGGTAATTATAAATTTGGGCTATATATTACAAAATATTACCATATTCAGTGTCTTGGGTTTGATAATGGTGCTATGGGTGTGTGTTGCATATATGGGGAAAGCCTGCTTTGGCGCACATGACTGAGTCATCAATAATACTTATTGCTTTCTCCATCTTCCTTTTAAAGATACAGATGATGAGAAATAAAGAAATATAATTTCTACTTTATAACTCATAGTTTTGTGCTTTAAACTTTTGATGTTTTAAACTATGTCTAATCCATTCCTTAAACCATCCATGAACCTCACTGACTGTCTTGCTCATTTCTAGATGCTCTATCAATTTGGTTCATTTAAGAAAATCCATGTGTCCTCTTTTCAAAGTGTCTTGTTTCACCTCCCCACCCTGAGGAGTTAAATCCTTTAAAAAATATCCAGTGTTAAATATCATTTAAACAAGTTTTAGATAATGCCTTTAAAATTGACATTCCACTTCTCAAATTTGGTGCTCTAGCACACCTTTTTATTGTTTCTCTTTACTTTCATTCCTAATCTGCAGCTTTCTTATCTGCTTGGTAATTTTGGATTGTGAGCCCATTGTCATGGAGCCGGTTTCACTTGTCAGAAATCCAGGTGTACCATGTTATGGGGTGGGGTCATCTTCCTGCAGAGATTTTTCTGTCCTTTGCTTCTTCTGATGCCCCAGGATTATCACCAGTCCAAGACAAATTTTATACTGATTTTTGGGCACTGAAATTTTTCTGGACCCTTTAGAGATTGCAAATTCAAACCCTAAATAGTTTTAGGCTGGGATTTTGAATTCTCAAGCAACTGTTTAGACCCAGACCACTGAGAAGGCTTCTACCTCCTTTTCCCATGATGGTCTGAATTTTTTTCACAGAGCCTCCCATTTAACTGAGGGTGCAGCTTTTTCAGGGTCCTTTCTTGAGGGAGGCATCATGTTCCAACTCCTCTCCACACTGGCTAAAGCTCCATCTTCAGTCTCCACATAGCCTTTAAAACCCCAGCCCTGGATTGTCCCAAGGAGTGTTGTTACAGGTTGAATGACATCCATTTAAAAAAGGTATGTTGAAGCCCAAACTCCAGCACCTGAAAAATGGGACCTTATTTGGAAGAAGTGTCTTTACAGAGGAAATCAAGTTAAAATACATCATGAGGGTGGTCCCTAATCTGACTGGTGTCCTTGTAAAAAGGGGAAATCTGGACACAGAGATACACATGCACAGAGGGAAGGCAATGTGAAGACACACAGGGAGAACACAATGTGAAGACAGAGGATGGGGCTGAGACAGGCTGGGATCTGGGGACCTGGGGCCCTTTGCTGCAGTGCTTGCACCTGGACAAACGTCTCCTGGAGCAACAAAATACAAAGAAAGTATAAGGGACTAAAAATAACTGTGTGCATGTGCAGTTGGGGCAAATTGTGGACAAGATACAAAAAAGACCAAAAAAACCCAACTGCCACTTTTGAAGAGCCAGAAGCAAAAACAAGGTGTCAGGAGCAAAAGCACAGGGCACTTGCTATCACCAAAGGGGTGGGCAAACCAACTAAGCCTCCCCTCTAGGCTGACCCCTGGGCACACCCCACCCTCACCTCATATAAGGAACCAGCTCACCCCACCCCCACCCCCCCGGCTCGGGGAGCGAGCAAGGCAACCTGTTACTTGTTTTTGCTTCCTCAGCAGGGGCCCCATAAAGCCTTGCCTGAATTTCTTGTCTGGCCTCTTATCAATTTATATTGATTAAGGAAGGCCAAGAACCCTGGTCGGTATCAGAGTGATGCATCTATAAGCCAAGGAATGCTTCAGGCTCCAGAAAGCTAGGAGAGGGTCATGGAACAGTTCTTCCCCAATGCCTTCAGAGGGATCGTGAGCCTGCTGACACCTTGATTCCAGACTTCTGGCCTCCAGAAGTGTGAGGCAATACATTTCTGTTGTTTTAAACCATCCAATTTGTGGTAGTTTACTATGGCAGTGACAGGGAACTAGTACAGATAACTTCCCCTATCGCTGCCCACACCCCTAAGGCGGCCACAACAATAACGCTGTGCTTACCACTCTTGTTGTCAGTTCCCTCTTCACTTCTGACCCTTGAGGATTTCCTTTCTTCAAGCTCAGCTTTGTATGTTTAATATTTTTTGGTTGTTAACTCTTATCCAATGTTTCTCTTCCTGTATAGTGAGAGAGATGTCATGCTACCTCAAGTTCTCCATCAGCCCCCCATTGCTGACCTCTTGGGCTGCTGGGAACCTCAGGGAAAATGACATTCCCAGACGTTCCCAGGATGAATTCTTCCCACTAGAGCAATCCTGAGCACCCCCCAAGCGTAGAGCCTAGAGCGTGTTGCACTGTGCTTGGAAGTGGTCTGGAAGTGACCGTGAACACCAGGCTGACAGGCCAGGTGAGTAATGTAAATGAATAAAGAAACCCAGCTGGGTGTAAACCATACCAATTATTTTGAAACCCTCAGACTTCATGGCATAGCTTTTATTTTTCCACTTTGGTAGCAACCTGGGTATCACTTTCTTTTTAATTCTACTCTAAGGAGAACCGTCATGCAGACTTAATGCTAAGTGGCAACTGCCTCCAAGGTCCTGAGAGGCGGAGACCCTGGTGAAATAGGATGCCTCCATCGAAGGGACAGCTGTCACTCGGCGCCAGCTGAGGCCTGTGAAGTATTGTCAGGTCTCTGTATCTTTCAAAATAAAAGAAAGAGTTTGGATCCTTTTTGTGAAATTTCCTGATTTTAAAATGTTGGCACTACGAAAGAATTCAAAAGTTTAAAACAATGTTTTCTGGTCAAAAAAATATAGGCATATAATTCATTAGTTTACTAAATATGATTTGATGATTGCTTTTTCAAAATTTCTAGTTACATGACTTTTCTGAGAAAGAAAATCATTCTATAAAACAATAATAGACATTTATAGTTTTCTCGAAACCTCTTTGTTACAATTTGTACATTTCTCGGTGGAAAAGCAAATTCTAGATGATGGCATTTTTCTTAGTACTTTATTTATTTTTTTAAATACAGAGAAGCGTTTGACTCCAAAGGCATGTTTTTCTTTAAGGAAAATGATGAAGAATAAAATTAATTAGAAACAGACGTTGCTTGACCCCCAAGTTCTGAAAACAGACAGAATACTCAAGGTCAACACTGAAACTCCGAGTTTAATTTATTCTGTTGTTTTTTTTTCCTTCTCCCTCCCCAGAATATTCCATATTTTGTTAGTTTCTGTCAGAGAAATATGGCTTCATTTGATCTGCCTCTTTGCCAGGGTGTCATAGGTAATTGTGAATCTGAGGAGGCCATTTCAGAGATGCACCTGCTAGGTGCCTTGTACTGCACATCAGAGTGGCCTGGACATTTTGTTGTTGTTGTTGTTTTGAGTGATAGGAGAGCCGACTTATCCTTGAATCTGAGGGACCAGCATGCCTCTAAGAAGACAGCTACTCGGACAAACCTTAACAAAATGCTTGGGTCGTTTGGTGTTTCAGATCCAGGTCTGTCCACTTGTCCCCTACTGCAGGGGGGAGGGGTGGGGCCAGTGACAGCATGGAGAGACTGTATCTGGTGTTTTTGTGCTACTTGCATTTCTTATGGGTCAAAAGGAAGCTGAGAGTTCTGTATGGGCCACCCACTTGACCCATCCAGCCCCTCAGATGTGATAGTGACACTGCTCACCTATCTCATTGTCTGTTTTGGGGCAGTGCCTCTGATATATTTTGTCTTTCCTAATCACCAAGTGTGGGTTCATCATTTATGAACCTGTTATTCCATTGTGGAGTTTCTCCATGTTTTCAGACTGAACTGCCCCTCCAGGCTGAGAGTTTCATAATCCCTTCCTTTTCAGTGAAAGTCTTTCATCTTCAATACTGAATACCTGAGGTCTCATAGCATCTTTGCCCACAGCCTCCATGGCCAGTTGGCCCGCAGGATCTGCTACTCTGTGAAGTGGCTGTGTGGATGCTGAGTGTTGGTGAAGAGTATGTTTTCAAACGTGTGTGCTTTCTTTTCTATTCCCATTCATCTTCTATATTCAACTGGCCCCTCTCCGACTCTCAGTCTATCTACTCTCTCACACCATCATTCTCATAGTTCAGCTACAGTGATCTTTCTAAAATAAAATTTGACCATGTCACAACCATGATGAAACTCTTTGCTGACTCCATTACATAGAGAACAAAAGCCAAGACCTACAGCATGGCACTAAAAGGCCTTAATAATCTCTTACCTAATTTACCAAACTTTTCTCTTGGCCAATGCCTCCATTAAGGTTGCATCAAACTCTTCTCTGTCCCCCAGGTAAAAGTAACGTGTTGGACAAGAGCCAACTTGTCCACTTTATAAAAGGTGTCTTTATATACCCAACACCATAGCTTTAAAACATAAAAAGTAATAGAAAATAGGAAGAATGTAATAAATCCTCACTTATACTGGAAGATATTTGCCTGACCTCTCTCAGAACTCAATAAATTAAGAGCACAGAGGTTAAAGGAAAAATGAGTAAGTTATAGAAGCACTACATGTATATGTGTGTATATATATGCATACACTTTTTCTAAGCAAATAGAAAACTCACACTATTTTAAAACACACATGAAATATTTATAAAATTTACCATGTATTAAGTCACAAAGGAAATTTCTATAAATCTCTCAAGTCAGAAATCATAGGGATCATAAAGACAGATCACATTAAAAATCCAGACTTCTAAAATAACCCTTGAGTTAAAGAGGTTAAAATAAAACAATAAATTCATGATAACAAGTCACATTTATATTTTTTTAAAAACAAATGACAACCACAAGAACCTTAAGTGTATATACTAGAAAACAAAATGGTTGAAATTAAATGAACTAATCATGCAAGAAACTGGAAGAGAGGATAATAATATAAACCCAAAGACATTAGGACAAAATTGTTGATAAAGACAAACCCAAAATTAATGAAATAGGAAAAACACCATTAGCTTTAATATCTGGTTCTTTGAAAAGACAAAAATGTCTGGTCAGTTGGTAAAAAAATAATAATATATACAAAGATAGCTAGTATTGGAAATGAGGAAAAGAATATAACTTTAGATAATGAGGAGATTAAAAAATTAAATGAATGTTATTGCATTCTAAAATGTAGACAAAATGGAAATTTTTCTTGTAAATAAATTCACCAAGATTGACTCAAGTTAACAACCTTAAAACATTAGAATTTGTAGAAGAAAAATTTTAAGGTAGTAAAAACTCTTTCTTAAAAATGCTACCGGATCTAGACCATCTGTAGATAAGTTGTACTAAGCCTTCAATAAAACAGAAAATTCTTGTATTCCACAGAAACCTCCCCAACTCATTCTATAATGGTAATATTTCCCTGACAGTAAAAGAAGACAAGAGCAGCATATAAAACAAAACTGAAATTTTCATGTATGAGCACAAATACAAAAACTCTGAATAAGATATAATCATGTTGCTTGTTGGTAGGTTGAATTAAAGGAATTAGGAATTAAAGGATAGTTAAACCTTCAGAAATCTACTGCTATAATTGATGAAATTAACAGATTAAAATAGAAATGCAATATGAACATGTATTAAATAAAATTAATCTCATTCATGATTTTAAAAGCCATGGTAAGATAAGAAAGGAAGAAAACTTCTTATCCCAATATAAAGGTTAAGAAATCCAAATTAATGATGTAAAATTAGAAATATTTTATTTGATTTTGTTAAAAAATCAGACAAGACACCCATTGAAATCTCAGCCACTAAATACAGAAATAAAATTGAGCAGATAAAATATTGTAATAGAAGAAACAAAATTATCACTATTTATAGCTAATATGTTTGCATACCTCACATATCTAAGTAAATTCCTTAGAATTATTATTTGAAGGTAGTTCAATACAAGATAAATAAACAAAAATAGCATTTCTAAACAACAGCGACAACTAGGAAGTACACTGTGAAAATACCCTGTTTTATATAACCTCTGGAGATAAAGCTAACAGAAAATGTGCAGGACTTGTATAAATAAAACTATGAAAGTTTATAAAGGACATGAAAGAGATTACATAACTGAAGAGTCCTCATAGATAGGAAGACTCAATAATGTCAGATCTCCCCAAATAAACTGTCTATTCAATATTTAATGCTCTCCTGACTTGAGCTGGGGGCTTTTTCCCCAGGAAGCAAGTCTGAGACCAAGACTTGCCTACAGAGAGTTTATTTTACAAAATTATCCAGCAGGTTCTGGAATAAAGGGGGTTACTGAGGGGTGTGTTTAGGGCGCAATGATCACTGGCAAATCTCCCAACCAAATCTCAGTAAGGGATTTAAAAAAAAAAATGTGATAAGCAGATTCTAAAATCACATGGGAGAGACACTGCAGAGGAATCATGAAGACAGTTTTGAAAAAAGAAAATTGATGTGGAGGACTAAGTTCTCCACCAACTTTCCACACAACCTAAGGGTATAGCAATTACAACTGTGTGGTCTTAGGAAAGAAAGAGATCAATGGGATAAACTAAAGAGGGAAGAAATAGAATCATTAAATTGAGAGTTGAATTTATGACAAAGGCAGCACTTTGGTTTGGAGGGGAAAGAATGGTCCAATTAACCAATGATGAAGATGGTTGGCTATTCATTTGGAAAATTAGACCTCTAGTTCATAATACACAAAATTTCAACATTAATCAAAGAGTTCATAAAAATAATTATAAAATAATTAAAAGAAAATATAAAATGTATTCCTCAATAAAATATGAAGTCCAGAGTCTCTGAACAAATAGGTTGACATATTTGACTACATTAAAACAAAGGTCTTCTGAACAAGAGACAAATGATGTACTGGGAGAAATATTTATAACATATATAACAAAGAATTACTATCTAAAATTTGTAATACACTTCTTGAAATCAGTAAGAAAAAAAATAACTCAATAGAAAATTAGACAAAACTATAACTGGACAATTCAGAGAACAGGAAATACAATTAGCCAATAAATAGATTTTAAAACATTCAAACTTTCTAATAAACAGAGAAATCCAAATGAAAACAAGATTATCTCTTTTTATACCTTAGAAAAGTAAAATTTTCGATGACTGATGTATCCAGATCACGCAAAGATGTAAAAAATAATACCATGCCATCTACCATCAACTAGTCCATTTAAAAGGGCAACTTGGTGAAGGCATCTGAATTTAAATGTACATACCCTTCAAACAAGTAATTTTAATTCTAGAAATCTAGTTTATAGAAACATTTCCATGAATGTTCAAAGACTTATGTACAAGATTGTACAACAAAGTCTTATTTGTAATAATGAAAAAAATTAGAAGAACCTTAAGTATTTTATAATAAATTATGGTATGCCCATACTATAGAATACTAAACAGCTGTTAAAAAGAGTAATGTGCTTTAGTTTTGAAAGATCTTTGAAATGAATTAAATGAAAAACAGGGTACAGGATAATATCTAAAACATATCTTCACTTATGTGAAAATCCATACGTATAAAACATATATATGTATTATATAGAAATATATTAATATATTAATTGATATTATTTATTAATATATTAATATTAATATATATTATACTTCTATATAATACATATATGTTTTATATGTATGGAAATGGATAAAAATTGACTGGAAAAATGTACATCTAATTGTTTCAAGTGCTTACATTTGGGGGGGTGGTTTTTAGGGTGGGTATATTTGGGATTCACACATTTATTCTATGTATTTCAGTGATATTTGAATTTTTTACAATTTTATGTTGTATTATTGAGATAAAATTTTAAAATAAAAGTATACAATTTTATTATAAATATCACTTTTCTTCCACCTTCACTAAATAAATGCTGAACAAATATTTAACTATATCAGTGTGAAGGGGTCCTTAATTATTGACTTGCTGAGGGCACCTGTGTGTCTCCATCTGCCCTTCTCCCATCTGAGTGCCTCCAGGTGGGACAGGAGAGATGTATGAGGGCAGACTTGAGCCCTGGGGGGCATCGGGCTTCTGCAGCTGCAGACAAACACATGGGAACACATATGCTCACGGGACACTCACAAGACAATGTTTCATGCACTCTCAGTGGCCCAGGGTGTCCCAGCTCCGGACATGCTGGGAACACGGGGAGGCACCATAGTGGAAAACATCTTTTTGTTGACTGCGGAAAAGTAGTACATTCCAGGAGTCACGTGTGAGAGGTGCTCCTCCTTACCACTCAGCCCCCCTGGGGTGGCTGTGCCAGCCTCTCTATAAATGCAATGTTGGCATAACCTTTGGAGCTATCCACAGCATGCCTGGGGGTTAGCTGAGTGGAGAGATCAATGACAGCACTTGGCCCGGCATACTGGAGGAGCCCCTGCTTCACGTGGGTCCCAGCCTTGAGCCCTGTGCCATCCTAGAGCCTCTAGCAGTGCAGACTGACACAGCTGAAAGCTGCTGGCTGTTCTTTATAGCCTGTGTCATTAAAGGAGCTGGGTTGCCACTGTTCTGCAGAGCACCAAGGTGCAGACTGCATTTTCTGAACGCTTTAAACACTGTCTTTCTTGAGAGCACCAGGCTTCCATGCCCATTCATTGGTCTTTGAGTGCGGGATGGTTTCAGCGACCACAGATGTGTTGCACTGGCATTTTCTCCAGCAGCCTGGCAATCGTAACTGTCACACCTCATAATGAGTTTCGCCAATAGAATGAATAAAGCCGTATTTCTGACCTTAGCACCTATCTGAATCTTACTCAAGTTTTACTCTCCAGTTATTGTCACAGTAAGTCTTCTCATTTGCTGTCAGCAAAAAAATAAAAATAAAAATATACCTTGTTACACAGAAACTTGTTGCAAAAGCTCACTGATAAGGCATTTGTAAATCGAGGAGCTGCTATGCTAGAATCTCTAGAATCTCCAGATGGTTTTGGATGCGTGAATTCTGCCCGTTGCCAGGTCTTGAACATTCAGGGGCACAGCATGACATCATGGCAGTCAGGGGCCCTGGAGCCCTTGAGACCAGTGCTGCATTCTGGCTCTGCCACTTGCAGACTCTTGGGTCATGGAAATCATACAGCCTTTCTGAGCCTCTTACGAAAGTGGGGATACTAATTCCCACTTTGCATAGTTGGCATTCAGATGAGAGACAGCATTCAGAAGGTGCCGGCATCACCTGGCTCTTTAAAGACCCAATAAACTGTAGCTTAATATGACATCATCCCCAGGGCTGCTACTTGCACCGTTGGGCCTCCTCCCGTGGTCCAGGTCAGGGCATTAGGATGGAAGACCCAAACAATCTGAGCAAGCATGATTTTTCATCTGAGAGTTATCAACAGGGGCTTCTAAAAGCTGCAAAATGTTTCAGTCCAATGAACTTGCCCAGCTGGAGGTTTCCAGGCTCTTAGGCACCCTCAACAAACCAACTAACAAAAAAAAAAAACCCGTTCATGAGAGCTGTATATTTTTAATATTAATATCATTTATATACAATTTTATTGAAAATGACATTTTTGTTCCTAAACTATGTTCTCGCTGGGGGGAAGGCAGTGATGTTGCATTTGAGGATAAAGTCTTTTACTATCACACATCTCTAGCCTTATACTGAGAGGCAAGGAGGACATGAATTAGGTCCAAAGGACTGAATCTTACAGGAACGTCTCCTGAATGGAGGGGTGCCTGCCTGCCTATGGGGTTGGGGGAAGCTAGGAGGCTTCTCTAGATCTTAGTGAAGAACTTGAGATAGTCACTTCATTTCTTTGATTTTACAGGATTTTTACCATTTTTCCTACAGTATCTTTTTTGAAGGCAGAATTGACATCGCACTTATTATATGTTTAGTCTACTGAATGTGAAATAACCCAGTCTTTTCTGATTATCTGAGTCTTTCCAAGGCTTGCTTAAGCAAGAAGGGGGGTTAGTTGGAAGGTTATAGGGCTATTTCCCTGGAGTCCGTGGGCCCCTGGGCAGCAGGAGGGATTGGAATCTGGAAACACAGCCACCTGCTCTCTGAGACCACCTGGTCTTGTCTTGTATTTATTTCAGCCTCTCTCTACACATCTGTATTCTCTCTCTCTCTCTGTCTCTTTCTCATCTTACCATCTCATCCTCTTCTCTATTCTCAAGGCCCAATCCAGCCCTCACCTTGCTTGTCCTTCCAACCAGGAGCCATAGAGACCTGACTTAGACATCCTGTGTTCCAATTCTGAATTCCCAAGAAAAAGAATTCCCAAGAAAAAACTCAGCCTATTCTCGGGGTTGACCTTCACTGAGTCAAGGGAGCTGCTCTATCTAATCAACAGTCAAAAGTGGGGAAGATGCAGTCCTGCTTTCCCAACTATCTGAAGGTCATGGAGGGCAGGAACTAGCCTTTCCACTTGGCCTGGCACCCAGTAGAATTGGGTAAAATTGATTGATTGATTGACCTATCATATACTGCACATCAGGCTTGAAAATTCTTACAGTGTGAACGTAGCTTTCAAATTGTCACTTGTCCCATTTAAGAATAAATGTCAGATGATCCAGGCTGAATAGAGTGTTGAATTCATTTATTTGCTTTCTGTAGAACTTCTGGGTGAAAGGCAGGCTCATAAAACGTGTATGAGCTGGAAAACTTGGGGTACTTGCAAAGATGAATTGTAAAGTATAATTTAACATTACTTATATATAGAATCTGGGCTCTTGGTAGGATATGGTGGGTACCAAGCTGCTGTGGGTTCTGGTGCCTTGGCAATTGCAGGTCTTTTAAGAGACACTATTTCTTCCCTAGCCAAGATATTGAGACAGAGGAAAAAAATGAATGGTCTTTCACAGTCATCAAAAGGGACCACATATTTCCCAACCTGACTACCTCTTCCTTCCCTGACCTTCTGAGCTTTATGGAGAAAGATGGAAAAAGCTAGAGGAGAGAAAGAAGTGGCAGAGAGGAAGAGGGCCTGAGAAGCCTCTGCAAAGAGATGGGTTTGCACACTGACCTTTTGTCCTTGTCCTGGGAGGCTGGGTACATTCAGGTCCCCCTGAATGGGTACATTCAGCCACAGCCCTGGTCCTCTTGGTCCCATCCCCTCATGTCACCCTCATGTCACCCCAACCTGATGTCTCCACAGTGCCCACTGAACCCGAACATTGGTCCAGATAAATGGAACCAGGCCATGGTGGCATCTAAGAGCTGGTTAGATTAATGGTGTGCTTGCTTTCCATTCGCAAATCCCAGAGGAAATATCTGCAGATTTAATTCTCAGTTAAAGGTGGAAGTGTAGGTTTGAATCTTGTATTAGGTTTCATCCCCTTACTGCTCAGCGTTTCTTCAGAAAGGTCAACTCTGGGAAAGATTGGAGTGTCGGAATCTTCTCCCTGGTGCTGTATAAAGATTTCTGACCTTTCGGTGCTCTTAATTCCTTCCCTTCCTTCCCTCCTAATACTTCCCCTCCGCCCTTTCTTTTTAAGGGCTCTTATTTATTGAAGTGTAAAGGATGTTGTATTCACACAAGCACATATACACACAAATTCCCCATTTGAAAACACAAATAACTTATCAAAAATGGAACATGCTAATACTCCTCAAAACTGTCAAGGTCATCAAAAACCAAGGAAAATCTGAGAAATCTAAGGAGACATGACAACCACGTGTAATGTGGTATCCTGGATGAGATCCTGTAACAGACAAAGGATTTTAGGGAAAAACTATGAAAATCTGAATAAAGTATGGACTTCAGTTAATGATAGTGTATCAATATTGGTTCATTAATTATAACAGAAGTACCATACTAATTTACAATGTTAATAATAGGGGAAACTGGGTACAGGGTATATGAGAACTCTCTGTATTAGCTTCTCAACTTTTCCGTAAATCTAGAACTTTTAAAATATAGTCTATTTTTAAAACAAAAAAACAAAAATGGTGCATGCTAAAACCACAACTCAGCTGGCCCATCACAAAGCATCACCTTGGTCACTGCGGCTGAACTGGCCAGGTGGGGGTGGGGGCCTGATTAGCTCGTCCTTCTTGGTAACCAGGAGGTAACCGAGCAATGAGCTCATTACACAAATTCATTTCGGGGCTTGCTTGAAAAGCTAGACATTAACCATTGAAGATGACTCCATATGGCTGGTTTCGTTAACCTGTTAAGTTCCAGACAGAAAGCACTGCAAAAACAGTGCCTGAAAGGAAGAAAGTCTAGGATGTACCGGAAAGGAGGGGCAATCACCACAAGAGGGTGGATGATTTCCCTGAAAATGAGCGAGGCCGTTGCACATGCATCAGACAGACAGCTCAGATGGGTTTGGGTGGCCCGAGGCATCTGAAACACCCAACGTGATTTTACGTACTTGGGATATTGAAGAGGGTCACAAGGGAAGATTCATTTACTTATTGTCTTTGAATATTATATCTGAATACCTCACTGACCACAGGAAATGAATGGGCTTTGTTCTTGATTCCTTCAACCTCTCCCAGACCGATGCCTTGCCCTGGCTCAGTCAGGCATCACCAGGGAGCCAGGACGGTCACCTCCTCAGAAGTCCGCTTCTGAACGTTTCCCCTCGGTGTCTTTTCTCTCTCATTGACATTCCAGCCCTTGAAACAAGGTCTTGGCTCCTTTCTCACTTCAGGATTTTGTTTTGGGGGAGCTGGAACACCTGTCCGCTGATCGCCTGCCACTCTGCATCTGGGCCCGGCTGACAGGCTCGTCTGCTTTGACTAATGATGTGATTGATGGACAAAATAAGGAAGAACATACAAAAAAACATTTCTGTCTGGTCTGGTGTGTCAGCAAGCCTTCATCAAGTGGCTGCTGAAGGTATATTTTGCTGCATGCCTCATTACACAGTAATGGCATTCCCAGGCAAAGCTGTTTCTTTTCATGACACAAGACAGCAGGCAGCTTTATGGGCGCTGGGCCCACCGAGCCCGGAGGAAGGAGCAGTACTAAAGAGCGGTCATTTCCAAAAGTGCCTCAAGTTGCTTTTTTGTTGTCATGAATTTAATATGAATCAACACAATATGAAATGGACATGAAGGATTTTAGTGACTAGTGATTTTTTTAAGACTGCTGTCTAAACAGACATCAAGAAGAAAGGAGAGGGTAGCACCACCACATTTCCTTTCTCCAAACCTGTTGCAAAAAAGAGTCATCTGTCAATTTTATTGCATTAAAAAAGTACACAGAAGCATATAGTCCAAACAAATGTCTTCTTTCAGGCTAAACACGTGGAAAATGCCACAGAGCTGATGCCAGAATCCTTTCACTCAGCAAACCAAGTGTTGGTCACCCCCATTACAGTGGCCTGCTGTGGATGGGGTGACATTTGGGAGAACCACACCTGCTTCACTGTTGCCTCAGTGCATATAATAATCCCCTGAAAATCACTTCTGGCTGGAACATGAGGGAAGCAAAGAACCGCTTCATTCTGCTTACAAGATACCTATTAGCTAGAATCCAGTGCTGGAGGATGCAAAGGAACCATGATTAAAAATAAGAGAGAGAGAGTAGGTAAATTCTTGGCCTGATATTTTTTTCCTTCTCTTTCTTCACTAGAGTACACTTAGAAGCAGGCACATGAGTTGGGTCGCAGAGTTCCTACTTTATTTTTTGCAAAGTATTTTGATTCTCCCTGGCATTAATTATTCTTTCTTTTTTTTTTCTTTTTCCTGGCAAATTTTCTTTGCCAAGGTATTTTATTACACACGTTCCACTTTTTTTCTTTAACATGTTGGACTGTCTCCAAAGAGAGATGCTTAAAATGAAGTTTCATTTTACAAACACTTTTTTATTCTTTCCTGCTACCATGATGAGTCTTTAGCGGTGGGTTATTGTGAATAATATGTGATTTTAACGAGTTGTGATTAGACAAAACTCTCTCTTCTTACAATAAATACTAGGTAGTAAGTTAGAAAAGGTATATGAGATTTTCATTCCTATTTAAAAAGAGAGAAAGACATAAACGCCAAATCTTGTTATGATAAATGTAGGCGATAATCTTTTAACATGCATTTAATTTACTGTGAGAGTAAGAGGCAGCTCTTCAACTCCTGTGTCCATGTTGACACTGCTTTGCACCAGCCAGTCTGGCACTGGGGACAGTGGCCCCTTTCTAACCAGGGTAATTATAGCCAGGCCCCAAGAGGGTGGAGGCAGGAACACAGGGCAGAAGGATGCAAGCTTAAAAATAAACATGTTACCAAAACCAAACCATCAGATTACTTCCTAGATGGACACTAATGAGTATAAAAAGGAAATGAAGGAGGAAAGGGTGTTCCGGTTTTTGGCTGAACAAAGGTAAAAGTCGTTGTCAACATCTTTTGTTAATTTCCCACATCTGTTCGTATTGTTCATTGAATTTTGATATCAAAATATCCCACTCTAAAGCAAAAGGACGATGGAATTCAGCCGACTCAAAAGTAGAAGCAGACTGAAGCATCCATCAACAGCAGAGCAGGGCTAGCTGGACAGGCCGAATACCTGCCCACGCCCACTGACTTAGCCGCTCGGCATTTAGAAGCAGGTGGCTCTTGTAATGGCAGAGGCCATCTTATCAGGAGCACTTTTTTCAGCGGCTGTGCTCCGCTAGCCTTGGAGTGGTTGGGATTGGAGGAGTTGCTGTCTGCTCTCGCTTCCTGCCCTTCGGGACTGAGAGCCAACAGCCAACCCCAGGTTTCCTGTAAACCAGCACCCTCTCTGTCCTCTTGGCCTGGCAGGCTGTTTCACTAGCACCTTCTTGATTTACAGCTTCAAAGCTAAGCAATGAGCTGCTTTAAACTAGACATCCCCTCCCCCAGCTTGGACCAAAAGCAGGCCTCCTCTCCAAAGGAGGGCCTCACAGCCTTGGAACCTTTATTCTTGCCTTGCCTTTCCGTTTTAGAACCAGAACCTTTTCAAAACCTCAGGAGCAGACAGCGGGGTGGGGTGTGGGCTCTGTGCTAGGGCCCCTTTGAATGCCAAGGCCGCAATCCATCCGCTTTCCAGTGAGGTCGTTTGTTTCAAAACTAGTGGCTGCAGGAGCCACTGGGGAGCGAGATCATTTAGCAGCAAAAATATTCTTTCTCAGCAAATTGCTTGGAGCCAGGGAAGAACCTTCCAGGTGGGTGATGCTTAGCACAGAGTGCAAGCAGAGGAAACCCTAACCTCGGGTTGTTTTCTCGCATCTTGCAGGAACCAGCCACCCGTTCACGGGCTGCTCCAGATATTACAACATACATTTTTTCTTTTCCTAAACAAGTTTGTATATCTTTCTTGATTGATTTTCTTTCACAAAACTCTTAATATTTTTCCAGATGCCTCTACCTTTTGTCCTTTCAACTGCCACTCACTTAGGAATGGCTCTTTGGAAAAGATTCAGACTAGAAGCATATGTATTTTCTACTTCAGTCTCTAGTTCCTTTGTACAATTTTAACTTATTTTATCTTCCTGTTATTTTTATTACTTTAATCGAAGTGGTGGTGGCACTAACTGATTTGCAAAGAACCCCTCAAATCTAGTTGGCTCTCCTCTGTCGAATATAAAATATGTTATTTGATGGTATATGATTAAAAAAAGGAACATTAGGATTTATCTGCTTAATTTGTGGGATTGACATGGTAGATGCTTTCATACTGAAAGAAGGCTCATTGGTTATGATTGCGAGATGGAATTTTCTCTTGCATTCCAGAAAGTTTGCCATGTAGGTTAGACAGCTTTCTGGAGACTCTTTCTGTGCTGCAAGCAAACCATAGGTGTTGTCTTGGCTGCCTGTTCCCTGAAGTGCAGGGCCTGGAGACTCTGAAAACTGCTCCAGGTACTTCACCCACAGCTCCTCTGACGTCCTCTGCCAGGCAGCATGGCCTGAGGGAGAAAAGATCTCCAATGTGAACGCACAGGAGGAATCTGCAGGGAGAGACTGACATGCCCCCCTAGCCATTAAACTGTGGTTTGGGGGTGAGTGGATGCAGAGCAGGCTTTCCAGGACCCAAGGGCCAATTTCAGACACTTCCCGTGCACCACTCAGATCCTCTTAGCCTCACTGCCTTATCCTGGCTGCTGCTTCATGGCCAGATTTTTGGGGCTTCTCCCTGTCTTCACACAGCAGTACCTGACAGCACCTCACAGTTGCATTGGCCTCTAACTCCCAGGCCAATTATTCCCTGTTTATTCCGAGTCATGGAATGCCTTGGGACTCCCTCAGTGCCCGTGTTTGTGCAGCCCAGGAGGATGGGAGACTTAATGTCCTATGGAGCATATCTTTGACCCCTGGGTGGATAATTTCTTCCACTTTTGTTTTCATCCCACCCCTGCATATGGTTTCTCAGATGGCCATCCTACAAGGCTAAGTAGTCAGTTGCACTCAGAGATGAGTAGCTAAACAGTGCAGCTCCTGTTGGCTTTACCTCCCTCTTCCCTCAATTCCCTTGGCCCTCACTTCTGCTTCCTGGGTCTGCGTCCTCTAATGAGGGTAGGTAGCACATGTGCTTTTGCTCCAAGTTATACCTTATGTGGAACCCAGGCTAAGTCATAGGTGCTGTGGGGACGGCAGCCAAGTGGACGCCCAGCAGAATCAGGACAATTGGGCTGGGCAATTTCTCGTCAGCTGTCTTCTTGGAGCATCCGATGACTTCTAGGTGAATGACTATGCCCTGCGCTGCCTTGGGAAGGGCTTGCAGATTTCAGAGAATGGGTCAGGGAATGGGATACAAAAAAATACATTGTTTGTACCCAGGCCAAGATGCTGCAGACCCCAGGGCCGCCTGGATCAAACACATGGCTTTGTCCCAATGGTATGTCACATGGCGGGTGGGCCAAGTCTGAAGAGGCCACGACCCCCTCCTGCTCCAGTTCTACACATCTGCTTCCCACCTTGGAAGCACCATTCTCATGGCTGCAGTCTTTGAACTCTGATGAGGTGTGTGAAACACCCTATCGACACATCATATCAGGTATCTTTTGAAATGAAAATCTCTTAGATCAGTTTCAACTCATTCCAAATGTCATATGTATCCTCCAGGCTGAACATCCATCTTCCCTCCACCCTTGAGATTGTTTGAAATGCAGTGTGGGTCTTTGGGTAGAAAGGCTGACAAAATGGCAAGTTGGGAATTGAGTTGGGGCTTGGTTGCACTGATACTGTGCTTATCCGGGCACTAATCTTCCTTCATCCTATTCGGGTTCCCGCTAGCTTCTCCTCTGTTAATCCCAGCCTCCTCTGCAGCGTTGTCCTCATCTCTCCTCTCCTCTCCAAATTATCCTTGTTCTTCCAGGACCGACTCAAGTCCTGCATTCTGCAGCAGACTAAACCGAATTCTTGCATTCCATTCTGATGCTCCCAACACATACAAATGTGAACCACATAGCCTAGCCCTGCCTTGCAGGGTCCTCCAAACTGGTCCATGTGTGTGACTCTCATCTCTCCAATGAGCCTCTTCCTTCTGTGTGCCCCATCCATGTCTAGCTGACTGCCAGACTCTGGAAATTTGGTAAATCCTTAAGGTTTAGCTTAGGGGCTTTGGAAAAAGGAAAGAGATATTCTCAATATTTGCTCCTCCTTCTCTACCCCATTTCGAACCCATTTCCTCCCTCTCCATTCCAGCCACACGTTTACTTGTGTGGATTTAAGCAGACCCACCCTGTGACCCTGGGGATGGCAGTATCATAACCATTGCCAGAGGGTTTGGTTACTCACCTGATATTTCTCCAAAGGCACTTGGCATAAAACAAAAACAAATCAAACATGCAAATTGTGTCATATATAAAACAAAATGAACACCATAAAAAGGGAGAAAAATGTAAGCTACAATGAATACTAACTCTAACGTATAAATAATACCAGGACTATTTTCTGATCCTATTTTGAACTGGGAGCTACAGTAAAACAAAGAAAGAAACCTAAAATAATAGCAATTTAAGGCAAAGTGTGTGTTATTAAAAGTTCATGATGTTGAAGAGCCAAACTCCTATTCTAGTACTGAGATTTAATATGTACTTCACACAAAAATAAATCATGTAATATTTTCATGGCGGACATAGAATTTTATGGCTTTTATGACTATCATGGAATTGGGATTCATATTTTATAGACAGCTCTAATAACATCAAGAAATGCTCTGGGAAAAATGGGGGCTTAGAGAAAGATGAGTGATCACTCAGCAGAAGCTGAAATCAAGCGTAATTAATGCCCAAAGGTAAGGCTGTTCCCCATCACATGGGTTGCTGGCAGGGCCCCGGCAGGTGCAGCTGGCGTGGTGGGGTCTGTGAAGACAGTAGCTCCGTGAAGGGTGATCTTGGCAAAATAGGACTCCCTCAGTGCTGATGCTGAAATTGTCCATCTCTGGGGCGGGAGGATGAGCAAAGCATTCAAGAATACACCGGGAAGGATATTCTCAGGTTGGATCTCCCTGCTGGGGGCACAAGCTCTGTTTTTGCAGGCAGCAGAGGCAATTTTGCAGGGGTCCCTAGGACTTCCTACCTCATCCACCCATCATCCCAGCAAACTACTGTCCCCCCGGAGCTGGACTTCTTAGAAGTTATAAAAGAGCTGAAAATAATCTAAAGTCGACCAGCAGCTGTAGGCGCTTTGTTGGGCTTTTACAAGGATTACTTAGTTGCATCCTCACAACCACTCATCAGGTGGAGAGCTGGGGGGACTTCTCTGTTCTCCTTACCCGGGCACAAACTCCCTGAATGCTCTACTGGTTGGTGAGCATAGTGGAAAGCATGTGTCCTTGATGAGCTACAGTTGAAGACATCATGCTAAAATTGTTTTCCCCTCTGAGCCACAGATTACAGAATAGTTTCTACTCCTGGGCAGACTGACACACATGCCGGCCTCCAGGTCTCGCTTATTCCAGCCACAGGCTGACCCCAGCTCGAGGCCCATCTCAGAGTCTCCCCCAGTCGCAGGGTGACCACCAGCCCTCTGTCCCCCTGAGCTCAGCCCCAGGCTGACCCCCTAGCGCAGTCCTGGTACAAGTGCAATGCTGGTCCCAAAACGACAAGCAGAGACCCATTGGAGGGCTCTCTGTCACCTGTGCCACTACCACCCAGGTCCATCCACAAGGACGTCATCTCTCAGCCATTCTCAGGAAACGTGCCTCTCCAAGCCCTCAGATACACGCAGCTCCTTCATGCACACCGTGTGCTGAGCTTGTCCTCCATCCCCGCCTTGGGTTCCAGACCCAACTCTGGGACTGTGACCTTGGGCAGTCCCCTTCACGGGCCCGCTATCTCACCTGTGAGAGGGGATGAGTGAGCTTCCAACCTGCCGGCCTTGTCTTCCTCTGAGGCATTGTTGCGAGTACCTGGAGTTAGCAGGAGCGAAAGCTCTTTGTAAATTGTAATGTACTTCAGGTGGGGAAAGTGCAAACATACCTGTGCGATCCTTCTCCCTGGGAACCGAGGCAGGCATGAGCAAGGCACAGGGGCAAAGAGGAAGTCTGCCCTGGGGGCTGTCACCTGCTCTTTCAGCCTCCCCACACCTTTTACATGTGACTTCTGTGCCCTCTCAGAACTGATATGCAACAGGGAATAGTATTTTGCAGCTATATTTCTGCTCTGCTCTCAGAAATATGGGACGCCTGCCTAGGACAGCATCTGTAGAGGCTCACAGAGGAGGGAGCCTGGACTCTGAAGTGCTGAGGGCCAAGGAGTCCGCTTCCCCAGGCTGGGCCCTGGCTTGTCTTCCATGTGGCCCTCTTGTGAGGTCTGACCTCTCTATAACCTGAACGAGCAAGCTGTGATGAATGGGAAGCCACAGTCTCAGCAGAGGCACTGTGCCCGAAGGAGAGCCATGGCGAGAGCCATGGCCCAGGCCCCTGAACCTGTGGATCCCACGTCCTTGTGAATCAGGTCCCAGGAGGGATGCGGTCCTGGCTTGGGGCTAAGGCTCAGGGGCACTGCCACCACCCAGAGGGCACCCTTCTGGAAGCTGTGGCCCCAGGCCTCTGCCTTACTCGAATCCTGCCTCTTTTTAAATGGAGGAACACATTTCCAGTGCTGCCTGGGAGGTGAAGCTCTTTAGGATGCTTAAAAACCTCTCTTTAAAGGTTTATGGTCATTCACATTCTTATTAAATTGCTTTGATAAAATATTCAGCCACAGCCCCCTCCATTTGACTCTGAACTTGGTAAGGTATAATTTGCAATCGATTATTGCTCAAACATTCCTGGCACCACATTACGATGTGCTCATACATCTCACCCTCTCTCCGCCAATTTGGGGCGGAGGAAAAATGGTTTCTTTGACCTTTGACCTGTTTGAGGTGGGACATTAGGTCATCAGGACCATCGAGAATCAAACACCCCCATCTGCCGCCAACAGAGACAGGAATGGATGCGTGCAGCTCTGAACTGAGCTTGTAATTTTTTTTTTTTTCCTCTTGGTAAGATACAGGTATTTTTCAGAGTTGGAAAATGTCTTGAATAAATGAGCTTCGTATATATATGTTTTTAATGTGATTTGCCTGTATTTATTTGGGTGATCACAATTTATGCCAAGTGAAAAGGTTAAGAGTCCTGGAAACTGAATTATTCCATTTATTTGCAGACATGATGCAGTGCAGGACAACAGAAGGGTGCATCCTCATCTTGCCCGGCCCCTGACCTCACCCCTGACCTGGACGTGGGCATCACAGCTCTGAGCTACCTCCCCCAGGTTGGGGCGACCACCCTCGGGAGATGGTTTAGGAGTCTGGCAAGTTGCTAGGGTACGTGGGGGTATCCCTTGTAATTACTTAAAAAGCATTTACTGAGTGTCTTCCGTGCACCCTCTCCTCCTGTTCCCAGGTTCCCAGAGGCCATTCTCCCAGGCCTGAGCTTTTGAGATCTTGCCTAAAAAGGAGCGGCACCCTTAGCCTCAATCCTTCATCACCTCAGTCTGCAAACTTGTCTTCTCATCGGTGATTTCCTCACACCTAGTTAACAGCCCGGGGTGAAAGCAGGCAGGGACGGGCTCCCACTCCATGCCTTGCTGGGAGCTGTCATGACTCGCTGGAGTGAGGCCTCTGGCCCCGGTTGGGGGGCTGGGACCCAGGTCTCCGAGGCCCTTGCATCACACTCTCCACTCCCTCTCCCCTTACTCTGGCAGGTCCATTTCCTTGGTGGCCTCTGGCAGAGACTGAGCCGCCTTACAACTCCAAGGAAAGGCTCTCCTAGTGAAGGGCCAGCCTGGGGAGGAATCTGAGGAGGGGGCTCCCTGTGACCCCCCCCATCTGCTCTCTATCCCGCACACGTGGCCTGTCTCGTGGGCCCGACTGTCCCGGGCCACGGCCTCTTGGCTGGCTTCCCCATCACTTTCACATTACCCCAGAGTAATTGGATATTGGCAACCAATTACTGAATTTTTCACGTCAGCTTCATCGGTGACTCTTAGACAACCAACCGCGCCAGAGTCTCTTTCGATGAAGAGAGGAATGATAATAATTCTCATTAATGTTCTGCAAGACATGGAAAGCCGAGGCACGTGGCCTGTGGAGGATGGGGAGGAAGGAGAGGAGGCAGCCCTGGCCCTTGGTGCAGGGGATGAGCCTCCCCTCCACCTGCTCACATCCTGACCCCAAAGCTGTGTCCCTCTCTGCCCCTCCAGGTGTGCTCATGCATCTGTCTCTTCATTAGGAAAGAGGGATGTCCTGCCTCTGGGTAGAGGAATTGGGAAAACCTTCCTGAGGTGAATGGGGACATGCAGACCTCATGGAAGAGGATCTCTGTGGTTGTAGAGGATGTGGATGGAAGGAAGAGGTATGCTGAGGAGGTAGAGGGCGCTGACCCCACTGGCCTGGCAGTATGATGCCCAGGCTTGCCACGGACATCACTAGCAGACACTCCCTCTGCACGCTGACAGCTTCCTGTGTCGCCGGTGGAGGGCATTCTCTGTCCGAGGGAGCACAGTGACCCAGGCCCAGGGCAGGCCAAATGTGCAGGGCTGTAGAACAGCCTACAAATAAAGGACAGGGCTTAGTGGATAAATACCACAGGGCCTCGTCCCCCAGCGGGACAATCTCAATGCATGCCTCTTAGAGCATGCCTGGTGGGATTGGCTCTGTGTCCACAGAGGAAAGCTTCCCCAGAACTCATACTTTGTTGGATTTCTTCTCTTCCCTGGCTCTGTTCCCTACATCTCTACCCCCTGGGATCACCTCCCAAATCAACACCTTGCCCCATTTCCTTGTCTCAGGATTTATTTTTGTAGAAACTGAAAGGATGGTAGCTGGTGTTTGCAGATGGGACAGTTCTGACCGGGTAGCAGAGAGCACCAGCATCCTGCACTTCCAGGCGCCACATGCTGGTCGGTACCCTGAGTGACCTTCCCACCTTCCCACCCTCTGTTCTGCTCTGCCCCAGCCCTCAGCCAATGTGTGCTGTGTGTGGTGGGCAATCTGATTTATCTGGAATGTCTGGGCTGAGGAAGGAGATGAGCACTTCTCGCTGGGAGGGATTTTCAGCTCATTTCACAGATAAAATCAATCAGATCTAAACTGCACTCACTGTGGCCGTGAGAGGGAAACCCAAACAGCAGGGGCCAACGGAAGGCTTTTCCCTCCTTTCCCATCCGGCTCCACCTCGGCCTGAGAGCAGCGGGGGCCACGGGCCCTCGGGCTGTGGAAGCTGCAGAGGCTCGGCTCCTCTCGGAATAACTGGCACAGGCCTGACTCAGAAGTTCAGCTGGAGGATGGGCTGCAGCTAGTGGAGAAGGAAGAGGCCCCCAAATGCACTTCCTTTGTCTTCTGGATGGTGTTGGCAGAGGTGAGGGGTGGTGCAGGCACAATTATACCAGTTATAAACTTACCTGTTCCTTTTGTTTTCCTCGGTGATATTGAATGGAAGAAATTGGAAGCAGAAGGTGGATGGCTGAATGGCTGTGCCTGGATCCAGCTCTCCTGGGCTGTCTAAGGCTTCTGGCCATTGGGTGGTGCCATTTTCTCTGTGTCTCAAACTGTCCACATTGAGGAAAAGGGTCTAGACATCAGACCTTTCTAGGCTGACTTGGGGTCCATCCTGCCACCCAGGAACTGGGACCTGTGTTGACACTGCATCTCCCAGCCTGAAATCTACTGGTACTATCCACCTCTGGCATTCACACATCTGGAACATGGCCTTCCTCAGCCTGCAACGGCTCTGTAAAGCTGGACACAGCTAAAACTCAGACCAAGAAGTTCTGAAGAAGTCTGAGGGAACAGGTACCTGATTTCCATTTCTGGCTTGAGGATGGTGGCCTTGGTCTCATCCCATTTTCCCAGCTCCCGGCAGGTAAGAGGGAGACCACATCTTCCTTATGATCAGCCATTCTTTACAGTCTCTTTACAGACCCAGATAGGGTATGTTGAAAAGGCCTCTGTCTCCTACAAGTGTCTCCTGTTCTCATCCAAGGAAGCAACCGTGCTTGGTGAATTGCAGAGGTACCAGTGTTGTGCCCTTGTGGGCATCAGGCCAGCTCCTGCAGGGAGTGAGATGAAGTTGCCTACTCAGCATCCATACCCCTTCTTCTGGCATCAGTACCTCCTTTACTCTAGAGACCACTCCTTCCCCTTTCAGTTCATGTGGTTCAACTGGACTAGCTCAAATGATGGTCACATGACCTAAGCCAAGCCAATCAGAACATCTAAGTCCTTTTAGGGAGAAACACTTGAAAGAGAGAAGTCATCTCTCCTCCAGTTACTGAAAAGAGTGGATGTAAGCCTGGAACTTCTGGCAGCCATCTTGGCACCATGAGGAAAAGGCCTACCTGAGAATGGAGCCAATGCAGAGGGAAACAGAGGGAGAGATGGAGACAGACAGAGTCAGATGACATTATTTGGGTTACCTTGAGCCAGGAGCTGCCTGTGGGGAGTGGTGGGTTGAGAAAGTCATGGAGAAGCTAGAATGTTTGGCTAAGGACCTGTGACCACTGGAGAGTGTTTCCAGAAGTGTGATGTCAGAGTTGGCCTTGGGAAGATTAATCTGGCCTGGGGAGAAGAAGGTACTGGGGCACGTACTTGGGGTCCTGAATGCAAATAAGACAAACCGGAGCCAAATATGGTGCTCAGTATCAGGAAAGGAAGTGGTGTGGTGGGAGACCCTGGGACTAGGGTCAACCTTGCTCTTGACCAGCAGCAGCCGGCTTCCTCCACGCAGGGTTGGGGGACATGCGTTTGGTGTTTCCAGGCCCATTCTCTTGTTTTGAACAAGAGAGAAGAGGATTCTTCCCCCTGTTCCAGTTTGAAACCATTCTGGAGGGAATGTTGCCTGGCTTATCTTAGGTCTTGTGCCTACTCTGAACAATTACTTAGACCAGGATGGAGAATTGATAATTAGCTCAGCTTGCATCAAGTGGTTCTTTTCAGTCAAGACAGAGTGACTGGGGAGGGAGGGGGAGGCCTTACCAGAGTAAAAAGCCACACTCCCTAGAGTGGCAAATGTCCCAGGGCTGGCCTCTGAGGAGATTCTTGTGGGCTGTGAATCCCAGGTGATCTGCTTCATACAGCTGGGCGTCCTCTAGGAGAGAGCAATTGGGTCTGAGTGACACTTGTGGGAGGAGGGCTGGAGAGATGTGGAGGGATGTGGGAGGGGCAGGGAAAGTGCCAACATGGGTGAGTGCTGAGCCAGTGGAACCACGGTTCATTACCTACCTGCCCACACAGGCCATTCAACAGCTCATGGTTGAAGGTGGGCCTCCACGCCCACTGCAGACCCTCCCCAGGTGACTTGCGCGAAGCTGGAGGACGCTACAGCTTCTGCCCTATGCCCGTGAGTGTTTAGATCTGCTCCAACAATTTTAGGAAGGGAATGGCACACTCTTATTAGATGGTTCAATATTTTATAACATGGCCTGGATATTTAACTGACAAAAAGCATTGAGGGGAAATGAAATTTAATGGGCCACCTCTTCATCCCATATAAGGCTAATCTCCGTTAAAAAATGAAACAGTTTTAAAAAGTAGGAACCCCAGAGGAAATGTGCCCATGCCTTGGGTCTTAGGGCTAAAACCCTTACAACGCACCAGCTAGAGTTCTACCCTCCATGTGAGGTAACAGCAATTAGGTTGGCGCCCCCAGCGCGGGCCCCGGCAGCCTGGCTGACAGACAAGTCAGATTAATACATCACCAGGTATGAAAGCGCAGTTAGAATTTGACTGAGGTACTTCCAGCCTGAGAAAGGGAACGATTTATCAATGCAAACTTAATAACATCTATTTGAATCTAACTAAAAATCAATATTTCATTACCAAATTGTTAGTGAGAATGAAGAAAAATTGCGGAAGTCGGGCAGTTTGGTGCTAGGGAAGCGTCAGGAGTTCAATGTGAAGACGGGATGATTCATGAGGCCGCACTGGAGTAAGGGTGGAGGAGGACGAGTGCAGAAAACTTGGAGGGGCCCCCTCTCTCATGACCTTGGCCGTGAGGGGGGGAAACACAAGAAAATGAGAGTGACTGTCAGTTCCCTTCAGGGATGGAGCACTCCATAAATCACAGGGAGCCAGCCCAGGGTGAGCAGAGGAGCAGGTGGAGGGGCTGGCGATTTAACTCTTAGCACCCTGACGTCTGAGCTGTGCTTCCCAGGATGGGGATGGGTAATGAATGGATAAGATCCGGGGTGGGGGCCACCTAGCGGTTATATGTGCAAATGCAGAGGGGTAGGTGGACAGTGAAAGGTTATCGTCCGCTGGGTACAGCTAATCCCAGGACCAGCCCACTTTCCACTCCTGTCCGAAAATGGGAAATGACAGCTTGTGTCTGGTCCAACACTAACATGAATCAGTTGGTTGGAGGTCTGCTCTCTAGGTGAGGTTCGGGGGAAGATTTTCAGTCTGAACATACAGACCAGAAAATGCTTTGTAGTGCCGTGACTTGAGTGGAGTCTCAATATGAATAAAATCCTTGAATTTGTTTCAAAATCTGAGCTAGAAATGAAACCTGAGGGTTTGTCTTTGCCCTTATTCTTCATCCCGTTCCTCTCTGTGTTTGGTTTCCTTGTGCTGGCCAAATGCGGCTAGCAAGACATTTAAAAAATATGCATTCATCCTTTAGCAAGAAATAAAGAAGAATCGCATAAGATGTGACTCATACGTATAATCCCATAAATTAAAATCGATCCTCTGCTCACTTCATCCACTGAGGAGTTGGGCATGGGGACCCCGCAGCACCTGGCATGGGGATCACGGTCCTCCCCAGCCCTGCGCTAGCATTTTGGAATCATGGGAAAGGAGATGTATTTGACATTAATGCCCTAAGTTTCAGGCCCTAATTTCAATATGATTCACTTTATATTTTATTTTTTATTTTATCTTTTTGGCAGTTTCTCTTTTTTTTATTTTTAATTTTTATTTTTGATTTTTAAAATTAATTAATTAATTAATTAATTTATGGCTGTGTTGGGTCTTCGTTTCTGTGCGAGGGCTTTCTCTAGTTGCGGCAAGCGGGGGCCACTCTTCATCGCGGTGCGCGGGCCTCTCACTATCGCGGCCTCTCTTGTTGTGGAGCACAGGCTCCAGACGCGCAGGCCCAGCAGTTGTGGCTCACAGGCCCAGTTGCTCCACAGCATGTGGGATCTTCCCGGACCAGGACTCGAACCCATGTCCCCTGCATTAGCAGGCAGATTCTCAACCACTGCGCCACCAGGGAAGCCCAATCATTCACTTTAAAAAGTAAGGATTAGCCTCTTACTCCCCAAAGAAAATGTAATATATTTTGACAGAAGATGGGAATATGCTTGTTTTACTCAAGACTTTTTCTAGAGCAGAGCTAGTCTGATTGGGAACCAAGGATTTGAAGATGTGGATTGGGAATAAAGTAAGCTAGCATTGTCTTGGAAATATGATAGGCAAGGGCAGAAAAGTCTTCACACAGGTACTTTATGGGAATAAAATGTACCATCCCCACCCCAAACTCCTGGGGGCATATATAGCCATATATCCAGGCACGCGGTGCTCATCAACACTGGGGAGCACTGCTGTTATGCCAGGCACACCACTGAGCTCTTCGGTGAATTTCCTCATTTACAACCCTGTGAAGTAGATACTCTCACTGTTACCTCCATTGTACACAAAGGAACCAGGGCTAAGGATGCCTAGTGACCTGCCCCAGCTCAGACAGGAAGTGGCAGAGCAGGATTCAAACCCAAGTTCACATTCTGAGCACATCACCCTAACATCCCCACATGCAAGGTTGCTGTGAGGTCCAGATAAGGTGGTTTTGGGTGTGATAACATCTTTGTTGCATCTGGGTCTCTTCAATAGGATGCTCTCTTGTCCTGAGTCAGCATCACATTGCAACATGAGCCAGCAGCCCATGTGGTGCCATGGTCCTCACTGATGTTGAGCGTCTGTGCTCATTTATTTCACCATTTGCAGTGGAGCCAGCCCAAAGGTTGTTGTTGAAAACCTCAGGACCCTGTTTGTATACAACCTCTTTGTGACAAGGACGGGAGTCCAAAAGAGAGTTGAAAAACTGTAGTCTTGGCAAAGCTACCCCTGGGTACATCTTGACAATGGAATGGTCTGCCCTCCTCTGAGGCATGAGCAAACCCTCAATTTAGGGTGAGTGCCCAAGGGCATTCTGAAGAAATCAACATCTACCACCTTCTTCCCAGGATTCATAAGCTGGGAGGCGTTCCCATGGCAGGATTTAGGGCAGATATCTCAGGTGTTGGCAGGAATAGTCATGGTGCCCACCAGAGCTCGAAAATATGAGCTGGAGTTGACTCCAGTAACCAAGAGGCGTAAGTACCTACCAGAATATTGTCTCTAAAAGTCCTTTGCAAAATTGTGGGGTCCTGATGCATTTTTAAAGATGGCAGAAGTTGCCTGACTGGGAATGCCAGTGGGGCCCCTGCAGGGAGCCACTTACATTCACCCTTATGGGACCGTCTGTGGGGAGTCTGTGGGGAAGTATGTTCATTGCCCCAGTGTCAGGGCATGGAGTCCAAGCACGTATACTATAGGTATAACCATAGCTGAAAATTGGCTTTTATAGAACTCCCATTTGCACTGGAAACCGTGACTTGCTGGCTATAAAAATGAAGTGGAAAAAAGCAAAATACCTGTTAAGCGTCATCAAACAGAGTCACCTCAAGTCATCTCATGTGCACAGTGGGCCACACTAAGGACACTGAACAGAGAGGGTACGTGGGGGTGGGGTGGGGTCGATACCACACACTAGCACAGCTTGGAATCAACGGCTGCAACACATCAACTCCTGTCTGAGCATACTGAAGTGTCTTGGTGAAACTTGACCTTGCCCAGGCTTATCAGCACCTGTTTGTCAGTGATACTCTAACTGTACTCATCACTCACCAAGGGCCATTTTGAGTTAAGTGCCTTCAGTTGGGAATTTTTATGGTCCCTTGATTTTTCCAAGGCTTCACAAAAAGTTTCAGAGAGTCCTAAATTCCAGTGAAATCCTGGCTTAGAATTTACTAGATAAGTTTACAGAAATGCTTGGGAAAGTTTGGCTGTGGTGGGTATCACTGAAAAAAGGATCACTTGAACTTGGAACATTGATGTAGTGTCCATAGGCTGCTCTATCCACGTGGAAGAAGGTAGGTTTCTCATGGTTCATTTATAAGTTGTGAAATATTGCAAGAAATAAAAGTATATGAGGTGATAGATGCAAAGTACTCACCGCAGTTCCAGGCACAGAGTAAGCAACTGATACACAATAGTAATAATAATTGGTTTATTATTTCTATCACTACCACCTCTAGACTTGTTTCAACTATCCTCATCTAAATATGCAACCAACAAGGCTAAGCCTTGTATATACTTCATGATTTGTAACTTTTCATTCTAGATGGCTTTCTTGGTACTTAAGAATGAGATGGACGCCAAGAAGAAGTACTCTACAGCTGTAAAAAAGGTTCAGGTGTATCTCCATATACTGTGATGGATGAGCTCCATGATTTATAGTTTTGTGAAACAAAGCAAGAGAGAGAAAAAAATGCATATGGTATGCTATATTTAAGAGGAGGGGGATACTAATATAGATTGTATATTAAATAAGTGAAGTTATAAGCCATAGGTATAGTTATAAGAGGAGGGAAGAAAAAGGGTGGAAGGGAAAGAGATAGAAGCTAGACTTGTCTGAAAAATTGATTTTGGAACCAGATAAATATTTTACATAATTATCAAACACAACTTACTCAAAATAAAAAAGCAGTTCCTAAAAACCAAGAGCAAAATGAAACAGATAAAACTGAATGTGTGTCGAGTTGGTTATGTAATCTGCAGAGAAAATTTACTTTAGTTGAATTTAAAATAGAGTTCTTCGTGGTTTGTATCTTCAGGAAACACACACAAACCCAGAAAACATGCTTTTCAATATTATACTGTTGGTAATAACATTGATATTGTTATTTTGAAACTCACTCTCTCTCTCACACAGACATGTATATATTAGGAAAAAGCAGTGAAGTGATTATATTAATGCAATTAGAATGTTATTATCATAAGAAAAGAGATACAAATATAAAATCAAAATTAAAACCTAACTTGAAATTGAAAATGTCAGTTTGAATTTGTAATGTATTTTCTCTGGGGGAACGAGAATTATTTCCTATCTGTTCACTGAAAAGCCCTGAATACAATGATCAGCTCAGTAGTACTGAGAGTCCCTACCACCAGACTGTGGTCTCTAAATACCATTTTCCACCAAAATGGCTGATTCAAGATTGTTTGTACAAGGCAAGAACTGTATAAGACAGACTTAGAACATCTTGTCATATAAGAAAGCAAGAAAACTGTCAAGGATGACTGGGGTCATGTGAAAGAACATAGGAGCCAGCTTGAGGCTTTTACTGGCCAGAAATGTGACAAATTCTGATGACCAGAGAGTGTTGATAGGAATACTAACTGAAGTGGATTGTTCATTGTGATACTTAAAAAAATCAGATTGGTCACCTTTGGAGGCCTGAAAATACACTCATTCTGAAAATTGTCAAATAGAGGGAAAGAATCCAACATTTAACCTGCCTTTCCCTTAAGAACTGTACTTCAGGGTAAGCAAATAGTTGATAAGAGAAAATTAGCCTTAATAGAAATATTACAGCTAATCAAGGAAGAAAGAATGATAGAATTTTCAGTGTTGAAAAAAAAAGAAGATTCAGACAATGATTTTTAATGGCTTCTAACACCACAAGAAAAGAGGCAACTGGGCATCATATGCCTCATATAGAAGTACACAGGGTCACCTCTGCAATGGTCTTGCAAAAAAGAAACTGAAAAGCCTGAATTATAGCCAGCTTCTAGATCTAAGTGCTAGTTTACAGGAAGTACAGGGAATAGAGAAACATGTTAAAGGACACACTGGAGATTCATTCAGCATAAAGCAAAACCCAGCATAAAAAAAAGTATCTAGGACAAATGTCATGGTTTCTTCAACAATTGAAAAATATAGGGAGAAAAAATAGAGACAATTTAGAGATTAAAGATGGAATAAACTAATTATAAACAAATAAATAAATAAAATATCCCCCATTGTCTATTATATGTTTTAAAACTGACTGGATATTTGATGATGTTAAGAAATGATTCTCATTGTTTAGGTGTGAGGATGTTGTTTTTAGAAATACAAATGAAAATATTTATGGATTAAACTGAAAATCAATATTTTTTTATCGATTTCTATTTTTTGGAAATACAAACTGAAATACTTCCTGGGATTTGTGTGTGTCACAGGAGTTCACCTTGGTGGTGATGGTGAGGTGTGTGAATACGGGGGGCACAGGCCATGATGATCATTGTCAGAGCTGGGTGGTGTGTAAATTGGATCTCATTAAATTACTCTCTTTATTGAATTGTTCCATAAGGCAAGTGAAAAAAGAAGTGTGTGTTAATGAGATAAGCCCTGTTTCTCACACATCTATGGAATACATATATTTTGTCTGGTGCTGTGCTAAGCTCGGGGATGAAGCGTTGTCTCCGACGTGTCCTGTCCTCTGGGAACTTGTTGCGTTGTTTCTGCCATGTCCTGTCCTCTGGGAACTTGTTGCAGATGGAGAGACAAGCCTAGGGTCGAGGGAAGAATGGGGCGTGCTGGGGGTACAGGAGAGGATGGTGCTGCACTGCTCTGCTGGTAGTGTGCCTTCCAGAGTGACCTGACACCACAGAAGCCCCTTCTCTGCAGCCCTTTGCCTCCGGATAACTCAGCAGAGTCACAGAATGAAGGGGGTTGACATTTCCCTTTTGAACACCTCCTAATATAGTTACCTACCACACCAGATGTAACCTTTCTGGCCAGTGAAAATGTGTATTGCTGAATCAGTTTGGATCCGTGCCCCTCAAGCTCCCAGTACACTTGGAACCCTTCCCTTCATGGGTGGACCACGAAACCATGAGGAGTGAGGATACCTAGCATAGCATCTTAGAGTAGGCAAAGATCATGTGCTCACTGGGACTCACTGCTAGGCTGAGTCAAATCCTTCAATGCATCCCAGGAGACAAATGCTACCTGATGCTTCCGGGGGACCAGGTAGGCAGAGGAAAACCTGCCAATGTAATTTAAGCCCTTCAGCGGAGTTCATGATAATTCTGCTTCAGGGAAGTTTGTCTTGAAATTGATAGGTGAAGAATCACTGCATCAGGTGACTGTGGAGGTAACTATCATGCACCTCAGGGGACACTCTTGCAAGGGAGGAAAATAATTTTCCCTGTATCCTTCCAAGTTCTCAGCTGCCCGCATAGCAAAAGACATATTAACAAGAGCAAAAGAAACAGAAGTTTATTAACATGTATACCTCATGTGTACATGGGAGATGCCCAGGGAAAATGAGTAACTCTCAGACATGGATTAGAACTCAGTCTTAAATACCATCTTCAGCTGAAGACAAAAGAAAGGTGTGGAGAGGTTAGTTACGGGGAGCTGGTTAGGAAATGCAAAGGTGCTCTCTCCATTGATAAGGGTCTTAGTTGTGTCCAAGGATTAACCTTGTTCCTTCCTGGTAGAGAGAAGAGGACGAACACCTTTGTAAATTTATGTCCTGCTCTTAGGCAAGTAGGGGAGTAATGCTTACACCAAAGTGGGATATTTCGAGGTAGAATATTCTGCCACCCTTCACTGTAATATAATTAGGACACTTTTAGTCCTTTTTCCTAATGTGTGTCTATACCCTCAGGCTGTTGTTGTTGTTCAGGCTCTGCTATAGGCTTGCTCTCCTTTCTGGCTAATCTTGATTCCTGGGAGAAACTCAGGAGACAAATTCATAGGTGGTGAAATGACAGGCAGCTGGGAAAAGCGAGTGACAACACAGAGCCCTAGGCTCTGCATTGTGAAGAGGACCATGAGATTCCCAGCAGATTCTTGAATCAGTGATGTGGTGGTTTTGTGGGGAGCAACACATCTAGCGTGGCCCCGGCAATATCTATTGTGTTCCAACTCATTGGCTTTGGCAAGGACATCGTTCTGTGGCTTAGACTCAGGAAGTACAAAGTGGCCATTTTTCACATTTCTTCTTACAGTGAGTCTAGGCTAAAGTGATCAATAAACAGCCATGTGCTTGTGTCTGCTCTTTGGTCCTCAAGGACATGTTTTTTCCTTAAACCGCGCTTTCTATTAGAGGGGTCTGTACAGGGTCGGGGAACCAAAGCACCCTGTAGACAGAAGCTTCTGGAGAAGCCCATCATGTTCCTTTGCCCGCTGAGGATGGACTTCTGTTGTCTACACATGGCTGCCTTGGACTAGAGTCTTTACTCCAGCAAAGAAAGGGTGCCTGGAGGGCTCTCCATCTCTGGGGCTCACCCCATACCCACAAAGGGCTTGGCGCAGAGAGCAGGCATGCGGTGACTGCAACAGTGGGATCCGGTTCTGCCCATGGCAAGATCCCACCCTTGAGGATGCAAGGGGCTGAACCGGCTGCTGCCCAGCACGGCCTGGGATTACGGAGCAGGTCAGGGAAATGGACTTTCAGGGAAGAAGAAGGAGAGTGGGAGATTAACGCGGACTCTCCACCAAGAACTTTCCAGAAGTGTTGAGGGGAGAATGGGTTCATCTGAGGTATTTGTGTGCAGCTCTGAGTCCTCCGGCTACACAGCCAGTTTCTGCTCTCACTCTGTGCTAGCACCATGACGGCACCAAGGCTTTGACACTAAAGCTAGCCTTGATTGTGATATCGTGGAGGTGGGCTTTGGTTTTACATAATAAATGTTTAATAAGGAAAATCAGTGAGGAAACATTAGGAAGAGACTATAAGAGTCTAGTAGTCTAGTGGGCTCTCTATCTTTGCCTTCTTTACCATTGTTTTCTTTGGTTAGTTAAAGCAAGAAGAAATTTACTGGACAGCATAAAAGTGGGGGCCCTTTCTTGATCAATAATGAAGAATCTCATATTCAAGTCCTATGTGTTACCTATGTAAATGCCTTTCCACAGACAAAGAGAAGATTTCTTGGGGATTTTATGTGATACACTTCTCACTTCCACATGCAAGTCACAGAATTCTTCTGGCTTTTTCTTACTACCAGTTTCAAAGATGTCATAGGTCATCATCAACCACTTTAATGTCCTCTAAGGACATAACAACAGGTTTCCACAAATAGACAAAAAAAGGGCTGGAGTGAACACTGTCTCTATAGCTGCTCTGTAGAACACATTGGGTTATTTAGAACACAGAAAAATGTGTTCATGCACACGTGTATATATGTATACATGTGCACAGTGGACATATTTCATGCTCAAGGCAGACCCTGAGAAGTGAGATTTTTACGTGGGATTTCAACACTTTCCTGTCTTGCCTTCAAAGCTATATAGTTTGATCATCTATGTACGTGATGCAGAATGTACCTAAAAACCCTTTTACTCCAAGCTTCATGGTATAGCTGTCTTAATTTGGCTTTAAAATACAGAGACACAGGAGCCTCCGTGATATCAAACTCCAGAATTATTTGCAAATTTTAGAATATGCTTCAATTTTGCCTTCTCAAGGATCTGCAGTTCGGAAACAATATGAAAAATCCAGTTAATCATGATGAGATTAAAGGATTTTTAAAAGCTGAATTCCAGCCACATTTACATTCCCTGATAATTTCTTAATTTTCTTTCAAATCACCTTTCATCTTCATAAAATGAACTGTAAAAATCCTTCTGAATTCCATAATGTGCCAAGAAAAATGGGGAAAAATTAAGGAGGCCCCTACCTTTTAATCATTCTGTTCAATAAAGTGCTTTCACTGCACGCCAGGAAAAAAAATGGAGGCTCTGGTGTCTGAGGTATTCTGTGCCATAAACTCCCATAATAGAAACAGATGGTGAAACTGCCTTGGAAGTGAAGAAACTAGTGTACACGCAGCTCACCCTAACATATGAAGAGATTCAGGGCTGACACATGAAGGAATGCGTTTGGCGTGGCGCCAGCGGTACACTCTAATTCAGCCGCAAGTGCTCAAGCTTGAGATGGGAGACCCACAATTTCAGGATCTGGAACGCCAGGAGCGCCAGGATTTAGAACTCTGTGCAAGGCTCCTAGGGTCTTTCTGTCCTGCCCAACGAGGACCACATTCTCAATGTTTCAGGTGGCCGCAAACTCCAGTAGGGAGTTCACGCTGGCTTTTCTAAGTGGTTCATAAAACAATAGTGGAGAATTGCCAGCTTTGCTAGAGCTTCCTTTAACTAAGTTCGGATTTGCTTTTTACCTAGAGCTGCCACCAGTGGCTGCTGAAAGAAGGAAAAAATCTTCACTACAAAGAGACATCAGTGAGAATGACTGTAGATGGGAGTGAAGTGACATGAGGTACCAGTCTTACATGTGGCCCCTCTTGACTGGATGACACGATACATGCAAAGGAACCTCTCCTGGGTATTGTGTTTTCCAAGTAAAGCCTAACACAATATCCATCATCGTATCCCAATGACATTAATACATACATTTTCTGCCTTGCTATATTAGGGCGGACTAAAATTCTGTTACAAACAGATCCCAAAATGTAACGACACCAACACAATAGACTTTTCTTTTTCATGTATAGAGCCGTCTAGGGAGTCCAGGTGTTGGGAGGCTGTCCTCCATGAGGGGACCCAGGCTCCATCCACCTTGTAGCTCCACCATCGAATGGGGTCTTGCCACCTTCACTGCTGTCCTCAGAGCTGTGCTTCAGAAACATTTCCCGTCGTTTCCTATTCTGTTGGCCAAAATCACTTGGCTGCCACGTGCCCAGGATATGGAGAGAGGGACTGTGGGGTCAGCTGCAGTGCGGGAAGCTGATGGAAGAGCCTCAGGCGTCCCCAGGAGTGTCTTGCGCGGACTCCACATAGTCAGGCCTGCCTGCAACTGCTGCTCTCTCTTCTCTCCCAAGAAATGCAGCATCCTCTGATCTTCCATCCCCGCTGAGAATCGTGGTCCTCGCAGGTCTGCAAAGCCCAGAGGAGCCCGGGCGTTCTGCATTTCCCTCAGCCATTTCCTTCACCTGATTCTCATAACAAATGAGAAGAGCGTCCATCCCTCTGCAGGGCTCAGCCCTGGTGCCATGTGGGGCCGGCGGAAGCTCAACATTTGTTCTTTTTTATCTCTGACCCTAGGCACTGAGGTTGAAACGTTTTCCTCTTTACTTGCGTGACGATCACATGGGTAATTGGAAACCCCTGTTGGGGGATGAGGGAAGACTCAAGCTCTCCCAGCCATCTCAGTTTAGGCTCAGTCTGGACCACCCGTGCCCCTTTAAGAATTCTCTTTCCAAGCTCTGGCCAATGCTCTTTGTTTCCCAAATCCAGGCCATGTGAGAGGAGCAGATGATAGTTCACTCAGAACAGGGCCTTCTGAAAAGCGGGATTTACTTCCTGACATTAGCGTTCCTTGGTCCAGAAAGGAGGCCATTCTAGGCTCTGCAAGGCCTGGTCCTAGGATGCCTGCGTGAGGATTTGGGAGAGGAAGACAGGCTGGACCGCTCTGATGTCATCCTGTGATGCCTCCTGTGCCCTCCCTGTGCTGTGACCAGGGACACTGTGAACGGGAGGGAGGGCCAGAAGGATGTGGGAAACAGGCCCCTGCTTAGCCTGGCTAATCTGGAAGGAAATCCAGGTTTGGGGGGCCTGAAGCTTAAACAGTTTGGGGGCCCTTAAGAAAAAGAACATAAAATTATGGATATGAAATTGCTAGTGTTACTCCCAGACTGTGTCTGCGTGGGGAGCCAGGGGTGGGGAAAGGCAGGCTGTGTGCCTATGTGGTGCACACCAGCCAGTTAGCCTGGCTGGAAACAGGAGGTAGTGGAGGGCGCCGGGGCTCAAGGCCTTTCTGAGAGCAGCTGATGGAGGTAAAGGAGGCCGTTCTGGAAGAGGGGCCCCTCCTGCTCTGTGACGGGGCAAAAGGCTGACCGTATAGCTGCTGCACCCTTGCAAAGCTAACTCAGCACATGGCACCTGTTGAAGGAAAGGGGAGGGTACCCGAAGTTTTTTCTCTTTCTCCTGCCAGCTTTCCCTGACTGACCATTTCCTACCCTGGTCGCTCCTGAGCTACAAGCCCCCCTTTCAATGAGATTTGTAACAGGCTTTCAGCTGAGCTTATGGCTTCCACCATGGAGTCTCAAGGGTAAACATAGCATTATCTTCCCAGGAAGTTCTCTCACTCCTGTACCTGGAATGGTGTGAGGAACAGCCTGTGTGCAGTAAGTGTTGCGAGGAAGGTGACTGGATGTGTGGAAGGATGAACAGGTGGAAATCCTTAGAAGATTCTTATTTAGTGGGACGATCAGACATTGGCTTCCAGTTTCTCCTGTGTCTGGCTCTTCCTCTTTCACTTGGATGAACGGCGAGCATCATCATTGTTGACCCCTCGTGCCTGGCAGAGGGCTCAGCAGGAACTGAGTGGGCTGCTGTCGACATCTGTTTGGCACAGGAAAGGTGGCAGTCTCTGTGCACAAGGAAAAAGTGGGCTTACTGAAGGCAGCTCCTATGGCCCTCAGAAGACATGGGCGTGCCCCGGCCACCTGTGTGGGCCCGAGGCAAGGGCAGGACTAGGAGCCTCCCCCACTACCCATTTCTGCTCCTCCCGGCCTCCGTCCACCACCAGCTCCCCTGAGAGCCTTATGCAGGCCCCATAGGCTCAGCCAGCCTCTCGGGAAGCTCCCTTTTCCCCATTTAGAAGCATCAAGTACGGAGGGTGAGGGGCCAAGTTAGTGCAGAATGTTGAGGCTCAGAGACCCCAGTAAGATGTTTCCCAACTGATTCTCCAGGCCTGCAAACAGATGGGTTCCCTGAGGGCCCTGCTCTGCGTCTGGGGGAAGGCAATACCCAGGACTGGTTGAATTCCAGTGAGAATGTTGCCGGCGTTGATTTGCAGTTTGACAGTCAAAAATAATCCAAGCATTGCTTTGCATGTGATTTATACAAGTATCTTAATTGGCATCTTGATTATATGATTGCATGAAGTGCTGTTTTCAAGAAGGTGTATCTCTAAATAGAAAAAAGAAGAAATACACAGCTGCAACGTGTACGTAAAGAAGCTCCCCGTGAGCTATGCCTTCCCCCTGTTTTTTTTGGCACCAACACCATATTTTCCGGTTTCTGCCCCTTGTGCTGGACCTTTAGTGGGAAACATTTCCCCCAATTCCATAAGACTTCCCTGCAGATGCGGCGCTGGGTCTGCAGTTTCTCTCTGAATCTGCTGTATTTTTCTCTGCTGCACCATCTCAGAGACGTGGCCTCTCCTAGCCTGATTACAGCTAATTATTTTAGAAATACATTTTAAAGGCAAGTTATCTTAACTTTATGACTAATCTGATGGAGAAGATCTAAGGAAAACCTGAAAATCATAAAACGTTCCAGAACATTATATTTTATGCAGTCCAGAATGTGACACATGGGGTCTTTAATAATTCACTGCTTGTTAACATTAAACAACTGTTAACATGCTCAAATAATTAGTTATGCTTGCTTGACATGTTTGCATCTTTAATAATTGATGCATTTATCTTAATTACTAACAGTATTATGATCGTAATATGCATCTTTTTTCTATCTCAAAATTTTAACAAAAACTGACTTTTTGCCAAAAATGATTATGCTCTAAGTTTTAATTACTCATTGTAATTAAATTGCAAGCTGCAGTATTTTACTAAAATATCTTTCACAAAGATATTTAATGGAAAAGAGGTGATTTGTTGTTTATGCTGCCAAGTTAGTAAATATTTCATAAGTTTGATATTACCCTTTCAGTGTGGATATAAAATAACATAGCTTTTAAGATATGAGTCAATTTAAAAGTCCTCCAGAGCTGAAAATGTTTCTATCATTTCTACCCAAAATGTTATTCCGCCTCCCCCTAGCCTCATACCACTCTTTGTGTGTGAGACAAAGTTTTTGTTAACCAGCCAGGCATATCTGAACCTCAACATCTGTTACAGGAGGTGGTGTTGATTGGAAATCAATGGACGGGTGATGTCCACACTTTTCCTCCATCTCCTCCCCCCAACCCTGTTTGACTGTGCAAGTGAGCTCAGAAAACAGCATTGGGGTGACGTTTTATTAAATGTTTCTGCATAGGGAGGCAGACAGACGTCCCATTGGCCAGGCTTTGTTAAGCTGCCCCACACCCCGCTGGAAGATTAATTGACTCAGAAATACCCATGGCTGTAGAGAACATTAGCCCCAGGAAAGTTCTGGAAGATGATGAGAAACAACTGCCTCATTTTACCAGTGAGGAAATTGAGACTTGAAAGCCTTTAGCCCAAGTGCACACAAAATGATCAAGGTAGGAAGGAACTCAGATCTTTAGATGGCAAAACCAGAGCTCTGTCTATCACACCTGGGGAGCTTCCCTTTGACTTGTGGTGTGTCCTTTAGAATTCATCAGGGCTTCTGTCCTAGGCAAAATCACTGTTAGCACACTGCCCAGTTCCATGGAAGGCAGTGTCATGGGCCAGGACAGGTCATTCCTAGACTTTCTGGGTCCTTACTGGGATCCCATTCATTTGGACTGATTCCATACTTTCCTTTCTCTGGGGTTCACCCAGGCTGGAGGAATCAAAAAATAGAATGGCTGGGACTTGGGAGAAACCCCAACAAGTTCCCTTGGTTGGTTAGTCACTGCTGTGAGTCATCAGAGGTTTTCGAGATGCAAATCAAGCAATTAATGGGGCTCTTTGGAAATGACAAACAGACCCAGAGAAAATCTGAGTTCGGGCAGAGAGAGGCCGGATCAGCTGAGGACCAAGACTCATCCCACACCCTTTAGCATCCTGAACACATAGATTATTTTCTTTGTCTGTGAGACTGTTTGACTTCTTGGGGACCTGAGAAAGGGCCAGGGCTGGGGGATTTCTACAATGCTAGCTAGTATGGGGAAATAGCTCCTCACCATCAGACTCATCAGTTAAGACGCATTTAGTTGCAAGTAGCAGAACATTTTGACTTACACTGGCTTTAAAATGTAGAAATTCATTATTTTATGAAACCAGGTCCAGAGGTGCAGGTGGTGGGGTGGGACCCTTCATGCATAGTATAATAACCTCATCAAGTCAAGGATGCTGATTCTTTCCATCTCCCCACCCTACCACCCTCAGAAGCTGCTTCATCACAAGCCTGGGCCCCTTGGGTCACATGATGGCTGTAGCTGTCACATCCCAGCAGCTGTCACATCCAGACACAACAGACAGAAGGAGGAGGATGGGCCCATCTCTCCCTATTCCTTCCTCTTAGGAATGAGAACACCTTCCCAGAGGGCCCTGTAGATTTCCATTCACATCTCATTGGCTGGATTTGGGTCTGATGCTCCCTCCTGAACCAGTCACTGGTGAATGAGATGGAATGACCAGGATTGGCTCAGACTTGTCATCCAGAGGTGGACTTGGCATTGGAGAGTCCATTATATCCAACATGTTCCCCCAGGTCAAGCTTCCTATATTCGCAGTCACATGCTGAGAACAGTCTATATGTTTGGTGTCAGGCATTCCAGGCTAGATAAAATGAATAGACACAGACTCTGCCCTAAGAGGGTTTCAGATAATAGGGAAATGAGACATGTTCATAGAAAAGAAAAAAAAAAAAAAAAAACCTAAATGGAAGCCAACTGCAATTGTTTAGAAGAATAACTAACAAACGCTTGGCTCAGCACAATTCATCAGGAATTTTCTAAACATCTTCTCTGTGTATAGATATAGTTTAGGTGTTATTGGGGAGACAAAAGAACATAAAAAACGCATTCTTCCTGTTAAGAGGCTTAGTTAAGGAGACAGGATATGCAGAGAAGGGGGCTGTTTTTGTCTTTCCCTGACTCCAGACAGAGGTAGGGAGGGCTCTTGGCTGGTTTAAAGGAGCATTTATGCGGATACATTTCAAAGCTTCTGCTGGGCCTTTGCATGGCTAAGAGAGAGGCCGTTAAGAGGTGTCTATCAGTTGAGAAAGCTTTTCACTCTAAGTAACAGAGAACCAGATTAACTGTGCTTGAACGTCAAGGACATTTATTGTTAAGAAGTCTGGAGGTTGGCAGTCAGCTCAGCAATGTAATCAAGGTTTCAGGACTTTTCCATCTTTTCATTCTCTCACCTTTAGCTTGTTGGATTTTCATAAGTGTTTTTTGCTTCACAATGGCACAATGGCCGTTGCAGCTCTAGGCATCAAATCTGTGTTCAAAGAGGGAAGAAGGACGAAGGCCTTGCTGGGTAGGCACACTCTCCTTTTGTACATGTCCTTTCTGTCAGGAGCAAAATGTCATTCTCAGATGTCCGCCAGCAGACCTCCCTCATAACTCACTGATCAGAACTGGGCCTCCTGGGCGCCCCACGTGCAAGGAGCTTGGAAATCCACAGTGAGAGAAGGAAAGGAAAGGGGGGTTGGAAAGGCTGGGGTTTTGCCACCTGGTAGTGCCTACCATGGGAAGAGTGGCTCAGCAATGTATTTTTGTCTTATTTCTGGCAGGAAGATCAGAGGGGCCCAGAGCGAGAGCAGAAAGATGAAGGAAGGGACCAGAAGTGCCATTCAAGGTGTTGTGAGACACTGACCTCTCTATAAGAGAGTTTCTGTGCAAATGATGGAGCTGGTGGGCAAGTTTTTCTTCCTTATAGTTTAGACAGCACTCTCTTGAGAATGGGTGCTGGTTTTGGTTAGTTGTGCGTGTGTATGTGTGTGCGTGTTTGATTCAACTCACTGGACAGTTAGAAGAATCCAAAAAAACAAAACACAAAACAAAACAACAGCTACCCTTAAATCCCATCTCTGGGAGATCTTTACATGGATGGCTTTGGTAAATCCGGTGTTGTGCCTGCTTTCCATCCACATCCCTCTACTTGTTGCAAGTATAGGGAAGAGTATGTGATATTAGGACACAACTGGGGGACGGGTGACTGAAGTTGTGTGGAGGCATAACCTAGAGCCTTCTCTTTCAATGGTATATCAGAGAGAAAGCTGAGCCTTGACCAAGAGTAAGGCTGGTGCTCAGATCACACAAGTGACACTGCATTTAAAATGTCCCTGGTCAGTGGTTTTGAGAAATTATTCTTATGAGTGTAAACCTTAAGAAAGGATTCCGCAGGCAATCCCATAATGTAAGATGGATTTTGGCAGAGCTGCTCTGGTTGAGGCAGGGGGAACACATCTGTCCTCCCCACCCCCACCGCCTCTCCTCCCACTGCCAGAAGCAAATCCTAAGCCCAGGGTTTGTGTGCATGGATTTGGTAAGGCAGTGCTTCCAGGGGAACTGGGAAGGCAGAAGGAGAAGCAAAACAGGGAAGAGGACAAGGCTGAGCACAGGTGGAATGCTAGGCAAAATCTCACCAAGGGTCACGCCTGCCTGATCTCACAGGGGGCCCTGGAGTGTTAGTTAAGAGAAAGGCCTTTCAATCCTAGGCAAAGGGGCTGTGGCTTTCCTACTTCTCAGCTTTGGGTTAAGGATGACCCTCACCCTCACCCTACCTGGGGCAGTGAGGAAATTTCCAGGCATTTCATACTCAAAGGGGACAAAGCATGACTCCAGCCTCCCCGGGGCAGGCCTCCCCAAATGAGCTCTTAGCGCTGGCACACCCAAGTCAGTGGCACACAGAAAACAATAAAATGGGATCTGCAGGGATCTGGGCAGAGCAGTGAAATCCTGCCTTTGTGGGAAATGAGACTGAAACTGGGGAGAGGAGAACCCAGGGCAGGGAGAATTCCTGGAGCCAAGGGAGTGAGCTACCTCTCCCGGGAGCCCACAGCCTCTTTCCCTGAACCTCACCCCAGGGATCTGCAGAGAAATAGGAAGCCTGTGGTGAGGGAGGGGCAGGGGAGGGAAAACAGAGTCTCTGTGGCCCCGCAGAGCACTTTTCCATGGATGTGTTTTTCTTTCTGACTTTATAGTTAATTTATTTATCGGACCACTCGGGAAGGGAAGAAAAGTACCATTTTATGAGTCTAGGACAGAATCAAAACAATAGCACATTTAGGTGCCTTAATTTTTCTGTTCTCAGAGATTTATTTCATTTTATTATATTTGACAGCAGTCAACAAACAACAAATAGGGGGCTGAGTGCACCTCTCTCAGCACATAATGGTCTGTATTCTCTGCACACAGGGCAGAGATGTTTTTATAGCTACTTTATTTATTTATTTATTTATTTTTTATAGCTACTTTATTTATTTAGGGCAGAGATGTTTTTACCGCACACATTATTTGGAACTTGCCGCATTGATCCTGAAAAGTAACATATAGAACTTCATTCTCCGGGCACAAGCCAGTAAAACACATCCAGCGGGTGGAGGTGGGTGTGGCCACGTGAGAGGGAGGAGGGAGCTGTGAGTGAGTGAGTGTGTGTGGGACCTAGTTTCAGGGCTTGGGCGGGGTGGGGGGGGCTGTTGTGTGGGAGTGTGGTGTGCGTGCACCAGCCTGTGGCGTGACTGTGATCGCGTGTGATGGGTGCAGGGGGAGGTGAAGTGCAGGGTGTGGGTAACCTTGCTGGGAGTCTCCTGAGAATGTACGGCCTGGGAGAGAGGGTCCTTGTCTTTGGGGCGGGCCAAGCACCCTGAATCTGTTAGAGCTTACGTCAATGTTGAAGGAGGGCTCTGGCCTCACAGGAGTGGCCACCGGGGCCATAATCTGGGTGATCTTTATGCCCCGGGCGGTCTGCCGGAAGTCTCATGGAGGTGGTATCTACATCCCTGTTTTATTCCCACTTGTTCCAAGTCCACATCAGCTTATGCTGGGATTCCAGTCTCCACCTTACATCTCCCTTGGTTGTCTTAGTGAGTTCCCATGGTGCCAGCATCTCTCGTGGGTTGCCGCAACCCCTCCACCCCCCGTTGCTTACTGCTGTGGTCGCCTGGTCCCACGGGAGGATGTCTACTCCGCCCACCGACTCCCCTGGAAGCTCAGAGGCCACCCAGCTCCCCGGGTTGACACCGTGTTGGCCACCAGGCAGGAATGGGGAGAGGGTCCCTTTACTAGCCGCCTCCAACACAGCTGAGGCCAGGCTGTGACCCTGGCAAGACTTTACTGAAGGCTTAGAATAGCACCAGAAAATGCAGACCTAGGAGAGCAACAGACGTGGCTTCCCCCATAGCCCACAGGCCGGGGCCAGCCTCACGAGGCGTGTCCAGGGCCTGGCGCAGCCTGCAGTTCCCTGCCAGCGAACCTCCGTGCACCAGCGATCGGCTTATCCTTGGCAAAGGCAGTGTCCACACACGTGCCTCCATTGCCCTGGACCCAGATCCAGGCTGCAAAGAGGCCTGGAGAAGGAAAAGGTCCCCAGCTTGAGGCCAGTCTTGTTAGTTTCTGTTCCTTGATCCCCTCTGCTCTGATGACTGACAGTCGATGAGACTAATCCTTTCAGGAGAAACCGTCCCACCTCCACCCTCCTTGAATTACCGCTACAGGAAATCAGTTGCAAAAGAGTGCCAGAATCCACTCGAGAGGCTGCATTGTTTGAACTGACCTTCCCCACACTGAGGCATTAACAGCGCAGAGCAGGCTGGTCCACACCCTGTCTGGTCACAGGGAGCCTCTTTGGCTGTCTGCTTCCTGCAGCTGGCGGGTGCTCAACTATGACCCACGGTGACTGCTCATTCCTGACATGCTACCATTTATAGGGACTCTCCTATCTGAGTCCAGAAATATACAAGCTACCTCACCGCTGCCCAGGGCAACGACAGCATTTGAGATCCAGTGCTGGATTAATCTCAAATGCCAACTTACTTCCCCAGACCTAGCCCCAGTCCCTGCATTCAGGGCAGTTGTGAATTCTGCTTTTCCCGAGCGCATTGGGAGAGTAAGGGCTTTCTGGTCACACCCTGCAGGGCCGTTCAGGTGGGTTCACCAGAAAGATGGAACAGTTTTCTCTAAAGGCATTTTTAAATTTCCACCTCCTTTGAGAGAGAAAACTTGGGGAAACATTGAGAGAGCAGTTATTCCAAGGTTTGTTCTTCCCATGGAGGTGAAAGCAAACATTATACATCTCATCCCAGGAAGCAGGTGACGTGTGGACTGATTTAGTCAAGAATTCAGTTAGATAAAAGGTGTAGAGCGGCCACAGCAGGCCCGGCACTGTGCAGAGCCCTTGACCACGTGGAAGGATGGGTCAGGGTCCCGGCCCCCCAGGAGTTCACAGTCCCAGGAGGGTACAGAAGCATCCTCAGAGGCCCCGTGGTGAGCAGCCCAAGACAGACGCCGGCACCAGGGTCTGAGGGGGTGCTGGGGGTGGGGGAGGCAGACCAGCCCCTGCTGGGGAGAGAGATTCCCAGAGTCCTCTGATCCCATCATTCTTTCTTACTGCTCAGTGCTTTAGGGAAAAGAGATGCAAAACATGCTGGCCTGGTCAAATCTGAGAAGTGAAAGAGGACCTCTGAGTCTAGTTGGAAGTGAAAAGGGCTCTAAACACTGATTCCACCTTTTCATCTTAAAGCAAATACATAGAAAAGGCCAGAACCTGGCTAACAAGGACGGGACTCCTTCACTTTCTGCATTAAGTGAGAGCCGTACAGCACCTCAGACACAGACACAGGGGGTTTACAGAGGAGCTCAGCCTTCACCTAATATAGACCCTCCCAGCAACGGAGGGGATGCAGAAGGGTCCCCCGAACCCGCACTCGCCCTGTGACCTGTGCAGGGTCCCACGTTGCAGGTGAGGGCCCTTGAGTCTCCATGCTCTGTGCCCTCCATACCTGCCAAGGTCTCATGACTTTCCAAATGACGACCCGGCCCCTGCAGGAGGGTCAAGCAGCCGGGACAGGTCTCTCCACCGGCCCTTTATCTGCGGGCTTTGCCCTGTACCAGGACGGGACAGTGTGATGTGCAGGTCAGCGGGAGAACCGGGCCCCGCCACAGCTGGTCCTGGGAACTGCACGAGCCCCGTCTACTTGGCTGCAGGAAACGAGGGGCCCATGAGTGTGTTAGAGCCGGTGGGCTTGATGTATCAGTAGGGAACATGTGGGAGCACTATTAGGTTTACTAGGGCAGGGAAATAAATTCATGGCTTTCATTCTGCTTAGTGTTGAATGAAACCCCAGAGAACAGAGCCCCTCCTCTCCCAAGCTCCCTCCCTGTGTTTCATCAGAGCACGTGATGCAGGAAGGACCCTGAGGGCCCGGCGTGACTGGTGTCTCCAGGGGGGCTGTGGGGAGCATGGGCACGCTGGATGTCAGGCCCTGGCTGACCATTGACACCACCCCATCTTGGCCTGGCCCCCCCGGGGACTACAGTCAGAGGAGAAAAAACCGTGAATTGGGGTCTCAGAGCACACACTAGCTGAGCTTCAGAGCAAGCCCGTTGGCCCCTGTGTTCCTACAGAGAAGCCACAAAGTGCATGAGACCTTTACTTCCAAGTCTCTCTGTCCCAAACAGCCCAGGCCAAACGGTGCAGGTGAGTTGGAGAGCTGGGAAACCAAGGCTCCATCCTGAGCTTCTTCAGGGATCCTGTGGACCAGGGATGGTCCCAGACTCAGCCGCCTTAGGGTGATGGGACACAGTGTGGGAGCATTTCATGAAGTGGGCACACGAGGTGGTCTCCACCCAGTCACCTTGGGGCACCCAGGATATTCATGGAATCACACACGGGGGCCAGTGACTCTGCTTGGATCCTAAGCCCCCTCTGCATTCCTCTCTGCAAAGCAGACCCTGGAGGGAAAGGTAACAGGGAAGCTCCAGATTCTTCCACTGTTGATTGCCCGCAGCCTGATGTCTTTGGGACCCATCAGTGTCTTTTGGAAGGTTGGCCATCAGAACGTGTGTGACTTGGAAAGGTACTCTGGGCTTCCAGCCCATCTCAAGGAGGGTACTCTGAACCCCAAAGTCAGAGGCTTCCAGGAAGAAATATTTGTCTGTCTTTTTAATAGAGAGGCTGAAGTCTGTGCCCTGGGGGCCCTTGGGGATCAGGCTTGTACAACAGCTCCCAGCCTGGCACTCATGGAGCCCAAGACACTAAGATGTAACTTTAATGGTCTCTACTGATTCATGGGCTGCCTTCACGCACTTAGAAAGAGAACCTTCCTTCTCATGACATGTCCATTTATTCAGGATTAGCATGTAAAACCCTAAATTAGGCATCCCACACTCGGGTTCTGACAGAGCCATTACTTTTTATGCTGAGAGAGTTGAGTTAATTTTAAATTATTGAGGCCCAGCACCTGAGTGAAGCTAACATCTTCAAACAGATCGGGCATCTGTGGGCTCCACTAATGCAGGAGCACAAGCTGGATTAAAATCCATTTCTCCTCCACTGGCCAGATGCATATATACAATGGTGCTCAGAGAGACCTGGTGTTGCCGTTAATTCTGCCAGAGCCGGTTTTCGGCAGAAATAGGCCAGGTAACTGGAAGGGTGAGTTTCAGGTGAAATCTGTCCCCATGACCCAGGTAAGGAGTGGGAGACCTCATGGGGCCTAGTCCCTTTTTGCCAGTCACGGTGCCAGGCACAGAGACCACATCCTCAAGGAGTCATGAGTGGCAGAGACAAGCAAGAGAAATGAAAATCACGTTACAGTAAAACGGGAGAAGGAGGCAGGCCCATTGCTTGTTTTCTCAACGCTTCCCGCCCGCATTCCCACCTGCCCACGGGCAGGACGTCAGGCAGTTGTCCATTGACATCAGAGTGGCTTCCTGGATCTGCAAGGCGTCCTTAACGTTGTATGTGGCCAGTACTCTCTAAAGGGCAGTCACTGGTATGTTGCCTCCTGTGACCTGAAGTGTCTACCACCCCCCACCATCCTGGGTGTCCGCCATCCCCCTGCTAGACTGCTTTAAGATCAAACTTGCAGCCATTGGAGAGAAATTGGCAACAGAATCAGCCAATCGGAACAGGTGAACTGCCTCTCTACCTGCCTGCAGGGAATAAGCAGTGTGGGTCACCAGCCAGCAGTCTGGGGCTGCCTCTGTCCCTGAGTGTGGGGTCCGTTCCTGGTGCTCCCACACTCTGCTGGGGCATCCGTGCTCCCAGGAGACCCCTCGCCTCTCCCAGCAGCCCATGTTTTCCCTAAGAAACCCCCATTCTCCTTGACCCCCTACCTCTGCCCCTCCCCCACCCCGGCCAGGGCAGCAATGCTCCTAGTTACCTGCCCACGCTGTCCCCAGTGTCATTTAAGATGATGTGTGTGACCACTCTGCCCAGGGGCTAAATAGTTCTGAACTTGCCAATAATCAGGCCGTTGACACGAATTGCTGATTTTGTTGTCTGCAGACATTTGAGCTTCTCTCTGAGCAAATATAACAAATATATTGATGAGATCAATAGGGCTGCCAAAGTGTCGTTGACAGTTTTGATTTCTGATTTTTCTGTTTTTTTGCAGGCCTATTCTTTCTTAACCAGAGCTCCTCTGGCCAGAGTGGAGAGATCAAAGCATGAGAACTTGCACCATGGGTAGGGGCAGTGTTTGCCTCTGAGAATTGGGGACCTTTGGGTGAGAGCCCTGTGATTGCTATATACCCTGGAGTCTGGGCCAGTGCAACTCGGGGCTTCTGGGAACCTCAGAGACCTGTGCGGGGATCAGCATTCAGCAGAATGCCTGGAGCTGCGCTGAGCCTCCTAGGAGCCTAACTTGATCAACTTTCAGCCTGAGCTTGAACTAAATCCGATAGCGATTGGGTTGGAGCAAGAGACAGCTGGCTGCCTGGGGCCTGTGGGCTGCAGCCGCTGGAGGTGGCAAACAAGGAACATTTGAGAAGAAAAGCCCAGTCTCACCCCCTCACCCTGGTGTGAAATGCAAAACTGACAGCGCATTGCAAAGACTCCTGTAGGTCTCTGTTCCTGACCTCGGTAACAGGAAGAAGCCAAGTTTCCCCCTGTGCCTGTCCCAGGATGACCGGAGCCCAGCTCAGCCAGGGCTCCAAAGGCCGCCTGGCCACCCCGTGCCTGCAAAGGACTCCCATTCATCTGCCGGGAAACAGGCGGCGGCACCGAGTAGTGTCGTGTTCACTTTTAAAATGCCACAAATAACAGATTTATAGATTTTTCTAAATACATTATTTTAGCTTGACAGCATTAATCATTCATGTTTCCTTCTTTCATTTTTCTACCTGCAATGGATTATTGAAACAGAAAATAACAACGAGAAAGGCTAGCAGCAGTATCAAAATGTCAAGTTTGTACTTACAGTTGTATGGGCCCAGACAGGGTCAAGAGCCCCAATTATTTGTGTATGTACACAGTGGTATGACACGAAAGGTTATGTCACCTGCAGCTATTTTCCTGCAGATTTAAATAGGACTGTACAGTGAGCTGCTGGCATGGAACAGAGGATTGTAAAAGACTGCAAACTCTGGTGTCAGAACCTAAAATATGAATGGGATGATTGCAAGGTGTAGCTGTGGGCAACACTGCACGTCGTGGTGCAAATCCGCTCAATTACTTTGGGTTCTTCTAACCTGCCTTTTTCATTTTCACATCAGGCAAAGAGTAAAAGCACAGGGCCAGGCTGGGGGTAAAACATCGGGCCTGCCTACTTGCCAAGGTGCCTTCCAGAGACCAAGCCAGTGCACGGTAACCAAGCTAGCTAACCAAGGAGTATAGATGGATGCAGGTGTGAGTCTGCAAGGGGTCACGGGTGTGCCATGGCTGATGAATGGGATGAGGAAGACCTGTATGTATCAGTAGTCATTGCTCCCTTTTAGAATATAACCCATTACATGGATAGATCTGTAGAAACAATTTGCCGTTTGGTCAATAAATGCAGAGTTGACTTTTTTTTTTGTTTTTGGTCAGTGGATCACAACTCTGTCTTGCTTGTAAGTATTCAATGGGTATTTGTGGTCAATAGATGAATGGAATTGTACATGGGAGTAATATAGTAGATTCTGCCAAGTCCTTTCACAGACAACGCACATCTCCTTTGATCCCCTCCATCACCCAACAAGATATGTTCTAGCCACAAATAACAACAAAAGAATAGGTCGAGGCTTGGAGGTCAAGCAATTGTTAAGGGTCACTCAGCTATTAATTAGCAAAGAGGGCTCAACCCCACTGTTCAGATTTCTTTATCTTATGTGCTGTGGGTAAACTGTGAGGATAACCCTGCAGACCCCACCTCAAGGGCTGGGGAACTTGAGTAGCTTAACTGAGAGTGAGGTCGGCTTATATTCTGTCCCTGGTTTGGGGGCTTTGAGAAGCAACTGGCTGGATGGAGCCTGTGGCTAGAGAGGAGACCTTAGAAGCCAGTTATTCTCAAAGCCAACATATTTTGTGGTGCCACAGGGATGCCACCTCTAGGCAGACAGGGATACAGAGAAGTATCTTTTAAACCTTAGCCTGTCTAGTAATTCCTTAACTGGGCACCATCCTATCTCTCCACATATATTGCCATATCCTTAAACTCTCCATACCCCAGCCAACCTGCTCTCCATCAATGTTTGGGGACATGTCCCACATTTTTGCCAGTTCTGTCCCTACTGCCCTAGGTGTCTTTCCTCTCCACCCTCTACCCCCTTCTTTCCTTCTGTCAAATCTTTGCCCTCTTTCTTGGCCCTGCTCAAGTCTCCACCCCCTCCAGGAATATTATCAGGCAATTCTTCCTGTATTAGGACTAATGGAAGAAACCAAGGTTGATTCCTGTGGACTTAAGCAGAATGGAGAACTTATATAGGATTAGAAAGATGCATAGATATTGCTAGGGAACATAGATATTGCTAGGGAACAAAGGGAAAAGATGTTTCCAGGCCTCACAGTGTGATCTACTGAATGGGTAAACTGAATGGGTACACTATATTATATCCACACAAGGAAGGAAGTACTGATAATGCTACAACAGGGATGGGGACCTTGAAAACAGAGTGCTAAATGAAAGCAGCCAGTCACAAAAGGCTGCACATTATATGATTCCATTTATATGAAATGTCCAGAGTAGACAAATCTATAGAGACCCAAAGTAGATGAGTGATTGCCAAGGTCTGGAGGAAGAGGGGGATGGGGGGTGATTGCTAATGGGTGTGAATTTCCTTTTTGGGATGATGGAAATATTCTGAAATTAGTAGTAATTTCTAACTCTGAATATACTAAGAACCACTGAACTGTACACTTTAAAAGGGTATACTTTATGATATGTGAACTATAGATTAAAAAAAGAATGATGGGACTGACACAAGATGCTCTCAGGGGTATCTCCTCATTCCCCTCATCCCTCATCTGCTTCCTTCTCTCCTGGTGAACAGCTTGCTTGCTTTTTTTTGCTCCTCAGTCCACATGGGAGAAAATAACCTCCCACGGCTCCTGAATTTAAATTTTCTTTGCACAAGGGACCAATCAGAAGGAGACTAGGATCTCTTAGTCCCAATTCTAAATTTTCAGGAAAGGAGTTAATTGGCCTGGATTGGGTCAACCATCCAACTACAACTGGGGTTGGGAAGGAGGAGGGTTAAGTAGTATGTCTTCTCATATAGAGTGAGAGGAGAAGAGGGACGGAGAAGTGCAGACCATCCAGTGTGAACCATCCACCACCATCTTGATCTTCTAATACACTGCTAAGGTATCCAGACCTGTTATGTAGATAGATGTAGACATAGACATATAGATATTCTTCTTAACTCTTGTGTGTTATTTGGCTACACTTTTCTACCTCGCACTTCTTGACTTCTAACACTTCTTTCCCTGTTTCTCTTTTTTTTTGGCTATAAATCTTATTTTCTCAATTATATTAAAACTTTATCAGGTACACAGGTTATTGTCTCCTTGCATCTCTCCCTTTATCTTTTATATCTCATCTATAGCATCAGATATAGCCCTGGAGGTTTACACTAGAATTCAATGTGGAGAGTGGGGTTTTGTTGGGCTTGGATCCAGATTTTACACAAGATTATACAATTCTAGAGGCCCTCTTTAAGAATATATTTTGCATACAAAAATAGAATTAGAAATAAATATTTACTTAAGAGAAAATAAATCATCAAAAAATACATTTGAAAAAGCTGACAAATATCTCAGAAAATAGCATATTTAATCAACTAATTTTTATTAACATTCTGACACAATCCTATAGTACATTTTTTCCTACTTTTTTTTTTTTTGGTCTTTATTCTCTTTGACCAACAATTTTATAACATCATCTTTTATAGTGGGAATAGAAAGATTCTTCTAGCATGCATAAAACATTCACATTCACACTCAGTTGGATTTGCTGAATGACGTGATCCTGCAGATTTGTGCCTTACTAACGTAAGATTTCTCATACGTTATGTTTTTTCTTATTCTTCATTGAAAAGGAAAAGGAAGTATGGTGTGTTTATAATAGTATGGTTTCTGTTAAATATATCTCTAATAAGAGAAAACTTCCTCTTTGACTAGGCATCCATAATAATTGATCCTACAATAACAATTCTACATGTCTGATGATTGGAAGAATTTCCAGAGATCAGTTTCTGGCTCCATACACCCCAAACCTTGTTAATCCTCCACAGTCCACATATTTCTTGTGTGTAGGTGCCATAGGAAACATGCATATTTCAATAGAGACTCTGGTCCTGCAGTTCCACAGCTGGCATGGGGTAGATTGGTATAAAGAACAGAAGAAGTATTCCTCAAGTCACTCCTACGAGCAAGCACACGACTACACACAGAAGTGACTATACATCCATACATAAATGCATCTCTCCAAACCCCCAATGAATGTAACCAACCTCAACTTCACCTTAGTCAGATCCCAAAACGCCCATGGCCACTCCAACTCTAACCTATGCAAGAGGACTTATGGTGGAGGGGAAGTTAAAGTGGAAAGAGACAGTGTTCTCAACCAACTGTGGTTAAAACCTCTAAAATCTTCAAAAACACATGACTACGTGATCACATTCAGGGCTTGCAGGAGGCTGTGCGGGGAAGGTGCCCTGAATTTATGCTGTGTCAGCTTCAGGGTATAATCACTTCTTTTCACAGTGTGATTTTGGATATTAGAGAAGGGGGAGACGGGTGTACTTGTTGGATGGATTGTAATGGGGTACACTTTTTCTTTTCTTTTCAAATGAAGCTAAGAGTTGTGAATTGGAATGTAACAGCCATTGATCTTGGCCCAATCTCTTGAAACAGTGTCCTAAAAAAATGGAAGAGAGGATCCATCTTTCTCGGATATCAACACAACTTTGTGTCTACTGCTTAGCCCCCAATGAATATCTGCTCAGAGAACGGGTGTTTCTGATAAACTGATAGATGGTTTAATGGATGAGTGCCATGACTCTTGATGTGAGGATCAAACCAGATAATGGATCTAAAAGCCTTTTGTAAATAGAAAGTTGCTGTACCAAAAATAGGTCTAACAAAAGAGTTCAATTTGCTTAAGATATTCTTTATACCATAGAAGATAATCATTAATGTTTTTGGATAACAACCTTCTCACCCACCAAATCAATTAGAAGGAGGCACTTATTTTCAAGTGCGGGGGTGGGGGGGTTATCTAAAGACTATTGCTGACTCATGTTTCCTTTGTCATCAGGAACATGTGAGGAATGGGAAGGAGGTACCCCAAACCACAGCCCAGGTTTTAAATAATGTCAGTATTTTCAGAGGGGTACCTGCCATGAGCTGAAAATGTATTTTGAATACTTAATAAAAAGCAGATATTAACCCATGGATGTTCCATTTTAAAGTGAGACTTATCTTCTCCTCTGCACCCCCAACCCCCTGCCCACCAGCCTTCTGTCGCTCTTAGGTCCTTAGTCTGGCCAGGACTTTTATTTGAGGATGACTTAGCAAAATAAAATAATGAGTCAGCCAAGCATGGGAATTGTTTTATCAGATACATGTGCAAGTGACAAAAGACCCACAGAAAGGCTTACCTAAAAAAGAGGATTTTCTCTTTGGAATATATAAGTGGAAACTCCAGAGTTAGATGGCTTCAGGCACAGCTGGATTTAGGGTATACGTGATGTCACTAGGACTTGATCTCTCTCCCAGCTCAGCCCTGCTCTGCATGGTGGTAAGGTGGTTAACAAAAGCTCTCGATCTCCATCCTATTAGGTTCAAGTCCATTGGAAACCAAGAGAACTTCATTCTGAAAAGTCACAGCAAAGTTACTGTGGCTCTTAAGCCATGATAAGCTCATAGGCCCATGACTGAACAAATTGCTGTGGCCAGTGAAGCATGGTGATGTGATTGGTCAGGACTGAGACCTCAGCCCACACTGACAACATGGACTGAAAGTGGGGAAATGGTGGTCCTGCGAAAAGCAGATGCTGGGTGGAGGGCACAACACCAACCAATCACTAACTAATGGCTGTTCTCTCCAGCCTCACTTTGAAACGATTGTTCTGAGACTTAAAAGCAGAAGGGCCAGGCTCCAGTACCCACTATAAAGATGTCTGAACTGTCCTCCGGGGTGATCAGCTTGGGAGAGCGAGGAATCACTCCACCAAAAGTGTGTCTTGATCAATCTACCTAAGCAAAGACGACAGCCCCACACCCCTGATCCATGGTGTATATGTGTATACATAAAACGTAGTTATCAAAGACAGCTGTTAATCGTGATTCTTCACAAAGGTGGTATAAACAGATCACTGCCAACTGAAAGTTTTAATTAGATTAATTCCAGAATGCAGTTGAAATGTGGTGAATATTGATTATAATGGCCTCTGTTTTAAATATAATTAATTCATGATCTGCATAATTGCTCATTACCTGTACCTTAATTATGGGGCATAAAACATTGTTTATCACTACCATAGTAAGAACGGGGAGACAGGCTTGCCCTGATATCTTAGGGTCCTTGGTATTTTTGTTGAAGAGAGCAATGGGCATTTCATTTTCTCTAGAGCAAAAGAGAGAGAAAGGGAAAAAAAAAAAAAAAAAACAAGCTATGTCTCCAGTGACAACCAGTATGCAGAGACAGCCTGATAAACACAGGGCATTTATGATTCTTTTATGACTACATTTTCTGACAAGATAAAGTAAATACTCTTTTGTGGGACTTTACAACTGCACAAGGCTAAAGCTACTGTCCAAAGACACTGAAAAATTTGTGTATAAATATACTGTGTTTGAGGCTGGCTCATGGGCAAGGAGGATAGCCCAGCAGTTTGACAATTTTCATATAATACCATGAAAAATTTCATGGTTTTTCTTCATCTTACTGCTAGTACCAGAACAATACATCTTTTCTGGGGGAAAAAAAATTATATAAATCTATGATACTTTCTGTTTTTTCCCATATACCATAAATTCTAAAGGTAGTTCATGTGCCTATTACTGTTAGCCTATTTTTTTTAATGCCCAAGCAACAAAACCTGAAAACCATTACATATGCAAAAATATCATGTTGCCAGGAAATCTGAGTTAGGTGAAATTTTAGTGATTTTTGATTCTGGAGGATTTTTTGAAGTCCTTTTACACAGATCATGTGGGGGATGGGTAAGACAAGGAGTAGTCTGTGGTCATCCCTGTCTTTGCATGAGCTCAGGACTTTCCCATGGAAGAGAGGGGCACCCCAGTTTGAGGAGCTGTGGATGAAATCTACATACAGGAAGTGACTTCATTCTGTCATAGAAGCAGAACGAGATGAAGGGAGGGACAACCAGGTGCTACCAGGGCCACCTTTTGTTAATTGCTTTTCAACCTTTGTGGGGATATTTCTGGAAGGGATCTAGTTACCCCAGGCCACAAGTCTTTACCCCCATGGCCAACTGGAAGTTTGTCGCACTGTTCCTGAAGTAGGAAACTCCTTACAGCAGAATGCCTTACAAGGCCTTGCCCTTGTAAGTCATTCCTGTTCATGTTTTTGTGATGCGTGCACACAAGTCCCGTGTCTTCGATCCTGAGAGCAGTCAACTGAAGTGGGTGGTGTAACCACTGAAATAATCAACTAAGCAATGCATTGTAGTGTGCTATTTACCAAGGACAAGTGATGTATTTTACCTAAACTTACAAACCTGCATTAGGCCCCCAGGAATCTTTGTAAATTAAAACAAACAGAAACTTTTTTAAAAAGTAGACAATAGAAGATAAGGGAGAATTTTTTTTTTTTTTTCTGAAATAAAAGCCAGAAAAAAAAATGATTAAATGTTTTTAACAAAGTGTTTTAATTGCATCCATGTAAGTTTCTTTTATCTTTAGTAGGGTGAGAGAATGGTTAATAGAATCCAGGTTTATGACCAATAATAAAAAAAAAAAAAAAAAAAAACCCAGAAAATGAAGTAAGAGACAATTCCAGGTAAATTAAAATGCTTTGTTCGGAGCAGGTACTGCTTCCTTTCTGCTGACCATAGAGACAGAAGCCTACAGTTTCTCTCAGTAGCAAATCCTGTGTGGCCTTACTAAATACAGGTTGACAAATATGAAGAGGCTGTATGGCAGGAGCCTAGAATGCCACATTTTCTGTGTGGACCCCCACCCTGGGGACAGCTCAGAGCCTCCAGGCAGGCGTTGGTTACTCCAAGATGGGAAAGCTATCTTGCCAGACTCATGGAATAAGGTATTAGTTGGCTCCAGCTAGTCACCACTCAGAAGCCCATAAAGAGGCAATGTAGGTGGAAAGGAAAGTTTGCTTTATTTTGGTTTCCGGCAACCAGTGGTGGGGGGTGGGGGGAAGGTGGACTCCTGTCCAAAGGCCGAGTCCCCCTCCCCTGACAATCAGTGGGCAAGAACTTTTATAGACAGAGGGAGGGGGCTACATGCAGAAACAGCCCAGGCAGCTCTGACAGTCGTCTTGAAATTGGCCATTGGTGGTCTGACCAGCGTCATCTTGACTGTTTTCAAGTACAGTTGATCTTCAGTTCCAGGGTGGGTTTGTTCCCATTTCCTTGAGGCCAGTTCTCAGAATTGTAGCAGCTTATGTCATGGCTACAGTCTGGTCATCATGTAGTTAACTTCTTCCACCTGGTGGGGTTTCAGTATCTACAAGACCGCTCACAGGATATGGCTCAGAATATTATCTATAGCCCTTGAGGAGGAACTAAAGGTCTTTGACTATGATTACCGACTAAACTATTTGGTCTCCTTTGACTGTCTTCCTTTGCTTCTGCATTTTCTCACTTCTGTAATTAAACTTATTCTTTGGCTAAAGTTTTTCCACAGACAAAAGGCAGGTGGAGGACATGGAGGGGAAGAACCACGGGGTCCTGCTCTGTTTCAATAACAACGTGCCAAACACTGGGTAGCTTAAATAAGACGCATTTATTGTCTCACAGTTCTGGAGGCCAGAAGTCCGAGATCAACGTGTCGGCAGGGTTGGTTTCCCCTGAGGCCCTCCTTGGCTCACAGGTGGCTGCCTTCTCCCTGTGTCTCCCCATGGTTTTCCCTCTGTGTGCGTCTGTGTCCTAATTGTTTTGTCTTATAATGATGCCACTCATATTGGATTAGAACCACCCCCCAAAGTCCTCATTTTAACTTAATTACCTCTATAAAGACCCAAATACAATCACATTCTGAGGTGCTGGGAGTTAAGACTTCAACATATGAATTTGAAGGTCATAGACAGCAGCCCATAATAATAGTAATGTGGAAAAGGTGAGCAGAGGTAGGGGAAACTGCTTTGTGAATTATAAACTGTTAGGTAACTACAAAGACCCTCCCCTTATCCCCACCCAGTGTGACACTGATGGGTGCATTTAGACCAGTAGTTCTTTGTGGGGTGAGGGTGGGATTTTGCCCCCAGGGGACATTTGGCCACATCTGGAGGCATTTTTGGTTGTCACAGCTGGAGGGGGGTTGCTACTGGCCTCTAGTGGGTAAAGGTCAGACAGATCTCAAACATAAATATTACCAAAGTCAAAAACCTTATCTAGAGGGATCTGCCCCTTTTCTTTTTAGTTAACCTGCCCACCTGGAGGAGAAGGAGAGTGAGGGGTGAAAAAGAGGCAGAAAGCCTTCTCTGGGCAGGGTCCTCACTACCAGATGCTGCCCCGCTAGCTGAGTACGTGTCTGACCCCAAACCATTTGGCAGAGCCCAGGCTGCCACAGTGTTTCTCTGAGATCATTTTTCTGCAGATCCACTTTCCCCATTAGAATTATGATTACTTCCCTCTTCAGTTTTCTAGAAAGCTCCTTGAGTGTCCAAAGGGCTGATAACAAAATGGATGATTTAAGTGGGAGCTACCTCCGCAAAGGCTGCAAGCAGCTGGAAATATCCTGCTCTGTGTCCTGCGTCCAACCCAGCCTTAGGCCTCTGGATTCCCTCCCCTCCCATCCATTCCTGCCACATCTAAATTTAGCCCTCTCCGCAGTGACTCAGGGAGAGATCACAGCACTCCTTACGTCCTGTGATGTGGATAGAGCAGGGTTACCTCCTGGTAGTAAATGGGACCTGGAAATGGCAGGGAAGGAGGGGCAGTGCGCGGGGATCCGCAGAGGTTGGCAGACCCCGGAGACCTTGCCCAAGGGCCCGGGGAGGTGGAGGAGGTCCTGCTCCTCCACGTTCGTCCTGGGTCTCTGCAGGCAGGGCATGATTCAGCCCATCCCACGGGCCACTGTGCCAGGACCTTGGCTCGGCCTTCCCCTGCTTGGTCCCTTTATGTGCTCAGCAGCCTCTGGGGTTTCCCCTCTCCTGATGTGCTAGTCCTGGAGTGAGAAGGCCTTTGTCCTCCAGCTAGTCTCCTGGAAGAGCAGGGAGAGGAAAGTCTTTGTAGTTGAGTCTCTGTCTCAGGCTGGGTTCCCTGGAGAGGCACAGGTGGAGAGCTGCAGGCAGAGGTTTATTGGGGGAAACCCTTATGCAGGGCAGGAGTGGGCAGAGGCGGAAGCTGACCCCAATACCTCACAACTGAGACCTCAACTGGTCCCACAGGCTGCTGGCTTGGGGGCTGGGAGGGACCGCAGAGCTGTTCCAAATTGAACACAAGGCTGGACTTTTGCACCCTCGCATTGACTGGTCACTGCTGTGGGCCCTCCCCTGGGAAGGGCATAACCTTCAGAGGGAGCCCATCCCGGTGAGAGGTGGGCTATGAGCCAAGGCATGGGCACCTGAAGGCTGGGTCTGGGCAAAGCACCTCAGCATCGACTACAGCCTCTTTAACAAATCGAGAGTTAGTTACTTAAGAGGGATGCTATCGATTGGCCTTCTCAGGGTCACCCCACTAAATAACAAGTACTTTCACTCTTTGCTGAGACTCTCACTTTGTCATCAGAGCATCCAGGAGAAGCAAAAGTAACAAAGGGAGGGAAACATTGTTTTCACTGCAGAAAGGGACAGGGAGGGCTGAGCTAGGACAGGTGGCTGGGCTGCAGGACCTCCTTTCCCAGGCTGCCCACAGAGGGGAGGCCCCTGCATCTGGAGTGTGGCTTTGGAAGGTGGGAAGGAGACCACTGGGGTGGGGGAGGAGCAAGAGTACCATGGTCAAGGGACCACCCAAAACATCACTAAAGTCACTATTTCATGAATTCATCGGATGATTAAATGGATGATTTTATGGAAGTCATCGTGAGGTGGAATAAAGCTGGAGGCAACCAGGGCTAAAATGTGTGTGCTTGCCACACGCCAAGCCCCACTACCAGCACTCTATGTGTGTGATAACCATCCTTTCCCACTGCGCCCTGCAGGGCGGATACTAATGTTAACCTCTTGGTACCTTAACCTCCTCACTTATAAAATGGGGCAAAGCAGCCAGTCTAAGTCACTTAGCTAGTACCCAGTGGAGCTGGGTGTTAGCCAACCCCCCACCCCCTGCCCCCCTGTACTGCCTGCAAGCGCTGTCCCTGTGCTGCCTTCAAAGGACAGGGATCACGTGGGGTGAGGCTGAGACAAGGCAGAGGGGGCTTTTGATGACCCTCAGGTATGTGCCTGGGATTCTGGTTACCACACCCACAAGGAGGGATAGTTTGATTTTACGAGTAAGCCAGAAACCACCATCCCACTTTGTAAACCAGGAAACAGGCTTAGCTTAGGGAGTGTCCCCCTGCTAGTGGAGGTGGAGAGAGCAGGTACTGGGGCCTTTCAGAGGGATATATGCTGGCCTATGCTGAGCCCTGATATTTGTAGGTCTCTTGGAAATGAATGATAAAAGTGTCATTTTCTATTGCTGTAAAAATACTGTCCAGTAAAATAATATCATGCATTCCCATCATAGTGTTCCAGAGTGGGGAGGGGCTTTGAGAATACTTGCTCCTTCTCCACGCCTTGCAGACTGGGGACCTGAGGTGTAGAGAGAGGAAATCACTTGCTTAAGGATGCACAGCTGGTTAATTAGGTCCCCATGTTTCCGTCACCAAGTAACCACCCTATTGATGAAGCAAACTGTTTTGGAGGGTGGGGGAGAGGAGGGGATTGCTCGATTATCAGAGAAATCGATCAACAGAGTCACCATTTAATTAAAAAATATATCAAAACCTTTCTTGATAATGATCGACCTGTTACGCTAGAGCAATTAAAATGGTGATTTTATTTACTGAGTTACTGCCAACTCCTATGATTTTTTTTTGTAATACCCTTGTGATGACTCAATTGGAAATGTGTGGTAAGACGCAGTAATGATAATGTCTTTTCTTAAGATAACTTATGCCATAGCCAACCAGGGAGTTTATCTGATGGGTCCGTTGTACAACTGAGGTCCCCTCTGTGCCATTCTGTCTCCAATGGCTCTGGAGGGACCGGTTAGGAGTCTTCAAAGGGGCCTGTCTTTGAACTGGTGAGACACACACGCACATGTTCAACAGCTCTTTGGCTGCTGCACATTAGAGGTAATTAGAAATGGATGCTTTTTGAGATTTAAATATTAAGTTTTTAAAATTAAATTTTCATTTAAAATTTCGCAAAACAGAAAACACCCCTCCGCCCTCCCCCGCCCCCACACGCACTCTCTAATCCCACTCTCTAGACATTCTCAAGGAGTGAAAGCCTAGAATTCTCCAAGCCGGCAAGCCCAGATGCTTCCTGGTGATGGCGGGTGCTTGTGTCGTGGCACGCAGAGGCTTATAGCCATGTGGATGCTGGGCTTTCAAAGGGGAAATGATCAGCCGCCATTCTCTGAAATGTCAAGTGGCCCTCATTTCCCTAGTTATGAGCCCCAGTACTCTTGTGTCTCAAGACGTTTTGTTGGACAATAGCTGAGAAAGAATTCCATAATCAATTAAATTTGGGAAATGCTACATACAATACTGCCCTCTTGGATTAACATACTAAAAGCTCTGAGATGTTCTGAATCAATAAATCAATTTAATTTTTGGTTCATCATTTTTCCAATTTATCTGACCACAGTAACTTGTCTTCTTGTCATACCTACGAAACACTTGAAGAATCCGTTTTGAAAAACTCTTAATTGGGCAGAACTAGTCTGAAACTGATTATTAATCAAAGGAGGCATGGCAAGAGAACGAACCATCTGCCAGGGGTCAGGAGACCTGGATTCTGGTCTAGACTCTTCATTAATTAGCTCTGTGACTTAGGGGAAATCACATTCCTATGGAACTTAGTTTATCTGCCTATAAAATAAAGGGCTAAAGTTAGAGAATACCTAAGGCCCTTCTGGGTCTGATAGACAATGATTTTTCTGATTTGCTGAGGCTCAGTGGGCTGTCTTCCCTTTCATCACCTATCACTGCTCACGTTGGCAGTCTCAGGCTCCATCCTGGAATCTCCCAGGCCAGGTGAAGTGAGTCATGGTCCTGGAGGCCACTGGGATGAGATTGCCACCTGTGTGTGCCCGGCCTACCATAGGGTCACGGCAGCATGGTCAGTGCCTCTCTCGGGACTCCACCTTTCATGTAGATCTCTGTAGTAAGCGCTGCAGGAGAGAGGGGGCACCCTGGGCCCTCTGTCCCTGAAGCATGAGGTCTAGATAGGGAAAGAAGGCAAGCCCACATGCACACAAGTGACCACACCCAGCAGTGGGTGGAAATGAGACAGGCTGGGACCTGGGACCCTTTGCTGCAGTGCTGGCACCTGGACAAACATCTTCTCGAGCAACAAAATACAAAGAAACTATAAGGGACTAAAAATAACTGCGTGCATGTGCATTTGGGGCAAATGATGGACAAAGAGATAAAAAGAGATCAAAAGCCCAACTGCCGCCTCTGAAAAGCTGGGAGCAAAAACAGGGTACTGCTCATGCCCCCTGCACACAACACCACCGAAGTGGTGGGCAAACCACCTAAGCCACCCCTCTGGCCCAACCCCTGGACCCGCCCCTACCCTCACCCCATATAAGGAACCAGCTCACCTCCCCTCGGGGGGGCAAGCAGGCAGGGGAAACTCTTACCTGTTCTTGCTGCCCCCCTGCTGCAACAGGGGCCCCGGTAAAACCTTGCCTGAATTTCTTGTCTGGTCTCTGATCAATTTCTATTGATTAAGGAGGCCGAGGACCCTGGCTGGTAACAGGAACAGTTAGCAGGTGCTTGGGGAGATCCTAGAGGGAGACTCATGGGGGCCAGGTGATCACGGAGATCCCACACAGGATGGAGGACGCAAGCAAGGTGGATTGGATAGCAGTGAGGATGGCCTGGAAAAGGCACTGGGGCAGAACTGCACGGGGCCTCTTTGGGGGAGTTGGTGAATCTCTGTACCGATGTAAGTTGTAGTCAGGAAGAGTGGGAAATGATGTGGAACCAGGGGCTGCAGAATGACAGTGAAAGCCTATAAATGTCATGTGATCAGGCTCCAGGGTTGTTCAGGCAGTTGGGAGCCATTGAAATTTCTTAAGGAAAATGGTATTTTAGGAAATGAACCTTGGGACATGATTGGAGCTTGATAACAGAGCAGGCGCCATCCATGAGCTTCAAAAGTGGCCCCAGATGTGGAACCCTGGATGCGTACTAGCCCTGCTTCCCAGCCTGCGGGTTTGCCCAGGCTCAGCACCCCACAGGCGAGAGCACCTTAGGACAGAGCTCTCAGTGCCAGCTCACACTCCAACGAGAGTAGCAGGAGGAGGAACCCAGCTCCTCCAGGCTCAGAAGCGGTGAGTTTGAGGCAAGAATATCCCAAGAGCAGAAGATTTGGGGGAGTGGGAAGGAGCCCTGCCAATTCCACCTTAAAGCAAGTGAGCGCTATCTGCCACTTCTTCACAATCCACCCGTGCCTCGGGTTCTGATAAAGAGGATGCGTTGTCAGGCATGATTTTAACTTCAGTGATCACAAAAAGGAACAGAATCTAATGGTTGATGCCATGGGGCATAGGAAAACGAGTGAGATGCTTGAATAAGGGAGGGAGATACAGCTTCTGTCCCATAAAGGCCACAGGAGGCGGCTGGACACTCCTGGGGAAACGTTTCTCATGAACTTCATTTTCAGGAAAACAGAGTAGACAGCTGTTATAGTAACTTTAAAAATAATGATTAAAAGACCAAGTTTTCTGACCTCTTGTCTTAGTAGGGAGGCTGTTAGGGTCTAAGAATCAGAGGACCTCATCTCTCTCAGGGGATATCTGCTCTCTTCTGCTTCGGTCACTTATGAGCCTGGACAGCCACGTCCACACCGCCGGAAAGGCTGTTCTGAGGGGTTGCCCTAAGTTCAGTGGATTGAGCAAGGACCTTCCGAATCTGGAAAGACTTTCTCAGACACCTTATGTTGGTTCTCCGTCCTTCCTCGCCATATGCCACGTTAGGCACTGCAACCTCCAACACGTACCACCAAGTGCTCCCTCCTCCAGCTTTGCGCGGAGGCTGCTGAAACCCAGCGGCTGCTGGTCCGCTCACCCTGTGATGACTGGACACATCTGGCCCAGGTCTCTGGGAGCAAGTACTGAAACACTTGCCTTGGGGGTTCTGTTAGAAAGTCGAACAGAGAGATGTGTATGTACCAGTTACTATGCCTTTGTTTCCAAGTAATGGGAACTCAAACTAGTAAGAACCGTAAAAGGGACTTAGTGGCTCAGGTAATGGGAAAGTCCAAATGTAGGAAGGACTTTAGGGCCAGTTCAGTGCTTTCCTTCCTGCCTCTCTGTTCTGCAGCTTGTGGCCCCAGCTTCATCTCATAGCTAGCACCTCACTTTGAGAGAGAGACGGCTGCCAGCAAATCCTGGGGTGATGTGTTTTCTTGACCAAACCCAGGGAAAAAGAGAGAGGAGAGGAGGGTTTCTGTCCTAGAACAGTGAGAAAGCTCCTTTTATAGGAGTTCTAAGAAAACCTCTTTTCGTATCTCACTGGCGTGAAATGGGACCCAAGACCATCCTTGAGCCAATCACGATGGCTAGGGGGCTGGGCTTTACTGCTTGTCTTACCAATCAGTGTCTCCCACCAGGAGCAGGGAGTCTGGTCAATTCCCAGCTGCACATCTGATACAGAATGAAGGAGGGGCAATTCTACAGGGGGAAAGGAGGGAATTTTCAGTTAAAAAAAGGTTTAAATTGGATGCTGGGGAGGCAATCAGGAGCTGACCATTATCAGAAGTTTGACCCCACGTGGAATCCTATCCAATCAACCATCACTTCTGAAGTACTACTTGTATACACACACCATAACTGCTCCCTTGTGTGTGCCCCTAGATCAGTTAGAATGCTTCTAGCTGCAAGTAACAGAAAATCCTGACTCCAGTTGTCTTAAATAATAAAAGAATATATTATGTCACATTCAGAGGTAGGGTGTGCCCAGGAGATGGTCTCAATAGTCACCGATGGCCCAGGTTGCTCCCATCTCTCTTCTCTCCTGTCCTCAGCATCTGTTTCACCTTCAGCCTGCTTCCCCTTATATTTACAAGGTAGCTGTTGCAGCAGCAGATGTGATAACCAGAGGAACAAGGAGAAGCCATGTCTTACGATTTTCTCTTGGGAGAGAGGACATTTTCCCCAAAGTACCGCCCTCACTGAGAGACTCCCACTCATGGTTCATTGGCCAGAATTAGAAGATACATGGGACTGACTTAAAATTAAAACGTTGTGGCTGGAATGGATGTTGGCCACTATTGCACCTAGTTGGATAAAGTAATAAAATTTGTACCTGCTGAGTAGGTACAAATAAAGTGTAGCTTCTCTACATTGGGGCAGGTCTGGGGAAAACCACCTACTTCCTGATATGGAAGTGCTTCCATTCCGCCAAACCTAGGCTCAAATCCCAACTCCATTACTCAGTAGCAGGTGGCCTCTGGTGGCATTTCTTAACCTCTGTGTCTCAATTTTGTCATCTGTAATCAAAGGGGTAATAATAGATCTTGATTATAAAAGCTTGCGAATATCAGTGGAGAGATCCCCTTGAAACACCACCCGCCTTGGCACACGATATTTCTCAGAAACAAGTAGTGGGACTTTCCTGGCATGTCCTGAAGCTCCTCTGGGTCTGCCTGCTCCAGTGTGGATTGCCTCTGCCTACCCAGTGTTGAGTATGAATGTTTCAGATATCTGTAGCCAAAGTGAGAGACAGAACATGGAAGGTTTGGGGGTTTCTCTCTCTTTGGTTGAGCCCTTTGATCAATTTCACCCTCAACAGTTTCTTTACTTAATGACTCTAGGAGGGTCACTTTGCTCTAACCATTGTTTTTGCAAAAAGGCCCCAATATACATTTTCCTGCCTGCAAAAAAAAAAAAAAAATCTCAAAGCGTATGTGTCAGAACCTATTTTTAGTGCTTTACAAGTCAGATCTTCCCTTCTTGCCTTCTCTAGTCCCTTAGGACTTTTAGATTTACTATTTAAATATTTATAAACTGTTACAATTATTTATTAAAGGTTTATGTTGTTATTATATGTCGTATGGAATATGAATTTCTTCCTCCAAAAATAACAGGACTTTCCATTAAACGACATGTGTTAATGATGCAGTAAATTTTCTCTTAAGTCAATAGAGAAAGTTTCCCTCTCCTTTGACGACCCTAAGTACCCTTATTTAAAAGTAGGGGTCCTACCTCAGTGGAAAATACATTGCTCCTGACTCCCCCGATGTTATTCTATGCAGACTTAGGAAGTTTTTAGTGCTTCCACAGAGAAATTTTGCCATCTGAAATCACTGTGTAGTCAAAAACAAAAGATGGTAGCACCTTTATAGTTGGTAGCACTTGCTTTTCTCCATAACTACTCTTGGTGCATGTGTGGGCACACAAAGCATGCATGTGGACAACACATGTTTTATATGTGTGCATGTGTGAGTGCATATGTGTCTTGGTCTCATTTTAGATTAATTAACTAATTCATTCATCCATACATTCAATGTAATCTACTCTGTACTAACACTGTTCTATGCCAAAGACAAAGAAATGGGTAAGAAACACTCTGCCTCCAGAGACTCAGGGTTCCAAAGAAGAAGGAAACAATAAGTAATAAAATAACAACGGTATCTAAGTAATCATCAAGCAGTGTAGAAATGTGTGTACAGTGCTGTGGGAACAGGGAAGAACAGTTACTTTGGTAGAGCAATGACTTTTTGATATATATGTAGAGCTGCATGTAATATACAGGGCTTGATTTGGGAAGAATTAGGGGGCTTTTTTCTTGGAATTAAATTTATCTTCCGCCACTCAGTTGCTGACTCATTCATCTGGTTGTGTTGCCGTGCATGGTCTAGCTCAGTAGTTCTCACCCAAGGGTGATTTTGCCCTCCAGAGACCTTTGGTAATTCCTGGAAACATTTTTGGTTGCCATGAATGAGAGGGTGCTACTGGCATCTAGTGGGTGGAGGCCAGCAGTGCTTCTAAACACCTTGCAGTGACCAGGACAGCCCCCATGACAAAGGATTATCTGGCCCCAAATCTCAGTAGTGTCAAGGCTGAGGTCGGGAAGCCCTGGTGTGGCTCAAGAGAGTCCTGAGTCATGACTGACTCCCTCTAAATGAGGCCAGCCAGACAGGCTTGAGTTACTGGGAGGGAGAGCCCAGTGTAGGCCCAGGGAGGTAGTCCAGGGCAGTGAGGTGAGCAATTACCAGGCCCTTCCCTGTGACCTGGTAATCTCTCATCTAGAAATTTGCCCTCAAGGAAATGGTCAGGGTGGCTGATACCGAATTATGCACAGAGACGCTCAAAATTGCAGTAACAACAGAAACAACAACAAAATTTAAAACCTAAAGAGTCAATGCTACTAGATTGGCTAAATATATGATGACATATTATGGATTTTAAAGATGTCTACAAGTAACTTTATTAACATATACAATGTATGTAATTTTAAATTCAGTGAAAAAAATGCCCCTCCCCTCCCCACAGTTACACACAGAAAAAAGACCAAGAGAAATAGACCTATGCATTACTGCCAGTTAGTTGGTGGGTGGTAGGATTAGAAGCAGTGTCTCTTTTAAATTTAATTTTCTGTATTATCCAAGTTGGCAAAAATAAATATTAACAGGAAAAGTTTTTCTTTAGTTTGTTTTCATTTAAAAAAATATTTTTAATGTCAGTGACTTTTTTTTTTTTTTTATTAATTTATTTATTTTTGGCTGTGTTGGGTCTTCGTTTCTGTGTGAGGGCTTTCTCTAGTTGCGGCGAGAGGGGGCCACTCTTCATCACGGTGCGCGGGGCCTCTCACTATCGTGGCCTCTCTTGTTGCAGAGCACAGGCTCCGGATGTGCAGGCTCAGTAACTGTGGCTCACGGGCCTAGCCGCTCCGCGGCATGTGGGATCTTCCCAGACCAGGGCTTGAACCCGTGTCCCCTGCACTGGCAGGCGGACTCTCAACCACTGCGCCACCAGGGAAGCCCAATGTCAGTGACTTTTTAAGGAAGGCCCATAAGACTTGGAACCAAGAGACCAGGATACTAGGCCTGGCCTGTCCACCAATAGATGCCATGAGTTGGGGCAACCAGCATTCCTTTCTGGGGTACCTGAGGGCCCCAATTACCTCTCCCTTCTTGTTTCTCAAAGTGGTTCTAAGAGGCCAATAAAGCACTGCATGGGGATTGAAAATCTGGAGAGATGAAGTGTTTCAAGATCATCCTTCTGGCAGGAGGAATTTGATCATTGCCTAATGGACCTGGCTGTCCCCTTCTTGTTTCCAGCATGTCCCGGGACACCCAGGAGGCACCCTGGGTCATTGCACTTTACAGACAAATGTCCCCACCTTTGTGGGAGGGAAGAAGCAGCCCCTCTGGAAGCTTCAAATAGATCCCACAGCCTGTTTGTGTTTGTGGTTGGAATCTGAGGGATATACTTTCTGGGCCATTAGCTGGAGCATCAGGGCATGTTCGCTAATAAAATCAGCCCAGGAAGAGAGTGGCCAGAATTTCCAACAAGGGGCTGTTTTTGTCCTTCTGCCTATCCCCAGATGGGGCTTCCCAAGCTACTGCCTGGAATATGAATCCTGGCGAACGTCGACTCCCTTCTGCCTGCTGCCCAGGTCTCTGCAACCGCTGCGCTCTGGTACGTGGATCTTTGGCTCCCTGGAGGCTGGGGAATCTTGCTTTACAGTCACTAGGAAACTAGCTCAGAAAACCAGTCTCCCCGACAGCCCTGGCGCCTTTGCCAGCAGGCAGGTGTCTACTTGCTTTTTTCGAAAGGGTTTGCCAGTAGAGAGTCTGCCGGAGGCATGTGTAAATCCAGAAATTTCTGGGGTTTGGCTTAGAGGGCCCAGAGGGGCCTGGAAGGCAGGGATTTCAGTCCGCGTGGCATATTCTAGAGTCAGTGCGGCTGCCGGTCCATTTTTCCCGCTCAGAGAGTTGGGGCGCCTACTAAATAATTGAAGTATTAGTAACAGTTTCTTTCCCCTTCTGCAGGCACTCCCAAAGGTCTGCCGTTTTCTTTGCAGGAACAGTTGGCATTAAATACGCTGGGTGTCAGTGCAGCAGTGAGGTGGTTAATTTTGACTGAATATTATGCTATATAACCACTTGGCATTTAACTTGAAAAATGGCTTTCTGCTTCACCTGTCAGCATACCCAGTTCTCATCAAATAAGTGAGTGAGAAAAATTTTTAAATTTCAATTTCCTGATGCTATTAGACACTACTTCTTCCATACTTAAACAGTTTAGCAGTGCATGTACAGGTTTTGGTATTCAGACCATGCCTCAGACTACATGCTATTACAATAGCTTTTTTGTTTAAAGGGTAAAGAGATGCATGGATCTTTATCTTGAGGTTAAGAAAATGTATTGCAGGAACACGGCCAATCAGGTTCTGAATAACTTTGAAACATGGTATCGTCACCCCAATATAGTACAAGGAATCCCAGAGCCTACTGTAGAGAATTTGAGACTGTCAGAAGGAAGCCTTAGAAATGAAGTAAATGTGCAGAGTAATCCTGCATGGTACTTCAGGGGGAAGTTGATCACTCATGTTAGCATTAATCTATTTCTACTGTTTCTTTTGTCAATTATAATTCGGTAAACCATACCAGAGACTTACATCCATGAACTCTCTGTGTTCAAGCTTAAAACCCCAGTCTCATTCACTATGTGAATTAGAGATCTTTCATTCTTCAGAGTTGAAACATTTTGATTAGTGTCACCTTATTTTGTTCATCCATCCCTAGAATAAAAAGCAAGAGGAGTGAAGATGACAGTATTTGATTTCTACGTCTCAGAACCACCTTCAATAACACCTTCACTTTACGGCAGATGTACCCTGGACAGAATGGGGAAGATACCTTCCTTGCTGGTTTTAGCAGAATTTGGCAAACTGTGGCCTGGGGCCAAATCCAGCCCATGGCTGGCCTGACCTGTTTCTGGAAATAAAGTGCTGTGGGGACATAGTCATTCCTTCACATACTGTCTCTGGCTACTTTAGGTCTGCAGAATTGAGGGGTTGCAACAGAGACCCCCAAAGCCTACAATACTTACTCTAAGCCCCTAATGAAAACATTTATCACCCCCTCAATTTAGAATCCCCAATTTTCATTCTCTTCCCTGTTTGTTCCTGGGACTAATTTTTCCAGATCCTTAATGGAGATGTTTCTGGAAAGAATGAATGGCCTGAGAAGTTATGCACTTATAAAGAAGTTTTCTCTCTTTACTTAGGCCAAATGGAGGGCTGTGCAATTATCCTTATTTTACAGATGAGAAAGCTGAAGCTTAGAGGGGTCACGTGGCCTGCAGGTTAATTCAGGTATGGGACGAGAAGCACAGGCTCCATTTTGCATAGGGACTGCGGGCGTTAAAGAAGTTAGCAAATGTGAGGTGAAGAAGAGTCCCCAGCATACAGCAGATCTTCAGTCCTTGTTAAATAGCATTAGTCCCCTTATTTTTATTAGCCCGTGACCCTTACCCAGGTGCACCAGGCTGTCAGGAAGAAGGGGTGCCCACTGCTGATGGCCTTTCCAGCAACACAGAGGCCCAGGCCGTCAGCCCGAGTGAGGCTGTCACCATTGGAAGCATGGACCACGTTTCCCTGTAATGGGTTCCATATTTTGGCCAAGCAGCTCAGATGTCCGGCCAATAGAAACCCATGTCCTTCCTGCACAATTTCAGCCCTAAGAATCTGTGACTCTCTCTCCCTAGAGGCCCGCAGAATGAGAGGGAGGGGCAGCTAGAAATCAATAAATGGATTACACACCTTCGAGGCTCTGCCATTTGTCATCTCTGACCTACACGGATGTTCTGGGGCTTACACGAACCTGAGCTATATGTGTTTCCACGGTCTTCCTTATCCTCCACTTTGACCCGTCAGTATATTGTTCCCAGTTCTGAGCAGCAGGGTGGTGGAGAAAGAGAGAGGAAGGGAAGGAGGGAGGGAGGGAGGGAGGTAGCAGAATTCAAAGAGCGAGAGAGAGAGAGTGATTGGGAGAGAATGCCTAAAAGTGCTGGCTCCAGCTGGCCGGTATTGGATGTGTGCCAGGTGCCAACATCATCCTAGTCTTTCTGAGGTCAGTTCAGTAAAGGGTACCCTTCATTGGCTGCCAGGGGAGGCAGACTGCTGCTCCCAGAGGAAAAATAACCCTCACATGCAGCCCTGATCTACTTCTCTGAAGACCAGTGAGAAGGAAGAGGAGTGAATTAACCAAGACACTCAGCATATGGTCTCCAGGGTGACACACAAACTCCACAGAACATCCTTTAAGGCCTCTCACAACATTCGTCCTCTCACAGCATATCCTGTGAGTGCCCACTGTGTGCTGGGCACTGGGCTGGGAGGACCTGGAGAGTGGAACCAACAGCTCCTACCCTCCAGGAACTCGGCACCACACATCTTATCAGTGCAAGCTCTAGTTTAATCTGGGAGACTAGTTACGAGTGTGTCGGAAGGGTAAACTGGCAATGGAGAGGGTATCCAGGTATTGTCAACTGCAGGCTCCTAGGGCTGGAGGGGTGATGAGAAGAGGTGACTATTCAGGGTTTGGGGCTGCTCCCAGAAGCCGGGGCCATGGAGATGATGCAGCCGCTGGCAGATATGTCACCCCTCTGCGAACCCGAGGCTCTTAGGGGTCCCTGCAGATGGTCGTTCAGTCTCGCTCTCTGAAGCTCCTGCCTGCCAAGCAGCAAACTGGAGAGACTTTGGACAACAGGGTGTTGAGTTACAGTGGGGAGGAAAGCCCAGCTGGGAGGAAAGCGCCCTGTGGCCTGGCTGGGACTCTCAAGATGATGGATGGTTTCTCGAGTGCAACGGAGGTGAGGAATCAGGAGGGTGGGCTTTCCTTCCAGGGGTGGTCTCCATGCCAGACCGGGCTGGGGAAGCCCCAAGGTGTTACCCTTAGATGTCATCATAGGGAATAGATTTAACGATCACCACTTAAAAGACAAGAGATTTAGGAAAAAGAAATTGCCTAAGCTGGCTCAGAAGGGTCACATACAAGGCCTACTAGGGCCAACCCAGCAGCTGGTGCATGGAGACTCTGGAACCGAGGGCCTGAGTCTGGGACGTGTAGTGTGGGCTTGTGTGAATGATGCAATTGTGAGGCATGAAAACATATGTGCTCGGCAGTCATGAAGCACTGCTTTTGCAGAAAAGCAAAATGACAGTTCAACCTACTGAGCCCCGTCATTACAGGGGCTCCAGGCCACCAGGGCCTCCCCTCACCAGAAGTTTCGGGGTGATTTCCCAGGAACCTAAGTGCAGGGTGTGCTCTGCGCCTCCCCACCCAGGCCCTCACCCTGACCTGGCTCAGCCCATCCAGAGCATCTCAGAGTCCTGAGCTGATTTGTGCATGAGCCTCAAGGTCCCCCCAACCCCCTCCGTGATTTATGGCTCAGGCCACATCTCAAAATTTCTGTTGGGCGCTGATGTCCTGTTCTTCATCTCTTTCTTTAATCATGAGAGAGTAATTGCAGATATTTAAACACTCGAGTTTCCTGCAGGAATTTCTATACTGGGTTTTATAGGCTTTTTATAAGAGAACAAATCACAGTTTGGATGAAATTCTGGGAATTCTCTTGCAGGATAATCATGCTCAGATTGCCTCCCCACTGCTAGCTTAATGTGGCTGTCCAAGTCTGGGATTTACTGGGGAGCCAATTTGTTTCAAGAAATTAACAAAACCAGTACCTAAGTACCGCACTGAACATAAAGTTTTTATTCATTTTGGTGAAAGCAAAAGAAAAAAGACACCCAACATTCTACTACTCACAAAACAGCTCTTGAAAATCATTTTTATGAAATTGAATCTTTCTCCCCAAATGATTCCCTCATGCTAAGCAGAAGGCAGCATGGCCTGCAATAATCGCTCCCTTGTATTTGTCTGGTAACTGGCTCAAACTCCACAGGCTTTGCCTGACCCAGAGGTCTCATTGCACCGTCTTTATACTTTTTTTATTTTATTTATTTATGTTTTTTACGGAAATGCAGGGAGCCATGTTGATGAGAGAGAATTCTCAAATGGGAAAAGCCATTTGAGGACTATGAGAATTTAGACACACAAGAAGCAATCCGTATCCTTCACACCCTACACCCCGCACATACACAAATTATATATATATATATTTTTTTTTCAGAATGTGGCCTAGAAATGAGAAGAGGAAGAAGGATGTGCTTTCACAGACTTGGATGTTTTCAAACAACAGTATTTCCTTCTGGGGGGCTTGTCTCCCCTTTCCTTGCTAGTACCTGATAAGCCCCCAATTTTGCTCTCTCTCTCCACTGTCACAGTTACTTGGGAAACGAATCTCATTTGAAGCATCTTTTTGTCTGCCTGGAGCTGCAAAGCTTACTGAGGGATTTCTCCGTGGAATTCCCTTACTGTGCACGAGGCCCGTGGGGACCCCATCCCTGTGTTGTGGAAGGCAAGTCTCCCTGTTGGACACTGATGAGTTGTGGGCCCCAGCCTGGGCCAGGTGTGGGTGGATGGAGGGCTGCAGGGAAGGGTCCCAGGCCCCATTCCGCCAAGGGTTTGGGGGCACTGAAGCGCCTTCTTTGTCTACTGTAGAGTGAAGAGCCACTGTGGGGTACAGAGGCACTGAGGGGACAGCAGGACCATCACTGCTAGAAGCACATACCCAGCAGTGCCCCACACTGGTGCACCCGGATGGGCTGTGGAAGGAGCTCGCAGCCAGTGGCCCTTCTGGGCAGGCGTCTGTGCAGAGGAAGGGCAGAAAGAGAGTGACCGATGTACTCCAGTGTACAAGTGCTCAGTATGTCTGCCACGGGGGCAGGCGCTCAGCGCTCTGGGGACAGCTAAGTACAACACCGATGCCCTGCCATGAACCCTGGGGGACAATTTGCACTATCCCAAGACCCACGTGGGTTGACTTGCCTTCTCTAGGCAAGGACACTCCCTGAGATTGGTGTCACCACCTAACCCAGCATCCTGGGCACCAGGGGACAGAATTGACACCTTTCTCACGAGTTCCAGGCCAGGCCATTTCCTGTGCAGGCCACTTCCTGCGTTTACCCCCTCCTCACCCCAGGCAAGTACACATGTCCCCCTGCACCCTCTGCTGCCCAGGACTCGCCCACTAGCCAGGCCCTAGGGCCTCACCTGAGGGTCCTGGTAGGACCTATGAAGATCCTGGCCACCCACAATGGCATGCTCTTCAATCTGTGTGCACACTTCAGACCTTGAACCTGCTCCTACATATCCCAAACTTGTGGTCTGCTTCTGTATCCGTTACTCTCCAGCTGATCTCTGGATCTGGTGCCTGAAGAGTCATTCTCAGTCCTGAGATCTGGGTTGGAGGTTCCCTGGGCCACTCTGGTATGACGCAGCCGGATCTGAGTGAGCTTGGCTTTCTGGAGCCTCAGTCACACCGTTGACTCTGGACCTACCCTGGTCTGTGGGCCAAGACTTCCCCAGGTGGTCCAAGCTCGCTGCTGGGGAAGGTTACCTGGTAGCCTTCACTGGAGTTCCTGCCTCAAACGGAGAAATTTGCAGGCATCAGTACACTCACGTGGTGGAGAGCTTTGAGACGGGGCAGCGCTTTGCTCCATTCTGCGCAAAGCCAGCTCCAGCCATGGCTGCCTCTTCCTCACGCCCACCTCCTCAGTGCCCCCTGCTGGTCCACTTGCGCACTCCCTGTGGCTTTGAGCTACATCAACCTCTTTAACAGACCTGTAGGTTCCCTCCCCATCTGAACACAAGGCTGCCCCCTCCATGGAAAATGTTTCACCTGGAGCTGACCCTGCCTCCCTGTAAAGACTCTCTGGTCTCGGTCTTTCAATAAGGATGAATTGAGCACCTACTGTGGACCTTCATGAGGCTAAGCTCTGAGGATACAGCAGAGAAAAGACAAGGTCCCTGCTCTCTTGGATCATATAGCTCAGTGGAGGTGACAGGCCAACTAGAAAGATGAGAATGATGATAATTTTAGGTAGTGAGAAGGGCCATGGAGGAAATAAAATAGGGTGCTGGGGACTGGATGTGAGGGTATAGGTGTCAACATTAGATGTAGTCCCAGTGAGTCTTAAAAAGTGGCAACTAAGTGACAGGGGCGCCACTGCGCCTGTACACACAGGAGGGCATTTCAGGCAGAGAAAACAGCAAGGACAGGAGCCGGGGTGGCCTGAGCGTGGCCAGTGCGCTGGGCACAGAGGATGGGGAGGAGCGTCAGAGGCGAGGTCTGAAGGCCGGCGGGGCCCAGATCACAGAGCAGGCAAGGAGCCCGGATTCAGCTGAGCACGTGGGAGGGGCCCCGGGAGGGCTGAGCAGTTGTGACTTGCTCTTGGCTGAAGTGAGCCCCGTCCCAACCCAGGAAATGTGCATTTGGCACAAGCCTGTGCCCACGGGGATCTGGGGAACCCTGTTTTCTCGAACGGATATGTTTCTAATGAACAGGCTTTATTTAACTCATCCGAGTTCTCTCTTGGTCACACAGCCCTGGTGAAGAGAATTTTAAATGATCAGCTATTATTTCCCACGAGGCCAGGCCCTTCCCTGTGGTCCTCCACTGTGGCCGGAGGGCGCAGGGATGGGAACCAACAGCCAGACCTACGGTCCAGCTGCCCGCAGGCCGGACCCCAGGTCTCAGCGGGAGACACAACCTGAGCCCAGGCTCCCCTTGCTGATGGCCACACGCCATCCTCCTGCCCGCTCCCCTCTCCTTGCTGCAGACCCCGGGGCAGGAGACGGCCACCGTTTCGGATGCGGTCTGCCAAGGTAGGATCTGAATTAAACCTCGCCGGGTGTCTCTAGTCCAGCAGCTCGCAGCTGGGTGGACAGAAGACGTTGTGGGCTTCTGTGCCCTCACTAATTCCACTGTGCGGCTTTCAATGTCACTGTGTTTAAATCCCTGTCAGAAAGCCCTTCAGGACAGCGGGTTTTATTTACTGTCGATATAACCGCTCCTTGGTTAATACCGGCCTAAACGCCATCAGGGAGGAAACCACGGCATCTTATAAACTGGACATCTACCTGCTAAGGGAACCAACCCCCTGCCTCTCCCTGGCGTATGCGCAGATGAGAAAGTTTATTGAGCCCATTTTTATATCTTTCCACTAATGGGAGGATTTTAAGACCTTTCTAAGTATAGAAGCTGTAAATCCTGGTTCGTATTTCACCCAAAAACGGAAAATAAAAATACTTTTTGACTGAGAATGGAGAGTCGCCTGGCCCATGCCTCCAGTTTGGGTAGCTCAGTTCCCAACAATATGGACACAACAGAAAAACCGCATTGTAGCAATCAGCCCTGTAATGAGCCTCTAACTTGGTTTCTACCTTATCCCAGAGGTATAGGGAATAGCACTGCTTTTTTTTAAAATATCAAGAAAACATCATTTGCTCTAAAATGTCCCTAAAAGCAGGACTGAATTGCCAATAAAGGCTAGGTAATTGTATCAGCATGGATCAGAAAGCATTTCTCAGGCCCCGTGAAAGAGTGTGCAGGGCTGGGGAGTGGGAAGCAGTGGCTGCACCCTCAGTCCTTGGGAAACAGCTCGCCCGGTGGAGGGAGGGAGACAGAGGAAGAAGAGAGATTTCCAACACGATGCAATTTCCCTTTTAAAGCCAAACACCTTTCTCTCCCCCTCGTTTTGTTCTAATTAGTTAAACTCAATTCCTTCCGAGAAGTTGTCTGTAAACTCAGGTTATATAAAAGAAACTTTCTGGCTGTTTGGTTTCCAGAATCAGCTCTTTCTTCTTGCCCTCTTCAGCCCCTGGTTCTGAATAACTTAATTATTTCTCTCCCCATCCAGGTTAATGACATATGGAAACGTAAAATGTGTGGGTGGCTTGTCTTCTTAATAATATGACCAGCCTTGCTCTCCACCTTAGAGCTCTACAATCACTTGACTAGAAAACACACATACAGTATAAATATTTAAGAAAAAGTAAATTCCATTAAGCTGCTGTATGATAGATGCAGTGGTAGGTACTTATCTTTGAAATATTAAACTCTAGACATTTATATCCATACAAAAAAGAGTTTCCTGCCATTTGATGAGAATTATGTGCCTGGCACTAATAAAATATTAAACTCCAATTTAAAAGATAAGTATCTTATCCACTTTTTTCATAATAAAACACTTTACGGTGCTCAGGAAAGCCAATAGGCATCAGAATTTCCATACAATACTGTATTTACAAACTTCCATAAAAGTTTTGTGTCTGCATTTATCAGTGGCTGGTTTCACACTAGCATCCTGATTATTTTCCCTAATGACATGGTGCATTTCAATAATGCATGATGGAAGGTGTACAAACAGCCTTTGTTTTTGTATATGGTAATTCCATAGTTTTGGTTAGTGGCTCTCACTGTCAGTTAATTAAATGAAGGTGGTCACTGAGATTGCATTATCCTTTTCGGTCCCCATTATATAAATTAATGTCAAACTGATGCAATGTTTCATGTTTAAAATAACAGATACAAGTGTTAAAAATTATAGCCTGCAGTTTTCCTATTTGACAATGCATTATTTTCAGCTGCAAATGTCAGTGTCTAACCTCTGCCAAGAATATTGTGGAGAGGGCAATGAGTAATAAGTGTTAGTTATCAAATTTAGTGTCTTTTGAAATTTGCCCAGTGTTGCCAGGGTGGGGGTGGGGAAGCAGTCAGTGCGTATGTGTGAATTTATGGAGGCTCTGTTTCCAGAGCCCTGTGGGATAAGAAGCAGTCAGCCTTTCCCCGGCAAGAGCTGCCTCAGAGTGCAGTGCCAAGTCCTGGCAGAGGCCTGGGAGGGCCAGCCTTGGGTGGTGTCCCAGCTGTCTCTGCCGCTAGGGATATTTCAGACATTGGAACAGCTAGAACTTATGTGATGTTCCTGAAGGGAAAGACATTGTCCAATGACCTCACCTAATTTGACCTGGACTTCGTAAGCCCCTGTCCTTTCATTCTGACACAAATCTCACCTTTGGCTTAGATGTTGCCGAGCTGGGCTTGGTCACTAATGGAATGTTCCTGACACCCTGAGACTGTTCAGTCTCTGACAGCGGAAGTCACATGCAGAAGCCTCTCTGTCCCTGTAGAGACTGGCTTTGACAAAAGGATTTCTATTAGCAGCCTTCTCCCTCTTTGTTTTGATAGATGTCAAAAGACAGCTCTGCCTTAAGAAATGTAATTACTCAAGAGGATGACTGGAGGTAAAAAGTTAGGAGAGGTAAATAGCATGATGTTTAAATAAACAAAAATCACCGCAGGGGCAAAACCCCTATGCCGTCACCTGCAGGTTTGGGATTGAGAAGTGAAAGGTGCTTCCCAAGGCTGTGTCCCTGGGCTCATGACCAAACCAACGATTTTAGCTTGGGCGATACGTGCAGCGTAGGACTAGCTAAAAGGTTCTAATATCTGTGACATTGGAAGGTACCAGAGTGACACTGATGCCCTGAAGTTGTGATCAGCCAGTAGAGACCTTTGCTCATTCTGAGACCTAGGTCTTCAGTGGGAAGGACCACCTGTCAGAGGAGGGGGTATGGGGATACCTGACCCCTCCGCAGCCCAGCTGATGCTTGGCCAGTGATGACCAAATTGTCCCATGGCCATCACCAGTCGGACACATCAGAGAAAGGCACTGCCCAGTTCTAACAGGGAGACCAGAGGTGACTATCTGCAGAGATGTTAAAATAATAAACATCTGGCAGCCAAAAGGACAGCAGGTTTCTAGTCTTCTTTCCATTGGTTGTGAGTCCCAATGAAGCAGACAAAAGCATGTTTTATTTTATCTTGAGAATATTAGTGCAAATGGTCATTTTTGCAGATGTGAGGGCCCGTCGGTAACCGTGATCCGTGACTGTTGCATTGTTTGGCCGCAGAGATCAGCTGATTCTTGAACAGGAGCTCTCTTCCCTTCTCTTCCAGGAGATGAGCAGCAGTAGAGTTTCCTTATTTCTGTAAATTACTGTAGAAACAACGGGCTGCAATTACCATCACATTTGAAAAGTATCTGCTAATTACACTCAGGACAAACTGCACTTAATACCTATGATATCTATTATGGGCAAATCAGTGCGATGCTCTAGCATGCACTGATCCCTTTATCTTCCAATATTCGAAGAAATAATTGCTCTGTAAAGAGTTCCTTAAAAGCCTGGCCTGCTGTGGTTCTCCTTGGCAGCTATTTCATAGGCTGCGGTCTGAGGGGGACAGCACGGCTTGGGCTCTTTAATTTTGGGAGGTGCAGCTCGGCAGAGTCCTACCTCAGCCACTCACTAGCTGTGTGATCTCAGGTGAGTTTCCTAACCTCTCTGAGCCACTGTTTCCTTCTCCATAAAATGGGGGCAGGAATAAGACTTATGGTGTAGGATTATTATGGTGATTAAATGCATCAGTACGTTTAAAGCATCTAAATTGTTGTTCTGGTGTGTGATTTAGAGCTTCTGGAAGGCTTAGTCCTGGAAGGTTGCCCCAAAC